>NW_008239080.1:2079329-2178595 GCF_000691975.1 Corvus brachyrhynchos | reverse complement strand
ACCAGATGAGGATTTTTGCTCCAAATGGGAAAGGAGAAAACCTCAGTCCGTAGAGATGGACCAGATGAGGACTTTTGCTCCAAATGGGAAAGGAGAAAACCTCAGTTCCTAGAGATGCTCCCAGAGATAGTCCTAATGATGAAGATGATGAAGACCCTTTGCTCCCAGGGAAGGAGAAGGGCCTCTGTTTTTGTTTCTGAACGGCTCAACCTTAAAATTGTACCCCAAAACACTTCAAGAGTGGACCCTCGAAAGCAGTTGCGGGAAAAGCTGCAAGTCGGGGGAGAGGACCCACACGCAGGCAGAGAGACTCCTCTTCCTAAATGGACTGAACAATATTTGGAAGTGGGCGGCTGTCTCGTTGTGATAATGTTTTCATAGCATGAGCAAGAAGAGACTTCTCTTTCTAAATGGACTGAACAAGGTTATTATGGAAGTGGTAAACAGACTGAACATCTTAAGGGTTGTCTTTTCACATTGTCAGTGGGAGAAGGGAGGAAGGTGGGGGGAGGAGGAGAGTTCTGAAGGTGGTATAATTTTTTTTCTTCTTTTAGGTCTGTTAATAAACTTCTTTATATTCTTTCAAGTTTGGTGCCTGCTTTGCATTTCTCCTAATTCTTATCTCACAGCAGATAAACAGTAATGAGTATTTTGGACCAAACCACTACAGCATTTATTCACTTTAACTGGCCTATATGGGGCAAGATGACTGCAAATTTAATAGAAAATGATTTGCATTTCTTTTAGGGTTTCAAATTCATCCTCATTGACCACCTTTTACAGCTCCTTGTCTGCTTCATAAGAATTTCCTGTTCTCCATTTTGTCATCTCACTTTTTTTGCTCTAAACCAATTGAGGAGGAAATATTCCAAAAATTCAATTCTTCCCATCTGAGGTGTGCTCCTATCTCATAGGTTGCTTATGATCATGTGTATGTGCTTCAGTATGTGTATGTTTTATTTACTGGGCAGCTGAAAGGAAAGTTACAGCTCTGTCTAACTTTTCTCTGCTGATTGGTTTTCTATTTCTGGCTATTTTTGATCTACATTACTGTACAAAGTTGCTCTGTAGCATATAAAGGATTTATCTTGATTGACTAAGCAGGATTGTTTAATATATATAAAAATGAATAAAATAATTTTTTAAAAAAGAAATAAAATTTGGTTTCAAAAAAAGAAAGAATCCCCTGAATATGTGCTGTAGATACAGGATGTGTTGATCTTAGTAGAAACTTAGGGCTCTTTAAAATGTATGGATATATGGTTTTTGAAAGTTTACAAGAACGATTTCCTGTCACTAAGGTCTATGTGCTGTGTGCTAAACACAGACGTGGAGCTTTCCTTTACTTTTCTGAGGCCTAATGAAGTTAGGTGGGTGAGCAACCATCAGCTCCTTTCCCTAGAAGGAGATTGCAGACAGCCTTTGTGGAAATGGAACTGACAGACCAAGAATCAATTTTGCCTTAGTGTCTAATGAGGGTGTGTCCTAACTCTTTTTTATAGATTGCTAGATGAGAAACTCTTATCATTGAAAATTACACTGAAAATGCTACCACTGTTAGTATAACATTTCTGTTATAAGTAGTAACTTGGGTCAGAACTGTATTTCATGAATTCTAGCAAAGACTAATTGTATGTGCATATACAATAAAAATAACATACTTTCATTCCTTCCTTTTCCCTCATATTGATACTGAACATTGCTTTTCCTCCTCTTCTTCCATGATCAAAGTAGTCAGTAAATATACAATTGGTCTTTCTCCATTTGCTGCTGTAGTACAGTGCCATTTCCCATTCTTTTCAGATAGCCTGTTCATTCCAACCGGCTCATTTCTTGCATTTTAGTAGTTTTCTAACAGAAAAAATAGTTTATACTTTTTAACACACTGTGCCAACTTAAATGTTTAGACTTTGCATAATCACTCCTACCTAAAGTAATTTTGGTATTTTTCATGTGAGTTTTTAATTACAGTATAAAGTGTAATTTCAACCTAATACTTTATTCTAATCCTGATTTATATCTTAGCAAGATATTAAAAGACCTTCAGTTAAAAAAAAAAAAAGTTTCAAAGAAGAATTATTAAAGAAAATGTCTAAAAATTCTGACAAAAAAAGGACTTTTATATGACTCCTTTTTTCTTCAAATTTTCCATAGTTTGCCAACCAAGTTTCAATAATCCAAAGTGTCTATCTGGGCATGTTTCTGAAACACAGTACATATTTCCCATGATGAATATAGAAATAACTTTTTTACTTTGGAGTTTTTAATACTTCTTTCTGTGCAAGAATAGAGCCATTTCCATTTAAGAAACAGAAAATGAGATGCAAAACTTTTACTTTCGCAGTTATAGATCTTGAGTTATTTTACACGTTGTTGAGAAATACATACATTAAAGTTAAATGAAACACAACTTGGGCCACCAGCAGTTCTTAAAGCAGTATGATTAACATTGGGTTTTCACACTGTTCAGTACCACGTCCGAGTCTTTCCAGTATTTGAGAAGGGGTAAATATAAAGCCACAGCTAACCAAAACAAGTAATTCTAAGAATGGAGCGGTCTGTCTGGATGACTTCAGTATCTTGGTGTGTGCTTTACTAATCTAATCTAGCCCCTTTCTTGTAGATGTGCCTGAGAATTCACAGATTTTAATAGGTTAATAGAGCGATTTAGGTAAATTAATGTGAACACAGTGTGGTGCCGGTACATGAAGGGGGAGAAAGAGATTTTAAGTGTACAAACAAGTTAGGGGACTGATAAGAGAGTCTGAGCTAGAGGACGTGAGGTATTTTCATGGCCATAACTGGTAACAATAAATCTCTTTATTGCTCAGAGGCTCTTACTTATAATAGAAAACAGACAACTGGAGAGGATGCAGAGAAAAGTCTCTGAAACTAAGTGATTATAGAAAACTATAACAGTAAAGAATGAAACAGATATAAATGGGAAAGTAAAACTGAGGAATTCAAATATTAAATTAGGGTCTTCTGTTTCCCAGAATTTAGTCTACACTGCCTGAGTTGGCTGGGCAAAAATTTTCCAATGAAACAATCACATGAATACATGTGTTATATTTATTAAAAGGAAAGATTTCTAAATGACACAAAAAAATCTCAAGCAGTACTGCTGGGATGATCGTCTTCTAAAAGAGAGAATAATAAAAACGTAAGTAGAAGAAAACAGGCCACCTCTTGTTTTTAAGAAAAAAACCCAAACAAAAAACTATTTTTAAAAAAATTCTCTTTTTTTCTTTCTTTTCCTGAGGTCCAGTTTCTCTTCCATGTACCAAACTAATATTCCCTTGTGTTTGTTGACTTGTAGCAAACAGCACCGAACAGCTTTATATTTTGTCCTTCCTAATACCCAAGAGCCAATGCAGTGGAAGCTTTCTGCAGATGTCAGCATTACTGGAGGAGGGCCTCTTTGTTGTCCTGGTGCAGGGGGTATCCGGGTTCTTTTGACAGCCACGCTGACTGCCTCGAGAGAAGAGAGGACACTGCTCCCATTTTCACCATCAGATCTGCCTCCCTATCTTTAGTCATCTTGGTCCAAATGAGATTGTTCTCATTCACAGGGGAGACAGTGCTCTCCTGCCAAGCTTGGGCAGTCTTGCTGTCTCTAGGTGAAGACCACTGGATTCACCAAACTCTCTGTAAGCAGGAGTACAAGCCCCTGTTCACAGCTTGCAGACACAGTGGTTGAAGAAGAAAAGGCATTATTATGGTTCTACAGTAGCACGTACAGATCTTCAGAACCTTGCTGTGCCATGATTGATCAGACTTAGAATAAAATATCTACCCCTGGCTTTCTAACAAGCACCCCACAGGCCTCATCTGTCACTGGTTATTTATATCAAAGTGACCTTAGAATGATGTACAAGCAGAAGATGCTTAGGGAACATGATAGTGATCATCAAGGGATATGTCCTTCCAGGCTGTCAGTGGCCTCAGAACAAGCTCCTTGAGGGCAGCCTGGCACTCAGCCTTCAGTCTCCCTGTGCAGAGTGCTGTGCTAAGTCCCATGGCCTCACAGGATCACAGGTCAACTCTCCGCTCAAGTCACCAAAGAAAGCATTAGCAGTGGAGACAAACCTGCACTGTTCACACCTTCTGCTATAAAGCCATTCCAAAAACAGAGAGATCCCTTTGAAAGGGTTACGAAAATGTGGAGCATCTGACTAGAAGCAAAAACTGAAGAACCAAATTGCTGTTTTGCCATGGACCAGGTCAGAAGAAATACACCATATTTAATGTGATAGGCTTTATTCTTTAATTAACACATTGAATGATCATGCTTTATATCTAATAGCTTAGGTTTCATGTGGGATCAAAAATACGTCTATATGCCTGCTTTTAGTTCATTGCAGCAGTTTTGAACAGTTGCAGAATATTTATGAACTCCTACAAACCTTACCGTCAGCTGAAATTCCTTTTTCCTAATGAGAACTGCGGCTGACAAGCAGCATCATCAATAGATTGAACATGATAAGAATTCACAGCCATGAAGCAGAATGCCAGATCTGAAGCTGAGTAAGATGACTGGGTTTAGGTACTCACTTTTCTGGTGGATGTTTATTCATCCTCAACACGTGCAGAAATTATCAACAACTGCTCCATCAGTACATGATTATATAGAATAGGAACTATGAAGAGATACATAGGTTTCAAAGATTCTTTGCTACTATTTCCTACTTGTTGTAAATTGAGAATTGTTAATTTCTTAAAAACCTTAAGGGATCGGATGAGCAGGTTCGAAGCTGCTTATCCTTTGGTTATTGTCTTTTAACATTTTATCCCTCTACATGCTCAGTGTAATTATGATTCTTGGATTACATTCCATAAAATTATAATTCTTCTATTTCTTTTTTCACTAAGTAAAGTTCCTATTATTTTTTATTATGAAGAATCCTAATGTAGGAAGTAATATTTTACTTTTATTGTAAATCCTAGAGTGCTTGAATAGATGCAATATATTTTTTCTAATTTGTATTTTTCCAAATTCATTTATGGATATAAGTTCTGGAATAACTGATTTTTTGCTTCATATATATATATATCTATCTGCTTCACAGATATATTTGGGGCTGACTTAAATGTGTAACTGAAAAAGGGATTTTGTTTTAATTAGAACTAAAATTCAAATTGTAGCTATAATAGAAATAATAAAAATAATAGAAATAAAGCTATTTCAACTTTTTCAAAATGTTCTTCTTGCTTTCTCCTTTCTTCTTAGCTTAGTTTAGATTAACCAGTAAGTCTGGCCTTGAAGCAGCTTTTTCTTATGAAATAAGTTCTTTATATGAAAAATATCACTTACTGCCCAGTGGAATTCCTTATTTGTACAGTCTCTTCTGAATTAGATTTAATATTTACCTGTTCCTTTACTGTATCATGTTACAATGAATCAATATAATAGAGTGCAATTTTCTTTTTTAATAGCTGTTATTTTGCTTAGAAAGAATAGTAAACAATGACGTAAATAAAATTAAATGTGTATATATATTTTTTTTTTAACATTTTGGTTAAAACCAGAGCAGTTAAAAACCAGTACCATTCATCTTATATACCTTGAGGATGCTCTGAACTAAGTTCGTAAACAGTCAATGAAAACAGAAGCCCTGATGATAAAGTTAACCTGTCTTCCTCAGCCCTATAGCCTTCCTGGGTTGAGCAGAGCCAGACTTACCCTGGTCAGACATGTAAGCTATGTGATATTTTTGCTTCTGTAGAGACGTGCCTTTGATTTTTTTGTATGTTTTTTTTGTTTGGTTTTTTTTTTGTTTGTTTGGCCTGGGTTTTTTTCTTTATCTTCTTTTTTTTTTCCTTCATCCATTTTTCTGCTTTGCTGATTTTCTTCTTTAGATAGTTAATCATAGGACTGCTACTTTCCCCTGATGTTCTGAAGCCTGCAGAAGTCTCCTTTCTGCTATACCAAATTCTGTGTCCAACAGGTAAATTTCTAGTTTCAAGATTTCCAAGACCTGTAAGAGAATCTACTCCTTGCAGGGGTAAAGAGAGAAACCTTACCATAGAGAAGGAACTCGATCCCAACAATTTCCATCTTAAGGGAGTGGTATTTATGCAGACTCTTTACAAATTAGTCATAAACATTCCCCAGATCCCCAACTGATAAGTCTTTTAACTCAGAATTCCTAAGCTATGTTTTGACTACCAGAGTTAGGTAATTAAATGACCATGGAAATAATGCACTTCTCCAACTGTTAGTCTCAAGTCTGGATCTACAGTTAGTTTGTGAAACTGGTGTGGGATTTAAAATTTGCTTCAACTCTAAATACCAGCTAAGGGATTTATCCTTCCTTTCACAAAAAAAGATTTGTCTCTAGAGTGAGATTTTTTTTTTTAAGGTTTTTTTTTATGTACTTTGAATAGCACCTTCTTTTCAGACTAAAATTTGTGTACTTCTTTATTGCTACAGATGTTTGTTCAGAAGACCACCAGTTGTCCATTGATCAAGTATAATAATTTTACTTGGCACAAATGTTTTACTATTTTAATAAATTCCTGTGCTTTTTTTAGCAGGCTGCCCAGGCTCTGCCACAGGAATGTTTAAAAGATGTAGTGGCAGATATTCCTATCTGCAGTTTAGTACACACCCAGTGAATACAACCATAACATTTCAAGTCAGTAATAGTGGTGGGCCTTGGGGTAATAGGAGAACAGCAACAATAAGAAAAATCATTGTCCCAACTAGCACTTTTTTGCCTGGATTATTGCACCGTCTCATTTTTAATACTGGGAATAATTTATTGTGATTACATTTTTAAAAACTGCTGCTTAGCAGCAAATCCAAGCTGACCTCATCATGAATAAGGATTTAGTGAAATCGCTCTTTAACTAGCTGCAATTGTTCCTATAATCTAAAGCATTAAATAGTATGGATGTGCAGAAGAATCCACATGATCTAACAGAGTTAGAAGCTAGAAAATCATTATTCTTGGTCTGGCAGTCCTGTGTTCTGCTCAAAACCAGAGAAATTAATCTGTCTGGAGCCAGTTCTGCTGACACAGCAGTTATATGCACATTTAATTCTGTTATTTCATTACTTTTGATTTACGCTGGTGGAGGTCAAAGTACTGTCATTTGTAGGTGATGTTACTCTAATGTATTAAAACCACAACATGAGGTAGAATGAGACTTGTTTGTTCTTTTGATAGTGGGAAGTAACTGAAATGTACCATAAAATGATCAAAATTATATATGTGCTTACTATGATTACAAATATAGAGGGCTGTATATTAGCACTGATGACTTATTTTTGGACAGAATCTATTACATAAAAAAATTGCTTCTTCATGTCTTTTGGGAACTTGTAATGATTTTTGAAAATCAGAAATTGCATGAAAGGACAAAATGGAAACATCTGTTCTATGGTCTAGACTCTATACGTGTGCAGTTATATGGCACCAAGCCCTTTTCCCAGAGCTAGATCTTGTGCACCCAGGCTATCCTTTGGAGATGTTTTACATATGTTAGCATGTGGGCATTTGTATAACCACATCTTGCATCAATGGGTTCTGCTGTCATCCTGGGAAATAAACTTCTCTGACTGCAGATGTAAGTACCTTGGGGCTCCAGAGTCAGTTCTGCCACAGAGCACTCCACTTCACTCAGGCTTTGCAGACCTATTGCTGCATTATTTTCAAAACCTTCATTAAAACTAATGGAACATTACTTTTATAACCTAGGATTCCTTAAACAGACTTTAGTTGAGTTTTCTACTTATATATCAAACAAATAATGATTTTTAAGAACCAAAAAGGTATTTCCATTTGCTGAAAGTTGTTGCTAAAATCATAAGACTATAGTCTTTAGAAGCACTTTATTTGTTCTGAGATGTGAATGAGTATCAAGTTGAAGTAACTTCTAGAAATAAAAACAGATCAAACTTAAATATATTTGGGAAATGTAAAAAATATTCCACAAGATCAGTACAGAATGAGCAGTCTGTATTAGGTCTAAATCTAGGATTTCTTTTCTGGTCTTCTGAGAACTGGTACCTTATGAGCTTCAACATAATCTTTTCAGCCTACTTAACATGCTCTTTATGACATGCTCTTGACTGAAGCAAATAATACATGTTGTATAACTTTTGTGGTCAAGATAATGGGTTTTTTTCTGAATTTTCTTACGATCTCCTCTGCCTTATCTTTTTGAAGTTATCTGTTAATCACTGAAGAGAATATGAAATATGCCTAATCTGTTCATTGTGGTAGTATTGTTGGAGTCATGGTCATCTAAGTACATACCTGTAGTTCTGATTATTGGTTGGACAATCAAAATAAGTCTCTAGTGAGCATAATTTAATTTACTGATTCAGAAATTTTTTTAATGTAAATATTCCATTATACATACCTACAGTAAACTTCTTTCAGGTAATTATTTAGGATATTTTCAGAGAGCCAAAACAAAAGAGGCAAAAGCCTAATTTGAGACAAATTCAATTTTTTGTTTGAAAATAGCTTTGTATAGAAGCTATTTTATTGAGCTCTGTAGTGAATTCTTTTCCAGCCCTTTCTAGGCATCAGAATAGAGGCATTTGGAGAGATTTATAGGCTGTCTGTGGGAAGATGTATAAGCAGCACTGCAGATGATCCAAAAAAAGGTTCATAGTTAGGAGCAGCAGGATGAGATTAAAGTCATAAGCCTCTTAGAGAGCCACGATACACATCCCAGTTGCAGGTCTCTAGTTGTTAAGGGGAAGTCTGTTTGCACTAAGTAAAACACAACAAACTGCAGAATTCTCCAGAATATATTAGTTTTTGTATGTCCATAAACAAGAGGTAATTCTGAGAATACATTTGTATGAGTTACAGTTAGAGCTCCCAGAGTAATGAGTATTGCAAACTCTATAGTTCTAAGTCCAGAACTAAACATTTTCACAGAAAAAATCCCTGCTTGCAATCTTGCAAATGAATCAACATTCATATATGTTGACTATTGGCATAATTTCCCCAAATGATGGACCATGATGAGCTAAGACAGCTTTTAGGTAGCCACACTGCATGTTATACTGACAAGCTGAAATGAATTACATAAGATGTATCCTGTGTAGCCATCATGGAATAGACACTTTTAAAAGATCCTTATTATTGAAATGTGTAGGAGAAACTGTATAGAGTACACTTTGATTAATCATTGTGGAGGTCAAAAGGTATAGATTGTTGCAGTAATATTTGTAGGACATGCATGAGAATTTTAAGTGATTCAAGTGTAATATCATGCCAAAATGTAGGAATAATAATACTAAAATCAATTTGTTTGATGCTTATTGATGAAAAAACAGGCATGCTCTTCCACCTCTGAGGATGTACCACTTGAGTAGTGTCATCCCCGTGCTTCTCCCTCGTATCATTCCCTATGAGTACCAGTGTTTTCTATTGCTTTCTAATTTAATCAGTGAAGTGGGCAAGAAGGCACTTTTATGTGACTGAGTAGAAATCTCTGCCATGGCTGAAAAACAGCATTTTTAAAAGTTTTTAAAAAATATGTATGTTGCAAAAACATGCAAAAACAATATATCGATGGGTCTCAGTGTAATCTATGTGCTTGGTAAATCTGTAAGAGCATCATTATCATAGTCTCACTAATTCTAATGGATTCATTTACTCAATCCAGTAAAGTGCTGTTCCTGTGTTAAAAGTAGTACACCATGATCAGATGGATTATGCCCATCAAATACATCTGCTCTTACGTCAAATTTTCTGCTTTATTTTTTTTTTTTTTAATTTATTTTGACACTGGGCATTTGGTCTGGTGTTAATTAGGTGAGAAATCCTGCACCTCAGTTATTCTTTAATGCAGGCTTCAGGCTGAACTTCTCTAAGAGGTGTTTGACAAACTGTGCTTTGTTTAGCTCAGATCTGCAGCTGAACAGTTAGTTTGCTTTTACAGAAGCATTGCATGGGCAACACCTGTAGAATAAGCCATGGTACTCTCTGACACTGGCCGTAGAACTAGGAAGGACATGTTAGCAGATGCACTGAGACACGTTTTCCAAGTGTGGATTATGCAGTAAGAGTGAAGGAGAACTTTGGATTTTAGCCTCAGTGTGATATTTGAGTCCTTAAAAACATTAAATGAATTGCTGGGTGTGACCCTGAAATCCGAATTTCAGAGACATAGAAAAGTGCTTTTACTAAAGTCAGTGAAAACATCTAATGTGTTTTCAAAAAATCCTGGAAGATCTAGGTCCAATAGATTTTCATTGATAGTTTTGGTTGGATCTCTTGTGTGCTTTTCTACTTAAAATCCCGTGCATGTATTTCTGAAGGAAGGATTTAGATTTATTTTAGGATTCAGTTTTAGTTATTTAGCATTGGAACAGACTCTCCAGGGAAGGGATGGAGTCACCATCCCTGAAAATGTTCAAAAAACATGTGGATATGGCATTTGAGGACATGGTTTAGAGGTGAACATTGTAGTGGTGCTGGGATGATGGTTGGATTTGGTGATCACAGAGGTCTTTTCCAATCTTAACAACTCTATGATTCTATGATGGTGAAAATTTGATCTGAGGTTTAAATTTTGAATCACTGGTTTTCCTCTCATTTGTGTTGTGTTTTCCCATTAAGATTTCCCATTGTTGACTAGAGAAGAGTTATTTATGACTCATATTCAAGACCACAGGTGTCCCATAGGAGTTCAGAGAGGACTTATGGCACCATTAGATACCTGTTAAGAGGTTCCAGGTCTGTTTTGGAAACCCCTGTAACATCCTTCCTATCAGGGCAGTGTGCCATACACAACTCTCCCAGGATGAACTGGGTGGAACAGTATGTTTGAAACTGCATGTGTGCAATCATTAACCTGCAAGTGACAGCAAGGGTACATACCCTTGTGAACTGGTTGTAAAAACCTTTTAAGTCAGAGTAGATGTCTGGTTTTGGTAAACACCTTCTAGTCCATCTCCTCAGCTTAGAAACTTTAGTCTGCCTGAGTGGAACAAGGCCATCTTACAACAGTCAAGGCTCTTGTCCTTTACTTTTATTCCTCTCTCTCTACATAAAATTTAGCAGCCACCCATGTCTGTATACAAAACAGTGAGCTTTGTGGTATCACAAATGATAAAAATGTAATGTAAAAAAATCACATCCAGCAACACTTCTTCCATTTTTAATTATTTTCTCATAAAAGCAATTTATAAGACTTAAACAAGGACAAGAAAATGCTCTTAAAAAGGCATGCAATATCATTTAGCTTCACCTAGAAGCTTTACCATTCTAAAAAGCATTCACACTCAGTTTAACTGTTCTTAGTGATTACAGTTTGCATTACCTGTTATTTAAAATATTGATTCTTGTTCCTTCTCTTCATACAGCTTTAGAGTCTTTCACACAGTGTAAACTTCCCTGTCATAACTTCATAGATAATTCATCTCATATTTTCATGAGTGCTTCTATCATTTAGAAAAGATTAGGCAACCATCTGCAGAAATGTCTGCAGTAAATAGTTGCAGGGCAAGGAAATAGTCTAGATGTCCTTGTGAGTCCTGCTTTTTTCAGTTTACTTACTTTTCAGTCATTCTAGGACAGAAAGTAAGAATTATTGAATTCAAGAATAGCTTAGTAAATTACAGTTTATTCTCAGTCATCATCTCTTGACTTTTAATTGTACAGAATTGAACAATAAAGGGGCACATATTAGCCTGTGTGTAAGAACTATGTAGCTTGCTGCAGTGTTCAGTAAAAAGAGACTGTTTATATAAAAATGATGCCATTCTGAAATAACTCCTGCACTGGCTAACCATATCAGTAATTCAGTTAATGAAATACACAACAAAAGCAAAATACTTAATGTAGAAGTAAAATTGTATGAAATATAAAAAAGAAATAAAGATAGTGAAGAATTATTATTATACCATGATTTAAATTTTTAAAGGCTGCACATTAATAAGTTATTATAGTAGAAACATTAAAATGATGAGAATACTACAAGAGAATGCATTAAAAGTCTTTCATTTAAAAAGCAAAAATATATAAAGATAACCCCCTGTATTTTCATTCTTTAATGTGTTATTATGTCCATGAATCTTTGAGAGAACAGTATGGAACAGGAGAGAAAAACATACTGCTAAATTTACAGGATTCAAATGTTAAACTTGAAAATGTAAAGTGCTTTTTATCAGTATTGTTATTTTTATACACAAACATTTTGGGATAGATTACCAGGGAAATATTTGAATGGGAAAAATGTGAAGTGCAGAGCATCTTCTGCCTACCTGGCCATGATAATTACAAATGTCAGATTTGGTAGATATAAATAGGGGTAAAGCTGTAGTTTGGGCTTCCATCCACCCTGCCTTTTCCTCTTTGCTTAGTTATAATTCTGCAAAGCACATGTGAAAACACACTACCTGCTGTGGTGACATTTTACATTCATTTTGAACAGGTATGAGTCACTTCACTAGATTTTTATGCTCAGTTTCTCGTGCCTAGGTGTATGATGATGAGCAGTTGGGGCCAGGAAGGCAAGTAATAGAGTTTGAACAGTTTCGACATTCTCCGCACATTAAAAGTGAATAAATATTACATCTTTATGATATTCTTCACTGATCAAATCTCTAGCCATAAATAAACAGGTTCAGATCCCACTAAAGATAATGGCTGGCCAAGAGAGTCACTGCAGAGATGCACAGGGAGACAGCAGATTGCACTGCCATGAGAAAGTCTAGCTCCTCAGGATTTGTGCTATCATTTATACTTTAATTCAGCAATATTTCATTTCTTATGTCATTAAAAATACCAGCAGTAGTATTAATCCAAAATTATGTCCTGGGAGTAAATGGGTCTCCCTAGAGATGAATATAAACTAATTACCTTTGTACAATATGTTGTGTTTAGAATACATAATTATTTTCCCTAATTTTTTGAGAGATGAAAGAGTGCATGTGTATAGGTATTAGGATATCTCTGTGTGCAAGAGAAAGGAAATCTTGTATCTAATTTCCTACAAATGTTTACCTGTCTTTTACTTGATAAAATGCAATAATTTATTAAAATTAAAAAATATATACTGTGTTAGTACAAATGCTTTTGCCTTTCATATTTCCACTATCATAAAATCCTTTCCATGTTTTCATGAGTAATAGCATATTTTTCTCACTGTGTTCATGAATACAGCTCAGTTCAGATCTTAATTTGCTCCAGTGAAAGAAATTACTCCATTCAGTTTGAAACTGATCAAAGCTCTTCTATACTGTTTTGGAGACCCAAAAGGGGACTTTTTATGGGACCAGGATCTACGTAGGAAGTAAGCAAAGGCTGTTTTAAGAACGTTTTCCACATTCACTAAGAAGAGGTTCCCATGGAAATCTAATTCAGCTAATGGTTACGTTACCCTTTTGGCAACTTGCCTGCCTCATGAGGAAATATCATTTTAAGGGGTTCCCATGGAAAGCTATAGCTTAAATCTGTACTGAAGAGTGATGGTATTCACTAATGCCCTGAAGCTCTGTGTCCTGACAATGCAGCATTAGAGAACAAGTGCTTCCTTGTGGGGCCTGGGTACCCTGCTACAGTGAAGCAGGGCTGGAGATAGGGAAGGGAATGCTCCTCTGATTTCCTTCTGTCCTAGGACTTGCTGTAAGGAAAAAAAAAAGCAACAAAAACCCTGCAGCTCATGTTTTGTTCAGTTTGGGGGTTTTGTTGGGTTTTTATTAACCATCAATCCTACAAAAGAAGAACTAAAAAAAAAAGCAAAAACCCCTCAGTCCTTTGAATGTAGTGACATTTATTATGTATATATATGAGAGATAATTTTATAGTGAAAATGAAACAGAAAGTCACAGCTTCTCAAGTCAATGCAAAATTGTGTTCTATGTGAACACACATTCTGCCATCTAGTGACCAGAAGAAATTATACTGACCAGTTGCCAAAGTGATAAGAAACCCCAAGTACTGCTACTGCTGTGTATCTTTGTTAGAGAACCTCTAGAATGGACTAAAAACAAACATGCAGAAAATTTTTTCAAGCTCCTGGAAGTCACAAATTGATCGGATGTACTGAAATTAGTTAATATTGCAGTCCAAAAATTGATTTAAACAAACTGATTCTTTAGGTATTTCTCTCCTCCCCCTTCACCTGGCACTTACATCAGCATTTTGCATAATTTCTGGGAAAAACATTTGTGTGTTAGCACAGAGAGGATGCCATGCTACTGCACATGAGACAGTTTTTATTATTGCACATTCTGGCTGAAAGACCTATTCCGTTCATTCTGTAGTCAAGAGTAAATGTAAACACTTATTTGGCTAGTTACAGTTCAGGAGTGGGCAGGATAGTATGAATCACACTGTCGGAGCGCTGTGGGTGAAAGAAAATGACAGTCACTTTGGGGAATCGGCTGCCTCTTCTTGCTTTTAAGGTTCTGAAAAGCCTTCAGGAAACTGCTCTCACTTTCCAGGTGGTTCTGTACAAGCTGACGACACTCAGCAACTCTGAAGTTCCTTGACATTGTACATATCCTAAGGGGGTAACCCTGGAGGTCTCACAGTCACTTTTTTTTTTTTAGTTCATTCATGATGCCATCACCAACTCCTATACTGAAAAAGGCTTTTTGTATTAATACCAGTGTGTCCTGCACCATAAATAGCACAATTCATAGTAGATGGTACACCATAATACATTTGCACTGTGAAGTTCCCATGAAATGTGATAAAAAATAACCATAAAAGCCAAGCCAACATGGTTTATATGTCCTCTGATGACTAGGATATGTATGCAACAAATATATATATATATGTTACAAATAAGATAAAACAGCCTAGGCATAAAATCTGTTTGATACAAACCTTAATTTTTAAGAATATCCACTTGTCAAAAAGCAGAGACTAGCCTTGGTGAGTAGAACCTTGCAAAGCTGGTATTTTTCTTTTGTATTTCTCAGTTGTCCTAGTTTGCATTTTTACACTGTTAACAGATTTTTTTTCTTCTTTATTCCTACAGAGAGCACATGGCACCTCTCTTCTCTCCTAAAAATGTACACCTACACTGGCCGCAAGAGTTTAGCTTCTGCTTTAAAAACTAAAAAGGTTACTCAATAGGAATAAAAATTCACATAACATAACATAACGTAACATAAAAATAAAGGTAAAGCCAATGGGACTTGTGATAAGAGTTGTAAATAAAACTGAACTGTAAACTTTGGAATTGCAAATTTTGTTTTTCTGTCCTAGGAGGCATGGAATTATATTACATGCCTCAGCTTATACGGAAAATGAAATCATGGAATCATATAATCATTTAGGTTGGAAAAGCCCTCCAAGATCATCAACCTTTGACCAAACACCACCATGAAAACTAAACCATAGCACTAAGTGCCACGTCCAGTCATTTTTGAATGCTTCCAGAGATGGTGACTCTACCACCTCCCTGGGCAGTCTGTTCCTATGCTTAACCAAATGAAATGTCACATCCATATTAAAATATCTGCATCACTAAAATACATTGAATTATTGATCCATTATGTACAGCTGAGGATAGGTAAAATAGGCATCCTATTGCAGGGATCTCTTGTACTTCCATAGCCACCAAAGGACCACTGACAGCAGAATAAATTCTTCTATCAGATAACTAAACCTCAGGTCTTCTACCACAAATGTTTGGAATGTGTTATGATTCGTTATAAGTCTTGGTCTGGTTAAAATGATTCAATTCCCCATAATGCTATTTGTTACTTACATTTTGAGGTATTTATGAGTTTTATCTTCATGCTGTGTAGATTATAGCATTAACAACGTAATAAAAAGGCTTAAAACCCTTGCATGTTTCCAGGCCTAACTTAGAGTCACTGTTGAGTTCTGAATTAGACCATGTACTTGTTTGTTGCTGAAAGGATTTGCTTTCCCCTTGTATTTAACAAAACAATATGATTAATATCAGTGTTTGAGGTAAAAGCAGAGAAGAACTGTCCTGTTTCACCCAAATAAAATTTAGGACAGACATTACCAAAAGAATTCTCTTCAGAAACGAATGTCTACAAAAATACCTTCTGGGTTAGAAAACTTATTTTCAGCAGCAAGAACTAGGTAAGAAGAGTGAGAATGATAAAAATTCCTTTACTCAGAATGTCAATTCAAATATCTAATATTATATCCCAGATATCAGGTCTTGAATCATGCTGACTTGACCTTGCAGGACACCTCTGTGCCAGATACTGCCTACATTAGGATGGTTCTTACCACCTTTCCCACACAAACAGGTCCTTGAATTTACTGTGCCTTTTAGTCATACTCTAGGATGACTTGGGTTAAAATGCTTTCCCATCCCAGAAAGCATTTAAATACTGCTTCTCTGTGAAGTATTGAGGGAAAAAAACTGCATAATGGGTTCACCTTCTATATTTATTACCTAGGATCTGAAAATTAAGGAAAGTTTCATTCTATTTAGTATTTATTGTAAACTTAAGTAAGATATTGTATTATAAAATGCTTCATAAAAATGCATTACTGTTAAGTTTCTTAGATTAAACAATTTTGAGAACATTGTTTGTACTTATACACAAAAAGTGGACATTTCTGATCCCATTACAAAAATGTACTTGACCCTATTTTTTTCTTTTCCCATGAGGCCTGAATTTTAATGAGGCCTCACCCATGCCAGTACATTGCATTTCCTGGTACTGCTTTTGTTCTCATGTGGCATTCAGTTAAATACTTCAGCTGAATATGAAAATGAGAGCATTGCATAAGTCTGGTTCCATTTTTTGACAAAACTTATAAAAAATATTTTTGTCTGTGTAATGAAAAAATTATCTTTAATATATACTTGCTGTATAAATGCTTAATATATCAAAGGGAGATTAGCTGAAAAGTGCATCTCAAAGACCATCAGCAATAGTTGAAATGAATTGAAAATGTGTTGTTGCTTGAGTGGAAAAATGAAAAAATTGAGGCATTACAGTCATGCTCAGTGGTATTTGTAACTCCATTGTTATGACTGGAGCTGTATCAGGTATCCTCCACAACCCAGAGAACTGATCTCCCAGACATCCCTTTGCCTCTTCACCAGCAGTCTCTGTCCTGCAGGACGCTGCATGTGCCTGCACCCAGCACAAGATGCTGCAGGACTGGGACCAAAACATTCACTACCTCCCTGTATGCCTCTGGAAAGCCTTCCTCTAGCAAAGGTCTCCCATTATTGCACTCTGTAACTTAAAAAGTAGAACTAAGTCTTCTGCAAGAATGGTGCCATATCCTCTAAATTGCCTGACAAGCAGAGATCATGCAGCTAGCAAACTCAGAGTAAACATGCCTTGCTGTGACAGCCTCTGCGGGGGAAAAGCTATGTAAAGTTTCCTGCCATTACCATGTTATTAATTACAGTTTAAATGTGTCATCTGTACTGCACCTTGTAAAAATTGTAAAAATATTCTAATCATAATTTGTATTAGAATATTGATTGCAATAAGAGATTTTCCACAGAATAAAAAGCTATCTTAAATCAGAGGAGCTGTAGAAGAGGTGTATTTTGAAAAAATTTATTCCTAAAATTTGTAACACACATATGTATATATACACATACATATATATATTATATATTTGCATGTGTGTATATATATAATTTAATTATCTTTTATATTTATTTCTGGGGTATATTAAAAATGTTGAATGTTTAATCCTCAAAATATATTTTATTAATTAGATTTTCAAATATTCTCTTTAGAATGCAAACTGCATTGCTGTTTTCAAATGAATAATTAAGTTTATATTTTAAGTGATGCCATTAATGAATATTTACAAAAAGAAACACTAATTTGGAGAAATACATTAATAGTTTACTAGAAAGGAAAAAAACCTCTTTCTTCTGATTGACTTCTTAAAAATAAGTTCCCCTTTAACTGTTTCTTTAAATAGAAATTTTAATGTGTTTAATGATTTATCAAAGCAAGGTGTTTGCAAATAATATTTATTAGTGATATTTACGTCTCATGTAATGTTTGGTGGTTTTTGAGGCAGAAAGGTAAGTTTTATTATCTTCATGCCTTTACAAATTGGGGAGAATTTTGAATTTTGCATTTGCAAGGTAACCTTCCAGCAGAAAGGTATTTTTTAATGTTTGTGTTCCTAGTGTTTCAGACACCTTCTGCCTCATCAGAAACTTTATGTGATTGTAGTTGAAGTGGTTTCAATGTTAACCCATATTTCCCAGCACACACTTCCTGAATTAGAGTCCCAGGTTTTTTTTAAACAGAATATTTAGCACTGAGCTGCAGACAGCTGTGTGTGCCTGGGAGGATCATAGGGAACTGTGCTGAAGACACAGCAATCCCCCTCTAAGGGCAAAGGACTTTCAGCATTTCATTACAGAAATGAAAAGTGGAGCTAAGATAGAAGCCTAGGAGGATTGTACAGGACAAGAGAGGGAAAATGACAGCAGTGATAGGATAAACAACTAAAGCACTCTCGTCTCCCACACTGATTTTTCATAGGTTTTCCCTATTAAAATCAATGGGGAGAGTAAGATGTAATCTAGTCTTTTTAACTGAGAGGTTTCAGGAAGGAAACAGATCATGAACACTTGTTCTGCTGTATTCAGCCTAAAAATTAAACAGTTCATTGGCTAATTTACTATTATTTCCCATTGCCACCATTTCCAAAGATGACTCATTATCTCTGTTGAAGGCTTCATCAGCCAGAAAGATGAGTGCAGAAATAGAAGTCCTCTCTGGAAGAGCAGCAGGCTCTGCCACAGAACAGCAATGTCTAACACTGTCATAGTCATTTTCTGGTGTGGTTGCACTGATTCAAAACAAAGGAATAGAATGTCTGCATTTGAATAATTGTTTTTGTCCCATGTCATACAGCTGATTTATAGTATGTGTCACTATTGAATGTTGGTTCATAAAATAAAATCATATTGGAAAATCTGCAGACATAAATTTAAGTATTCATTGAAAGTTGAGTGTAGCAAAGTTAAGTTGATATTAACTGCCATGATCACTTGCCTGACTCTTGCCAGCAACTTCCAGGTATGTTTAGGAACATATTGCATGAGACAGTATGTGACTTTTGAGAAATGTCTACACACAAGCTTTCATAAACCTTTATTCTGTCTTTAGAATTTGGAATGATGGGAGATCATACAATTAAAAGTCAGCGACCTCGATCTGTTCATGAGAAAAGGGTCCCTCAGGAACAAGCTGATGCTGCTAAATTTATGGCACAAACTGGTAATACATCAGTTACATTTTTTCTATTTACTGTTGTTAATTTTAGCAAGACCACTGCATGTTTCCATAATCTTTTGCTGCATATTTGTCAGTTTTCTAAGCTGATACTTTTTTTGAATCATTTATTTTTTTTCACCAGTTAAAGTCCATAAATAAAGTGGCTAAGAATTAGGTAGATCATGCAAAAACATGCACTGCGAATGTGGATACTGAATCATTTAGTGTACGTATGAATTTCTTTAGTAGTAAAAGCAGTCTCACATGTACGAAACACAGGACAGCTCACGGTGACATGTTAACGTTTTTCTAAAGATGTTAAGAACATGCTTCAGAATTTCTTAATAAATAGACTGTCTAATCCCAGCTTTAGGCATTTATCAAATTAATTAATTACTGGGGTGACTTTAATGTGCATGTATTCAGCATTTACTATCTTTGGCCCAGCACGACACTCTATTCTCTAGTTTCCAGATTCATAATTGCTAAATGAAATCGGCCGTAAGTAGTTTTTAATTGGATGTGCAAATTATCTAACAGTTTTTCATCTAAAACATATTTTTTAATTTTGTTTGAGCAACTTCATCTTCTTTATCTAAAGATACCAAGATGATATTGGAAACCTGGAGCTGAAGTAATTAAAAAAAAATAATCCTGATTAGCCTGTTTACCAACAGTTACCACAGCAGCCTTTGAGGTCAATGATAAAATTTCAGTGGTGAGTTGAATTAAGCTCTCATACACCAAAGCTACTGCCCATTTTGACTTCAATAATGATCCATGTATCTGTTGGTAAAACCTAACTATTGGTACCCTACACTCTCCATTCCAGTAAGTTACTGCATTGACAATCTTGTGCCCCATAATTTTTTGTATGGATTTGAAACAACATCCTCTGTATTCCATAGTTACTAACCTAGAATATATGCCTGCATCAGTCGTACATAATGCTTCCAGTTTTTACGCACTTCAGGAAAAGAGTTATAATTGCTTCTAGTTATAGTGCATGTTTGACATCCTTAGTGGTAGGGTGCTTTACTTAACAGATTTGCAGAAATTGATATATTAAGCAATCTGAGTACATGTATAGCCAATCAGTGTAGATCTGTTTGGTAACAAATTTAGAATGGGAAAAAGTCTGTTTCCCTCCTATTAATCTATAGGATTGCATTTTATGGCTAACTCACAGATGCTCCTGTAAGCAAATGCAGTGGAAGAAGGGAGCCTAGAATTCTCTAGGTCTCCATGCAATTTTTGTTTAGGCAAGTAGAACTTTTCACTTGCATACCTAGCTCAGACATAGAATGTTAGTTGCTTACTACATAGTATAACACTTTTGCTTTTATGCTGCTTCTTGAATTCATACAATTACTCAAAAAATAAGTAAAATTATCCGGGTTTTTTCCCCTTATAAATCCCTAAAACTTTAATAATCTCCGACAAATCTTGTATCTGATAATTTTTAGTCTTGCACTGCAGTGCATCTATTATAGGTGTTAGAGAACTGCATTACAAATGCAGCACTTACACCATCACCTTCCAATACATTGTGTGTGTGGAGTGGGAGACGAACATTCAAAATTATACAGAATTGGTTTCCAAGGTCCTGTTCTGAAAGCATGTGAGATGTATGAGCATATAAATTTAGATGCCCAAATTTGGGGAAATCTGTACTTTCCATGCTGTAGGTTAACACATTTTAAGTAATACTTGTGCTCTTTCTGGACATACTAATTTTCATCTCTTCATTTTGTTTTTCCTTTGTAGTGATCATTGCATATTTTCTTCACCTGTAATGCATTAATTTTTCTTGCAATAAAATGATTGTGGTATCTTCCTAAACTGATTCATAAGGTTTTTTCCTAACATATCTATCTCATTAATTTACCCACTAAGAAATCTTAATAGTAATTGGTTACTGAGTTTATGAGGTTTTATATTTTAAGCCTTGATATTTTATTTTGTGTAATAATAAAACAGATACAAAAGTGCAACAAAATGTTTGTATGTTTTTAAAAGGCAGAGAGACAGGAATAGAGAAGTATCCTGGAAAATATTTATGAAAAGCATTTAATACTCCTGGAATCATAGACTTAATCCACCAAATTTTGCTGGAAATTGAAGAGTTTTAAAATGTGTTACTAAAATGCACATTTTTGTGGTTTTGGAGAGTGATATAAGGCAGTAAAAACATTTATTAAAAAATACTGTGTGAATAATTTCTTGTTCTATATTTGTCATTTTATGTGTTTGGACTGATCCTTCCCTTAGGTGTTATGGGATTTAGAGAGTATAATGCAGGTAAGTTTTACACAAATCAATGAGGCCTTCCATACAGTAAGTTATGTTTCCTCTTATGTGTCAAGCAGCAGGGGAGAATAAGAGTTTGATACCTTGCTAAGAGATAATTTGAGATTGTAGATTTAATGTGAGTGATGCAAAAATTTAAGAGTTCTCATATAACAGAAAAGAAGAAGGAAAATAAAAAGTAGCCTTTTCAAAATTTTCCTTTCAGAAAAGACAAAAATGGATAAGAGAAAAGCAAACAGTGAAAGATATATTTGCAGATTATGTAGTCAACCTACATTTATTCTAGAAAATATAGTAGTCTTTATGTACTTAAAAATGGTGAATTAACAATGATGTGATAGATTTGTGAAGACATTTCCCTTCTTTTAAATTTTTTAAAATAAGTAATAATCATCCTGACAGCAGTACAAAATAGTCTGAAAATTTTAAAAATTACCAAAATATCATAATGTATTGTATAAAAGCAAGCAAAGCAGCTGGTGAGATGTGTGTTCTTTATTTTGTCTTTATTTTGCTCTTTTTGCTTTGTACAACATGTTAATGTGGAGGATCTTTCTCCAGAAAATGTTTAAGCCTTGTTTACATATGATGAAGTATATTAAGACATTGTACCTTTTGTGAATGAACAGTACATATATGCTCAGCACTTATAATAATTAATACTAATTTCAAAATTCACTCAATACAGTCACACAACAATCTGACAACAGACTAATAATCATGTTGCTGCTATTTTCCATCATATTCCAAGGGTTAAGAGTAACATTTTTATCACTTTAAGATATAAAAAAAATAAAATTTTTAGTTTTTAGTTTCTGTATTTTATTAGATGTGTACTGTCAACATGTCTGTGTTGAGTAATGGGATCACTTACACTGGGTATATATAACTGTTTTACATAATGAGGAACATCTTGAGAAACATAGTTTAGACTTTTTCTGCCGTTTGACCTTTTATCTAAACCATTTGAACAAAAGAAAAGTCAAACTTCAAAAAGAAAACTTCCAAACATGTAGGAAAAGACAAAAAATATTAGCCTAGAAACCCACAGTAATATAAGTCTTTTTATCATGTATATAGGGCTTATAGTACACATTTTATAATTGTTAATGTCTACATACATATTAAAGATATTTAGCATATCATCTAACCTGAGCCCAAGCCATCTCACTGCCTAATCAAAGTGCTAAATGCATGTCAGAAAAACTATTAAAACAATAACCAGTGATTATTTTTTTCTTTTTTTTCACTTAACAAATAAGGAAAAGGACTACAAAAATCACTGGGGAATTTTTGTGTGTAGAAAGCTCATAATTTTCCATAGAAATTTTTAGAGTTGCATATAATTTTATTAAAAACAGAGGGATTTGTGTGCTAATTATAATACATTCTGTCATGTTACGGAATAAGAAGCTTTTTTTTTTTTTTTTTAAAGCACTGAAAGCCTCAGAATTGAATCTTAGAAGTCTAGCAAAGACAATCATTTTGCAAAGGTTCCATGCTTGACCTCTGGGGGGGAAAAAAAAAAAAACAAACAAAAAAACCAAACAACAGAAAGACATCTTGGAGACATTCACAGATTCTTGCCATAAAGTACAGTTTGAAGAAAGAGTATGTCATTTACTGCATACTTGGCAGGTAGCACCAGAATATTCCTGGTTTGCAGACAACCCCTCGACTGTGATCAGTATCAAAACTTTTGGAAGACTAGAAATATATTGAGGTAACTGAAATTTCAAGCAAGCTCTTCAAGTCTGCATATTTTATCATACCACTGATTTTAAAACAGAAAATCCTATTTGTTTCAAAAAGGACACTTAAAAATCAAGCATGCAATAGGGGTTTCAGCTGCCATTTTACGTTACATGCTGATTTTTAACAGAAGAAGCTAAACATCAATGCACAGTTATTTACTCAAATTGTTAAGTGAGGTATATTCACATTATTTTTGCATTTGCTTTCTGAGAATACTCAAGGGATCTATTTTTCTGAATATGAATTCCTTTGGGAAAGGAATTCCAGAATTGTGTGTATAGCTGTTCATGAGAATTAAATTCAAGCATTCTCCAGAGCATCCATGCAAGAAAACTTTATGCATTACTTGCTTTCAAAAATTATAAATAAAATGTTCTATCTCTCAAAAAAATTTTCAAAATCCTCTTTTCTAATATGTAGCATTAACAAATCACATATGACAATTTTGAGCATAGTAGTATGTATTATGTGCAGTAGTGCGGTCTGACACATCCAAGAATTCAGCACACCTGTAGGTCAAAAGCAAGGAGTGTATCTGTGCAGAAAATGATCAAAGTTGCCATCCCACATTTCAGGTTAAAATTTAGTTAAAAAAACGTTTTTCTTTGCCAGGGAACTTCTTTCAAATGCTATATGACTCTGCTGAAGAAAATATAAGACATTAGGGGGTTGGTTTGTCTGGGGTTTTTTTCATTGGAATTCCCTTACTGGTAAGGTTCCTTAAACTGTTACTGAGCATTAATTCTAGAGGGATAAGTAAAAATATCAAAGATAAATCCTTTTCTATTATACTAAAAGTGTTGTCTATGTACTTTTAGAATCCTGAGGGCAGTGTTGTTAATGAAGTGTTGAAGGGCAGTAGCTCTCATAAAGTTGTAAATTATGCTAAGACATCAAAGTGTTCCCCTCTGACAGGTGTTATGTGATCGCAGCATTGTAGGTGTCTTTGTTTTCTATTCATTGCACATTTTCACAGCCGCTTTACTCCATAAACTTTTAAATATTTATTTTGGTGTTGTACCTTTTTTCTTTGATTTATAAGAGCAGATGATAATGAGGTTCAGAAAAAAAAAAATTGTGTCATTAATACTTATGTCTATATTCATGTTTGTTTGTTGTCTCGAATACAGGTGAATCTGGTGTTGAAGAGTGGGCCCAGTGGAGTACGTGTTCAGTTACTTGTGGTCAAGGGTCGCAGGTGCGAACCAGAACTTGTGTATCACCTTACGGGACACACTGCAGCGGCCCTTTAAGAGAATCAAGGGTTTGCAATAACACTGCCCTCTGTCCAGGTAGTGTTAGCAGCCAATAAATAAAATTGTGGATGTTTTTGAACTGTATAATGATAAGAACTTGAAATGATATTATTATTATTATTATCATGGGTTTCCTAGGGGCATTTCAGTTAAAGCAGAGAATTGTAATTCTGTTCACCTGTGAATTTTTTTCATGTCGGTTATTATTTTCAGAACAGTCAAGATATGGAACAAGAGCACCTTTTTTCTGACAGTTTCATTTTTTTTCAAAAAGTCTATATTCTCTTATTTTCACTCAGAAAAGAGAAGGTAGCATGAGTACAAAGACAAACTAGGGAAGAAATCCAGATCATGAATACATTAAGGAGCAGAGACTAATTAACAGGGTGGGTTAACATATATTATTTGACGCTGCAATTGTTTTGCCATTTAGAATACTCTCTTCTAGGCAATGGGCCAGACAATGTTCCATGCACAGTTATGTCTTCATGGACTTCCCTTTACATTGTTCTGGCAAGAAAGGGCAACAGCTACCTATCAAAGAAAAAAAGATCAGACAAAAGTAACTCTCTTACATCTGACACACAGTAAAGGTCATCAGTATCTTGCATCACAGTTTTCCTACTCCTTTTGTCTGAGAGTTATGGACATCGTTGGAGTTCAGCAGTAGTTATACGCTAAGGAGAAGAGACAGGCATATTCAAGTGAGTTGCTGAAAGGGCACATCTTTCTTTAAACTCTACCTGTGGATCTGATTAATCTATGATGGGAAGCAAGAGGGAAGGCATATGCCCCGTGACTACATTAATTTTCCTCTGCTGTGAGTGAAATGCAAAAAAAAAGACTATATACTATCCTTCAGATGTACAAATTCCTCACTCTGTAACATTTGAACCCAAGAGGGTGGTGAGACATCTTCAGCTTCTAGGAGAAGCTCAGTACATTTTTGAAGTAAACTATCATACACAGAGAACTCTTGGACTTTATCTCAATGAACAATAATATGTTGAATCAAACTCTGATGCTGCTACTGTGTGTTGAAAAATAGCCAATGGGCAGTGCATATGTGATCCCATCCAAGTTTGTGTATCAGCATTCTAAGCATTTAGGGAGCCTCTGTAATGGAAAGCAACTTACAAGATTGTCTCTATAAAGCATGATGGTAACAAGAATTGCTCTCAACACCTAATGCTTTTCTATTGTGCTTTAGGTGAGTGATTCACATGAAATTTCCTAATATTTCAGAGTAGAAATGCCTAGTTAGAGCTGAATTTTAATACTTTAGAAGTGTTAAAACTTTAACGCATGGAAATGTTTCCATACAAAAATGGCAGCTATTTCTAAAACAGTTAGAGTAGCTTAGATTGTGCCAGAGGTGGGAAATACTGCAAGAGAACTCTCAAGTACAAAAAGAAAAAATGAAAGAAGAGAACTATAAAAGAAATGAACAAACATTGCAAACAATCAATATAGATATAAATATTCATTTGAAATTATGTGAAGAATGAACATGAAAACACAGTCCATCTCTCACAATGAGTTCTGCCTGATTTCTTGCTAATTAGTATTAACTAAGAAGAAGAAAGAGGATTAAATCACATAATTTTCAGAATTTTATCTTCATTCTCTCCAGGAAGGGATACGAAGTTTTCACACCAAAACAAAGCAAAACAAAACAAAAAAATCCAGGTAATGCAGAAGTCAAGGTAATTAATTTGCTGTCAAATTTAAACTGGAAAAAAGTTAATTCTTAGATATGATGTTGTCACACAAACTTTAAACAATGCTACCCAAAAGACTGCTACCCAAAAAGATTTCTCAGGTCAACAGAGGAGCAGTTCCCTTTTATCTTCGCAGTTCAGGATACAGCTTTTGTTTCCAGAGACCCAGTATGAGCAAAGGCTACCAATTCTTAGTTTCTACACTGCCAAGATATTTTCTTTTTCAGCTTGCCACAGCTGATTCTGATAATCTCTATGTATCTTGAGTTACCTTTCCTAAATAATTAGTCTTCTGGCTTAATCTTGCATGTTGTTCCATACAGTTACAATAACCATATTAATTTATGTTGTTCTCTGTCTAATGACAGAATCACTACTGTGTAGCAGTGTGCAAGATTAGCAATTTAGAAATGTGGTTTTCCTAGGCACAGCTCCATTAATTTTCTAAACATCCCTTTAATTATTAGCCCAAATATCCTCTGTCCTCATTCTGTTATGTATCCTGAGTCAGAGAGTTACATAGTTCAGGATTATTCCTGGTCCATGCATAAAAAAAATACACAGTCTTTACAGTAGTTTATTTAAAACAGACGTTTGACAAAATGATTAGTAAAAGGGTGGGGGGGGAATTGTGAGAGCTGGAATGTTTCCTAATCAAAAAGTTGCCCCTTCAACATCAAAAAATATGCAGAATGGCCTACTGTACTATACTTCATGCATCTATCCATAGGTTTCAGAGGAACCTGTTAAACTTGCAAATACTAATGCAAAGCTTTCAGACTATTTTTTCTGTTGCCTTAATATATTCTTTATAAACACTTTACATATTAAACATAATATCCAAGATACTCACTGGAATGTTAGGGAGCATATTTCTCTGTGATCTCAATGTCCTGGAAAAATTTGAAAATGGGATTCACCACCTTCATATATATGTATGTATTGGAATAGAACTTTAAATTTCAGAATAGTATTACTGAGAGTTCAAGCAAAATAATGAAGGAACCACTATTTACATAATTTTTGGGTTATTTGTATTTATTTCAGACCAATACTATTCTAGAGAAGTGCAGCATAGTAGACAACAAAACATAGCTCAGGTAATTTTTGTTGTCACTGGTTCTTTTGTGAGTGGGGACACCTCAGGATCCATTCCTGCAGCGCTACTGATTCTTTTCAGTTTAGTGAATGCTTTCTAACACAGCTAAAACTTAAGAGGAAAGAACATGGGATTTCCATGTCTGCAGATTAGCTTCTATTTCTCCTTCTCTATTGGCTTCAATACCTTTTACCACAAAATTTAGCTGAAGATTAGCATTTTCAGGCTTATGGGTAAAGCAAGACGTGGCAGGAGCAGGAATACACTAAGCCATTTCAAACATTTTTATGCCCAAATGCTATACTTCGGCTGGTGTTATATGCTAATGTAGTTTTATTTACCTCCCTTTTTTCTCTCCCTTGTCCTGTTGCAACAGGGCCTGCCAAAACGCTTGTCTGTATCTTTCTTAGAGGCCCCCTTTATGTAGTGGAAGGCCACAATAAGGTCTCCACAGAGACCTCTTTTCCAGGCTGAACAACCCAAACTCTTCTATCCTGTCTTCATAGGAAAGATGTTCTATCCCTCTGATCATCTCTGTTGCAGTGCTCTGGACCAGCTCCAACAGGTTCATGTCTTTCTATACTGAGGATCCCAGAGCTGGATGCAACACTCCAGGTGGAGTAGAGGAGCGGAATCCCCTCCCTCGCCCTGCTGGCCACGCTGCTTTTGATGCACTTGTGTGTGGCTTCTGGGCTGCAAATGCACAGTGCCGGCCCAGGTCCAACATCTCAGTGACAAGCACCCTGAAGTCCTTCTTTGCAGGGCTGCTCCCAATCCCTTTATCTGTCATCCTGTGTTGAAAGGAAGTTGCCCCCAAGTCATGTGCAGGACCTTGTTGAACATAATAGCATTCACATGAGCCTGCTTCTTGAGCTTGTCCAGATCTCTCTGGATGGCATCCTGTCTTTCAGGTTTGTCAAACATGCCACTCAGCTCAGTGTTGTCTGCAGACTTTCTGAGGGTGCACTCCATCCCACTGTCTATGCCATTGATGAAGATATTAAACAGTACTGGACCAGCACCACTTGTAATGAAACATCAGCGGCCATAATAGTTTTTCAATATCTGTTCAATTTAAAGCTGAACAAATCAAAAGCATTTAAACCCCAATAAAAATCTCACAAAATATGTTTGTAGGATGAAGGCCAGCATGGCCTAACACCTCCTCCCACTTCACAGCAGTTGCATGTTGTGAGCACTGTGGGTGTTCACTTCAACATGATTAGGTTCACAGAGTGGCAGAGAGATGGGAAAGATGCTCTGCAGTAATCCAAACTTGTTGTGTTAGCAATGTTTTTGACAGAGAAACTGGCAATAATCTGAATATTTTTGTCCCAAATAATGAATCTTGCATCTGAAACTGTGTTATAGAAAACAGTAACTCCTCTGCGGGCCAGCTCTCCATCTGGTGTAATTTGGCATAGCTCATCTGGCTATAATTCATCAGATGCTATAGGGGATTTTTTTGCATTTAGAAAATAGTATTAAAGAAAGAAGATGTAAATAAAATATCAGAAATAAAAATCAAGGGTAAGAAACTTTAAAGTTTTAAGATATTCTTATAAAGAGAATCTGGATAACACTGGGCACTTCTGTAATGCGTTGAACAGATTAATTCTTCTTGATATTTGTTTTGCTGAAATTGGTTGTTTTTTATAGTTATGCCTATTCCATCCTTGACTTCAGATGTTTCAGATATAAAGATATATCTGAAATAAATATTTTTTATAGTTATGCCTATTCCATCCTTGACTTTAGTATTGAACTACTAGTTTCAGATATAAAAATCTATAAATGCAAGAAGCTGATGTGAATTTTTTACTTAATGAGCTAAAATTTGTTGTGGAAGATAATTTTTGGCACAGCTTAATTTAAACCACAAACAGATAGAGGCTGCTTTGAGTGCACCCAAAATGAGACATTTTGTCTTGGCTTATGTTTAGTTCCAAAATAACAAAAGAATTGTTCTGTGTTGCTGCTAACATGCAGTCAGCTCTTGCCAGAAGAAATATACATCCTTTTGGTTAGAGACAGTACCTTTAAAGAGCCACTCAGAACATTTTTTTAATTTTCAAATATTTTTTAAATTTTCAAATAAAGACAACTAACTTAGAACATTTTGACAGCATAGAATCAAAATTCCAAATTAAGCAATAGACTTGAACTTATATGTGCCCTGAAAAACCCCACCATGTGTCTACATAGACTCAAGAACTTTCCAATTTATCATTTTTCCCAGAGAATAATATTTTTAGAATTTGGGTTAGTTTTGTTTAGCTAAGTTTTAAATTTTGTTGCATCTGAACATTTTAATCAACCATTGTGGTATCAGGAGATGAAATTATGTCATTGTTACTGCTGGTTATTGTTTGGAATCTGAACTGACAAACTGTTTTCTCCTTAATTTTGCTCATATAAAAATTGGGAATCTTAATGTGTCTGGATTCGTAATCTAATACTTTGCCAATGAGAAAAAAATTCTTTGGATTATATAGCTGAATCAAAATATCTGTAGAAGTATAGTACTTATTGAGAACTGATGAAACTAAAAGAGTTATATGCAGGTATAGTTATAAATTTACTATTTTTAGAAGTGCTAGGCTTTCTGGTTTTGACAAAAATGTTGCAATTAATCAAGGTTTCTAAACTAACTAGACTAAAATCTGTCACTTTAACATTAATTTGGACTGTTCCTAAGGGTTATTTTTTTAATATAATGCAGGTGGATTTGATATTTAGAGTAAGATAATAAGGATGTAGGATGTGGTCTTTTTGACCACTTTTACGTGACCAAATGAAAACCTTTCATCGATTGAGCTGTTGTCCAGTGGGTTAAAATCTTCCCTGAATAAAGCTTGACATTTTCTGTCAGAAACAATTCCTCTGAAGTTAGCTAAGAAACTTTTTAATCTCAACATAGTATCTAAAATGACAATTTTTCTTATTTTTAATGAAAGGCAATGGAACGTACCTACTTGCAGAATTCCCCTTGATCTTAGTGATGAATTTGTAATAATATGCCAGGGAGCTGAATTTCCTTCCACAGCCTTGCAACTGAATTTCACCTCAGGAAATGTTATTCTGATCCCTGCAAGAAAAGGGTTGTATTTGTAGAAACTGGGCAGGTGATACATGCCTTCAGGGCAAAGGAAACCTATATATGAGAAGTTCTTTCACAGTGATGAAAAAAAGTGAGGACAAAACAGAAAATCTATTTCGTCTGTAATGTTGTGAATCTTTACCAATGATATACTCAGATGCTGTACACAGTTTGCCCCTCCAGACACCCTTCAAACAGACAGGGCTTCAGAAACAGAGTTATGTGATACTGACTGAGATGTTCCGTCTGGGTACTGTCCTTTTTCTTAAATGCTTGACATTACTGCAATTCTCATCACTACATTCCTGTTCTCACACTGCCTAATTTAAACTGGTACAACTGCTCTTATTTAAGCAGAAGAAAAATAAGTAAAGTTTCCTTTGCAGTATTATTCAATTTATAGAGAATTTATAGTTTTACCAATGTATGTGTGGAATCATCTTACCCAGTACATGCTTAACTATAGTATGTTAGAGAACTTTCTGGAAATTCCCCTGCATTTTTTCTGTAAATGGATTGCTTATGGTATGTAAGCTCACATGGGTACTGTATATCAGTTTCTCCTATGGTAGAAAATGCTTAAAGTAGAGAAAGATTCCTCTTCTATGATTCTTTATATAAATATTACCAAATATTTGTATATAAAAATACTGGTATAAGTTTGTAATTTATTGTGAACTCTGAAGGTATCTGCGGTTTGTTGAATGAGCGTTTTTCCAAGAGTAAAGCTGTATTACTGTGTCTGTTAAATCAATGAATATGTTCATGTAAGGAAATGGTACATATCTCTTTTACTTACATGGTCTTCGAATTTTTGAGGAAGATAACCAAGCACATCTGCTGCCATATTTCCACCAGAATTTAAAAAATTGAAAAAAACTTTAAGATTACTGCCCCAGTTTTTTATATTGACACAGTAATAAATTATTGCATTTATTCCTATAATTTCAAAAGAAAACTTAATTTTGACTGCTTCTAGTTTTTAGAGTTGTCTTGATACAGAAAGTATATGCCTGATTTTCACGAAAACTAGCCTCCTGAAAATCAGGGCTATTAATGTCAAGTCAGGCACCAAAGATGTCATAACTAACTTCTGAAAAGGGAAGTCATCTTGCTTAATACCGTCAAAGAACAGAAACTGTGGTAGCGAGATTAGTTTAAACATTAGAGAAAATGTTTCAAAGTATATTTTTAAATATACTTAAGAGAAAATATGATTAAATTGAAATTAACTAAGTTTTAAAAAGTACTTGTTTTCCTATGATAAAGCTTACCTATGTACTGATTTCCTTGAAGGTGGAAAAATAATTCCTATTTAAAATAGTGATCTTGTTGATCTTGAAATCGTTTTGTTACTTGTGTGTCTGTTTCTGGTTAAAATCTGTATGGTTTGTTGCAGTACATGGCGTTTGGGAGGAATGGTCACCTTGGAGTTTGTGTTCATTCACATGTGGTCGAGGCCAAAGAACTAGGACAAGGTCATGTATACCTCCCCAGTATGGGGGAAGATCTTGTGATGGACCTGAAACACAACACAAACCTTGCAATATTGCACTCTGCCCTGGTGAGCTCATATAGCAACTCTCTGCTTTGTTACAGTGTGTTTAATGTGGGTTGTTTGTGGTTTCTTTTACAGCCCTTTGCACACAGGAAAAAGCAAAACATTATCCAAAGTGCCTAGATTGGGTAATATTGTTCATAATTCTGACTGTAGTGGTTAAAGTATATAGTCAAGATGGTAACTGTTCAAGACACAAGCAAACAATTTTTAGTTTCTTTGAGGTACTCTCTTTGTAGGGAACAGAATGTTGTGTAGGAAATCTTGATTCAGGATGGGTCTCAGAGAACCAAAAGGCAAACAACTTTCTGAGTGTGGCTTAAAGAGAGACATTCAGAGGTCACATAGTTTTTGTCCACCATATCTGTATGAATTACGTTTGCTTAGATGTTCACTGTAATTATTTATTCATCATATGACAAACATATTTGTGAAACCACCCATAATATTTAAATTGCTGATTTATTCAAAATGGATATTATTTACATGTGTACAGACAGAAAGGCTCACACAAGCTAGAGCATTATTTCAATCCCCGTTAAGTCTTTATGGTACAGATTTTAGGTGCGTCATTTCTGGGAGTTATGTGCTAAACCAATTTCAAAAAATTACCACTAACCAAATAAACAATGCATGGGCTTCATGTCCATCCACTAAAATTGAAGCTAACTGAAAAAAGAGCATTCTTTCAAAATTTATTTTTTACTTCTTGTCTTTAGATTATGATTAATTTAGACCAAATTTTTCAAAATACATGTATACATATATAGATGCGTAATATATATATGTATACATATATATGAGTGCATATAATACCTGAGTATTAAAAGAAGTTCAATTACCATAAAGAAGATTATATATAATAATAATTTATGGTTATTGAACTGATTCTAGTACTTAGGTACTAAAACCATGTCAGGTAGCAGTAATGTGAGAAATTTCTTTCATGCATTCTGTTTGACCGTGTGAAGGTTGCCCATGCAGTGGGTTTGTTGACTATTCACAGTTTACAACACTGCTGCAAATAGATTCTTCATGACCAGAACTCTTCCTGTAAAGGATTGATGGACAGACATCACATTAGCAAATGGTTGTTTAATGTTTTGAAAACTGAAATGAAGGAAAAAATGAAACTTAGTGTCGTATTAAAGCTAAATTTCTGAGAGTTTTATGAAACCTGAACTTTGCTTTTCTTCTGGTCAGCAAAACATATTCTAAGTTTAGGAGAAAATTTGTGGAAAGGTCTTAGTGTTAAATGCAGCCACAAAAACTTTACATTAATCCAGTTTTTGGCCAAATTGGCAGCTATGCAATTTTGCATGTGTGTACACCAAAGTAACTAATATGATAATACATTGGAGCAGAGTTGTCAACAAGACAAATGCCAATCAAACAGCAGAGAAGAAATTAATGCATACAATTCACTTCAGTATTGCAAAGAAACACAAAAGATATTACACCTAATCTGTCAAAATAAACAATTATTTGAGAACTCTGGATTTTGAACAGTCATTTGTACCTAAATGACTTTCAGAGGCAGTTCTATACTGTTAAATTTAAAAGTAACACTTTAAGTCTCTGTTCAATATTAAGATTTGCTGCAATTTGCATGTTCTATTTTTTAAGGGAATCTTCATGTTGAATTCTCTATTTTTAAGGGTATTTTTGAAATAGAAAACTCACATGCTATTTTCTCCTAAAGATAAATAAGAGAGATGTATGAAATATATACGAGAAGCCACAGAATGAGTTTTTTCGAAAGACAGTATGATAATTGATTTGATCTTTCCTACACTAAATAATACTATATAGCAATGAATAAAACTGAAGAGTGTGCATTGAAATGTAATTTCCATAATGTTTTCCTCTTCACATAAACCTTTTATGATTAATGAGTGGAACTAGCGTCCATGTTTGGAAAGATTTCCATTTTCTGCTGAATAAATTATCAGGGCACAGCTTCATAGCTTCAGAGGCATCTGCATGGAGAAGTGGTTTACAACCAGTCATTACATAGAATATTTAATATAGAACTTTAGGGAAAAGCCTCGGAAAATCTCTTCCTTTAATTCACTGGTGCTGAGATTCTGGGCCCAGGATATGGATAGTATCTTTGAAATATTCTGTTGTTAATGTCTGACAACAGTGAAATAGTTTACCTCCATTATTCACTGAATAGTGATGCACTCATACAGAACAGTATGTTTAATCACTAACTTTTAAGATTCTGCTTCCTATTTTAGATATTAACACCATCAGTTTAGGGAGCTGCTATTCCAACTCCCCTTTAGAAGAATCCTGAAAACAGGGTTTGGCAAGTGCACCAAGGGAAATTCCTTGTTTGGAGTGGTGGTGCTTATATAGCAATAGTAGTTATAGTACCAGGTTTTCAAGGACGAGTATTAATCAAAATTATATTAGAACCTACATTTTGAGATTATATTTAACTGCAGGGGCAATGAGGAACTGATGATTGCCGAAATCTGTATGAATGCAGGATCCCGAATTAGCACAATTAGTCATAACATGTTTCATAATGCTTGCCTGTTTTAAAACATACTGTCTAGTCCTATTATTATTGACCATATAATTTTTAGCTTGTCTGGAAGCATAATTGGTTTGTATTTTTCATTATCTTGGTTTTTAATATTTTCATTTACCTCAAGAAGCTTTCTGATATGCAAAATTAATAATAACAGTCATTAACCTTTACTCAGGAAAATATTTATGCAAACTCAAGTGCATGGGCTAATACAAATTACTAAATACAGAACGATTTCCACCATATCCATATTGTTTAGACATTTAACTTCACAAATTCAGAAAGAAGATAATGCAATATGTAAACACAACAGCAGATCTGATAAGGAAGGAAGAAAGGAAGGAAGGTCAGTGGTTGCTTGCTACATTTTACCTCAAAAGAATGTTGAAGAACTGGGATCCTTTACCTTACAGGGAGAATGAATGATAAAAATATATTCAGCATTGCAAATACAGAGAAGAGAGACTGTATGTGAGGCAAAGTGGTAACTCCCGTTTTCCTGTTCAACTAAAGACATCTAGTTTCACAATCAGGACCAATAACTTTATAATCTGACCTATCTGAACTATTACTGCAGTTCTTATAAATCACTTCAATGGGCTTTATTTTTTTCAGGGCTTATTTACATGATACAAGAACAGCCCTCACTTTTGCCTAAAAAGACTGATCTTTTTTATAAGGCCTTGTTTTTAATAAGACCATTCAAACTGTCTGTGGCCAAAATCATTATATAATCCTTTTTTATATCAGTCTACATTTAGAGGAGATAGAATGCTCTTTACTTGAAGAAAAAGGAAAACAGTTTTAAATTATTTTAAAGCAGCTCATAATGTTGGTTTCTGTATTTGATTGCCTAAGAAAGCAGGCTGGGCCCAGCCTGAGGGGCTGCGATCACCTGCCTGGCTCCGGTGCTAACTCTGCTGTGTCCATCTCTTTTGTGGCCGCGGCGGCAGTGGACGGACAGTGGCAGGAGTGGAGCTCGTGGAGCCAGTGCTCGGTGACCTGCTCCAATGGCACCCAGCAGCGAAGCAGGCAGTGCACGGCGGCGGCCCACGGCGGCTCTGAGTGCCGAGGGCCCTCCCAGCGCGGGGCGGGCACGGGGGCCGCACTGGCAGCAGCTCCGAGCCGGAGCGGGGCGTACGTGGCAGTGTGGCCCCAGCAGGCTGCAAGGGGCAGAGCAGCTGCACCCACAGGGAGGAAAAAACAAAAGAAGTCATTAACTACAACACAAGAAGTTTCATGTCACCACGAGTAAGAACCTCTTTCCATGGAAGATGACAGAGCGTTGAACAGGCTGCCCAGGGAGGTTGTGGAGTCTCCTTCTCTGGAGACATTCAAAACCTGCCTGGAGGTGTTCCTGTGTCACCTGCTCTAGGTCACCCTGCCTTGGCAGGGCCATTGGACTGGATGATCTGCAGAGACCCCTTCCAGCCTGAACCGTTCTGTGATTCTGTGAGTCCTGGGGCCTCATTTCTAATTTACTTGATGAGGTAAAAAGCTAAAGAATGTGCCCTGAAAGGCTGCATGAAGGCTGCATATCAGCTTTTTGCTTTTTTTGCTGTTTGAAGGACATTCTGCAGTTTTAGGCAGATATGGTTGAAGCCTAAAAATTTGAAGTTTTTTCATTAACCTAGAAAGTAAATGTATATGAACTAATTCCCTTTTGTGCTGAGGCTACTTCATGATCCTCTCTCAGTACAAAAGCAGTCTTCCAGGTATAGATTCCATATATACTTACCTTTAAGCCTCATTTGCTCTGTCATAGGATGTAAAAATCAAGATCTTAAAATATCACATGCAAAAATGTTTTCACTTACTTTTTTTTAAGGGATATTGTAAATGTATATCATTACTGTACAACAGTACTATATGAGTAAATTTAAAAAAAGATTAATTCTCCATTATGACTGTCATCCTGTCACCACTCTAATTCTATTTTTCCAAACAGCGAATGGCCAGTGGAACCAGTGGGGCCATTGGAGTGGCTGTTCCAAATCCTGTGATGGTGGCTGGGAGAGGCGGATAAGGATCTGTCAAGGTGCTGCTGTGACTGGGCAACAGTGTGAAGGAACTGGAGAGGAAGTTAGACGGTGCAGTGAACAGAGGTGTCCTGGTGAGATGAAAATATAATTGCTGTTATTATATGCACTATAATATGGCTTACTTTAATGGGCATCTTTAGGAAAGACAAGATCAATGTCTGTAGAGCAATAGCCATGAAGAGCCATAGCTAGCCTTGCTTTAGACAAGTCCCTGCTGGTTTTCTCAGTAGATTTCTGCTTATGCAACTAGGTGCAAATTAGCTCTATTGGACATATGAGCAATGCATCATGTTTTGAATAAATAAAATTACCATAGTAAAAGAAGTTATCACAAAAATATTTGATTGCCTAGGAATGCCTGTAGTATCTGGAGCATGAACAATTTGCTGCAGAAAATCTCTTTGAATGCACTGTATCTGAGAATATCAGGGCTGGCTTTGTAATTTGGAATTCCTTTTATCCAGTGTGTAAGTGATGTCTCTAATACATTTGGGGTAAGTTCCAGTTCAGTAAAAATAAGGGATAAAGTGAGCCTTACCATAGTGTAAAGAATGAATGAATGAATGAATGAATGAATGAAAACATGAGCAACATTTCATAAAAAAGAAAGTAATTTAAAAAGAAAGACACATCTTACCTGTTTTACTATAATGCTTAAATATTACTTTTTTTTTAATGAAGTGCTTAGTATCATTTTTTACTTTGGCCTCCCAACAGGTTTAAGTCCTTCCCACTGAAACCTAATAAAAGTGTACTTTTTGCTTCTTCAAAAATGATGAATAAAGAAGACTATCTGGTGAATCAGATAATATTTATCGGTAAACACACATTGTCCTAAAGTAAAAGAATGCATTGTTGGATAGGTGAAAGATAGCAAAATAAGGTGTTAGTACGGTAAGATGTTTTAGCCATTCATTTGGGAAATTATGTGATCTGAACTGCAAGCCAGGAAGCAGCAAAAAATCAGTCTAGCAGTCGGACTTCTGGACATTTCGCTGGCTGTGTTCTCTGGTAGTCAGAGAAGGACTTAAATGGGAGGGATGCTTTGGGTCAGGAAGCGAGAAATTTATCAGATGTGAATTTTATGTTATCAAGCCCATATTTTTCATAGGTAGCAGGTTTATCCCTTGACAGTCATCAAAGAACAGTTTTCAAGGTATTTGCAGTACAGTAGAACAATTAATCTCATTGCATTTGAAGAGCAACAAAAAGACTAGTTAGAAAGTTGTAACACTGTACTGTAGAAGTTAACTGAATTTAACTTGCTTTTTAAATGATCTCTTTAATTTTAATAAAAATTTCATTATTTCAAGAGCAGTACAAAATAGTATTTGCATTGGATTCCTAAGCAAAATAATTTCCACAGGTAATGCAGACTTCCTCTATAAAATCACAACACTAATAGAAGATTAATATGAATCTTCTCAATAAGCAGACAGTCAGATAAACTAGCTTGTGCTTATAAAACCATTCTTGAAATAATTTGTGTTTTATGTTTAAAAGTAGAACCATACTGCTGCAGTCCAATTTTCAAAGGTTGCCACCTGCTGTTAATAAAATATTTTACAGGTGTATTTACAAGTCAAGTGCATACAGAGCATTATTTGCCATTTGGTAAATTTATTTATTTACGTGATTAATTCCAGATTTAGTGTGCTTATAGAAACTATAACCTAAAGCACCTTTTAATACGCTATGCTTGTGCAGACAATTAGACATGAATTACAGATTTATTTGCCTCTCAACTGACATTTACTGAAGAGTCTCAGATGTAAATGTAGAGAGTGGATAGTTTACCAAAATTTTATAAAATTACATACAGATTTACATTCTATAAACATAAGTAAAATTGGAAAGTGCTATACAGAGTTGTTTAAAGTATAAGCAAATTTCATTATTTGTATGCTTTTCTTCCATATCCCTAAAATAGTTTAGAAAACCTATTTTTGTCTCACTGGTTTCTTGTTCTATGTAAGCCACTGAAAAATGTGAGGAGCTAAAAGGTTGATCATTTTTCTTGTATTAGCATTGCTTAGCATAAAACAAGATCCTCAGGTGTGTAGAACCATGTAATATTTTTGTAAAGGGTATGAAGCTGCACCTGCTTGTATTACCCAGAGGTCTATAGACTTATAAAAAGTTAAATTATAGCTGCTTTAAACTGTGGAAGAAAAAGGGTAATAAAGCCTTTTTCTGTTATGGTGGCTGATGTTAATAAGACGCTTTGCAAACAGAGCTGTTTACTTGATAACTGAAAATCTTGACTGGACATTCTGTAGTTTGAGTTCTGCATTATCTGAACATTATACAAAATTTTCTTCACAGTTTATCAGTGATTCTCTTCAAATGGCTGGGGCATGGATTGAATTACTTTCAGCAGCTTTAACAGAGGCAGGCCCAGAACTGCTATCTAAAATTTGATTTCTCAAACAGCTTGGTTCTGGACAAATTTTGAATATCTTTCTTTGTGAGTTGTTTTTATTCACTCTATAAATTTTAAAATTGTTGTTTTTTCCTTCCATTGTGTAATGAACTGGGAATGAAAAGCAAAGATCTGAAGATATTTTGGGTTCAGTTATTGCTCCTTTGTTGCATCCCAAATGTTTAAAGTTAAATTTCACTCCTAGTATGTCAGCAGTACTCTGCACTCAAAATATTTTTTTTGTGAAGGATAACTTCAGGAAATTGGAAAGAAATCAGAGAAAATAAAAAACTTCTATATTTGGTAAGCAGTCACTCAGGAGTCATGGCAGAAAACTTACACAAGATGAATGAACACTGTGTCTGTCCCATAAGAGTAATAGAGACAGCTAGATAACAAAAGACATTGCCTCTGATAAGGAGTTACATGGCAAGATGATCAGAAACTTGTAGAAAGATGTGTAAGAGAAATAAGGCAATTTCCACCAACTGTGTCACTAAAAATGAAGAGATGTGAGAATCAGAAACAAAGTGCAGCATTATTCAGGATAGAAGACTTCTGTAAATTTATCTTTATAAAAATAGGACTAAGTTCTTATGACAGCTTTAAGAATATATCATGTTCCAATAATACAGTATTGGTTTCCAGAAATACTTAATTCCCCAATAGTTAAATCTATATTAACTCTATACATGTTTCCAATATTAATGCTTTACCTGGATTTTACTGAAGAGATTCTCAGCATATTTTCAGTAGTAGAAAGCCTAATATAGGAACCCTTTAGACCAAAATATTACTGAAAACAATGCTAGACTGTCTTGTTAGCTAACAGAAAGACAAAAAAGTCTTTTGCACAGCAGTGTTAGATAGATAAGATAGAATGTGAGAAGGGAGAAGATTCAAGTAACTGGCAACAGCTGAATAATAAAATTAAAACTTTGGTTTTTGTTTTGTCTCTGATTACAACACTATTCTATAAGACATTCAAAAAAATTTTTTTCCTATTGCCTTTGTTTATGATAATTTTGCCTGGGGCACTGAATGATCCAAGAGAGGAGCTTTAGTTCTATCATCATGTGAGCTACTGTGTGCTGTAGGCTAACTTGCCTCACCCTTCTGTTACCCTTTCCCATATTTGTTATCTGCCTGCGTAGACGGTAAATTCTGTGCGGCTGCATGTGTCTCTTGCTTTGTGTGTTGTACAGAGCTTCCACAGATCCCAAGTGGGCTGATTGCCTCTGACAGATGCACCTCCTCTCTCCAGTAATGTCAGAAGAAGACTGTACCTCTAGATCATTGACTTTGTTGAGTGTTTGTGCTTAGGTGGGATGAATTCAGGCCTATCATTACAGGGGTGTAACGTGTTACATTTGAGTGCCTGCTCTGTGTGGGAAGATACTGCTGATTCACGTAATGAGTGAAAGAGGCCTGTCTTTTATTTGCCAAAGATAGCAAATTTTACCTCAGTATTTGCTGTTTGCTTTCAAATTCTAGTAGTTCTTTATGATTTTGTGGAGCCAACTCATATTTATCTGTGGGCGTGTTATGAGTTACTTGTGCTGTAGTTACAGAAATACTTGAACTGGTCCTGAGAAGAGCCAGCAGGATCAATGAAGCTTTTTAACTCAGATATAGTACCACTCCGGTGGGACTGTAATGCCTCCATGAGCAACACGGGTTGCAGCCTCACAGATGCTTTAATGTGGGTGGATGCCTGATGAGTAAGCTCTGCCAAATATGTTTTAGCTTGGGGAAGAACAAGTTTGTTTTTATCTGCAGCATTCCTTGATTCCTTGATTCTTGTACAAGGCATTAAAAGGCATTAAGAGTCAGCCAGAGACCAGGAAAACTTCTTTGCCTGGGCTAAGCGAAACTTCTTCTAAATTTCAGCTGCTTCCACACCTCTTTCCTGATAACTCTAGGTCTTGGGAGTGCCTTTTACTTTGAACACAACACACAAATGCACTCTTTATCTCCGGTACGAGGTTAAAGTCAGTATAATCTTGATAAACTTTAATTCAAAAGCACACTAGTATCCTTCCAAACAGATGGGAAATCTCTGATATTACCTGTGACTTGTTAATATAAAAGAGAAAATATGGTGTATTTAAGTGTGCATATAGATGCATGCATATATTTTTTTTCCAGAAAAAAACCTCACATTTAGCATTCAGTATGTGGAGGGAAGTAAGAGTTTTAGTTCTGAGAATCAACACCTAAAGTGGTGATTAGTGAACACTACACATTTGAGATGGCCGCAGCTGCATAACAAATATAGTTCTCAAAGAACTCTAAGCACTAGCAAATTTACGTAATTTATAATATTACCTCCTTATTATGTTCATTTACGATCCCCAAAACAGAACATTTCTTTTGTTTATAAGGTCATAATAGAATGGTAATTGCATTTGCTTATGTCACCAGATGGCTTATGTTTATCAAAATCTGGCTTTTCCCAGTGTAACACTGTCCTGATGCATTCACTCTGTGGGCATATCTAAAGTAGGGCTAGTACTCTGGATTATCAATATAACTGACTTTCTTTGGGTTTTGCCATTAATGGATCTCTTGCTTTTTTAGCAGCACCAACTGTCTTGATTTACGATTCAGGAATGCTGATGGTGAGGCAAATTTAGCAAGCAATTTTTCTGCCCAACTGTGATTCATATTAGTATTACTGAGCCATCTGCTAGGTATTCTTTGTCCTCTACTAAGAGAGGGTACAGCTTTGTGCAAAAGTCTACTCAGTTCCCTTGCTCACACTTCTGTCAGCAGAAGTACAACACACGGAAGATGGACGATTTTATGGGTTAGATAATGGGATGGGCAAAATCTGTAGTCTGTTCCTGCCTCTGCTAGAGATTTTCCGTGCAACCATGGGTGAATCATTGAATTGCTTTCTGCCTTATCACACCATCTGCTAGAATGAATTTCCTTTCTCTTTTCTTTTTTCTTGCTTTGTAACCACTTTGCTGTAATACAGCAGGGTTACTTTTTTTTTCTGGAAATACATGGAATAATAAACAATACCTGATTTTCTCTGCTGAACTTGGAGTGAATTAGATTTCAGTAACTAACATGTCAGTGATGTAAGTTGTGAGATATCTTCAGCCAGATGTTTTCTGTGTTAATCTAATTTACACAAAAATCATAAACTGGATCTACAGTAACATACAAAGAGCAAAAGGAATCTGTAGTCGTGACCATGTGAAAATAAAACATGAAGCATTTGCTGAAGTTTATTTTTCCCCATGCAATTCTGTTACTACAAAATTGTGACAATATTTTTCCCTTTAAACGGTATTGCAATAACCAGTAAAAGGTTATTTTGTTTTATAGACACTCAGTCCCATGTTATTGACTATACTTTCTTAATTACCAACTTGTACTGAAACACATTTCAAAGAAACAACCTGCTTTTATAATAACCTTCAGAATATACAACTCTCATTTAGCACCTTTAGCACATTTAATGTTTCAACTGTCTTTTCAGAACTGATTCTTTCATATACAGATTCAATTTTAGAACAATCTTTACAAATTTTAGTTTAAGATTAGCATCATAGCTTATCACAGTTTAAGTGTCCTCATCTTCTGATAGTTACTTAGTGTTATTGATCAAAACAGAGCAACAAGGAAAGATTCAAACCTATTAACGTTGCAACTACAACCTAAAAAGTACTTGCTTGCTGGAGAGAATAAAGCCACAGATTATATGAAATAAATACCATCACAAAGACAGATATGCAAAATTTCAGGCTTCTCATTTTTGTACTTCAAACTTAAAATTAACCCAATCTATGTTAACATACACATCTCAGGAAAAAATAGGATGAAATTGAACACTTATTTTTCTGATATAAAATATGTTAATTTTTCTATTTAAATTCTCATTTGTAAATTACAGCACCTTATGAAATATGTCCTGAAGACTATTTGATGTCAATGGTGTGGAAAAGGACTGCAGCTGGGGACACGGCATTCAATCGATGCCCTCTCAATGCCACGGGTACAGTACTACTTTGAAATCTTATGATGATAAAAAAGGGGAGAAATCTTTTGCATTGTGTCCTAGATAAATTATTAGTAGACTCATATAAATATGCATATATGTGAATATATCTATAAAAACTTCACATATTTACTTATGCATATGCATGCAAGTATACACATGTTCATGTGCTGTCTCTTACAGCTTACATATATGCATAGGTCTGTGGTGTGTGTATATATATCTCTATATATACATATGTATACACATACATACGAGCATGTAGTCACCCCAAGACAGAGCATTATAGCCACAGAGAAAAAGCTGACAAGAAATCATTTGACTGGATCAATCAGGCAAAATGATGAAAATGAGGGAGAACATAAAAAATATTTTTAATTAAGAAAACACTGCTGAAAAACAATCAAGTAAACATTGAAATACGTTTCAGAATCTTGTACTATTCTCTATATACCGATGATCATTGCATGAAATTGTTTCTGTGTGTGCCTTTAAAATAGCATGGAATACAGATTAAATAAGGTTCATTCTTTCCAGTTGCTCTCACTTATATAAATATTTTCTGTCTTCTTTGTGTCTTACAGGCACCACTAGCAGACGCTGCTCTCTCAGTGTTCATGGAGTGGCCTTTTGGGAACATCCAAGCTTTGCTAGATGCATATCAAACGAGTACAGACACTTGCAGCATTCAGTAGGTGCAAAGTCAGCTTTAGTACTTGCTCTGTTTATTCATTACTAATCATTGGCGTGAAAAGGAACTTACTTATTTACTTTTAGGTTTCTGATAAGCAATGCCAGGAGGGAAATAGATCTGAGAAAGGATAATTTATATTAATGGATATTATTTTGATCTTGTGTAATGCTGGTGTTTGTGAAATAAGCCTTGTCTTACTGTAGAAAAATGAATCAGATTCCCTTCTTTCATGTCCACTGTGTGAAATTTTTATAGGGGTCAGAGGCAAGACACAGTTTATTAGAAAATGAGATGTGAATAAATGAGATTTACTGGAAGAGAAACTTACTGAGAATTTTGCAATATCGTGAATTCTTTAATTGCAGAGTAGGAAGCCAGGAATATGTCTTTTTGCTATCAAATTTAGAACTTCGCCTTCGAATGTAACAATAGGAAATGATTATAGGGTAAAGCTATCGCAGTGTCTTGGAAAAGGTAAAGTAACTCCAGATGAAGAAATACTACATGGGTTTTTTTCAAAAAGCCTAACGAAAAGTTTCTTTGCAAACCACAGGCAAATATGCACTATCTAATTATGTTTATATAGATAGATGTAATACATTATGTGTATTGCTTTATAAATATGCTACCATGGTATATGTTAGGTATATTGATTACCCTCTATTCAGCCAGGTTAACACTATAGTGGGAATTGAGCCTTTGAAGGTTCTCATGGACAATGGGTTTTCCCTGCATGATATATTCTACTGACATTCTTATTACTCTGCATCCTTTTCCAAAGGCCAATGCTCCATTTATCATTCAGCAGAGGCACACTAATACAGCTCTGTGCTTCATAACTTCCCAACCTCTCAACGAAGTGCAACACTTCTGTACTACATTTAAAATTCTTTGGTGGCTTGGAAAGCAGTAGCCTGGCTGCCATGCCTCAAATCTGGATTGCTGCTTAGAAGAGATTTTGATTAATTCCTTTGAGCTGCATTTCTGTTTCGTTAGATCCAATTTATTTGAGGCGTGGGATTTAGTTTCAGAGAAGGCCAAAGCAAGAATTATTTTTAAAATAGGACAGAATAGATTGTCAAAGGAATTGTCCCCACGACACAGAAACTTTTCGATTTTACACAGCTGCCTGCATGTTCTTCTCTCCCTTTAGTGTTCAAGCTCAAAAAACACATTAAGTTGGCTGCAATAGTTTTGCATTTAATAATTTTGGTATTTTATTCTTTTTCAACAATTTCATATGTTGTGTCTATGCTAGTTTGCAATTCAGACTATGCAAAATGCTGTTTCATGTGATTTGGTGGTTTGAATTACCTAGCTTTGGTAGGCACTGGTAATTTTTCACGAGCCACAAGTCTGACTTGTTGAACAAAAGAAGATGTTTCTAACCTAGAGAAGATTTATCTTTTTTTCCTACATTTACTTTTTGGAAATATTAATTACGAGTAAATGACACTGTGAAATATACTTTCTGCCAAAGAACATTTAAAAATAGGTAAAGCTTTTTTTAAATTGCTCAAGCACCTTAACTCATATTATTGCTGCACAAAATTTAAGTCTTGTTCATGTGCATACAAATTACAGAAGAAAAGTGGACTTTTGCATCTGGGAGCTGTTCACAAAGAAAATTGCTCTTGTCTTACATCTTTCTGCTTCTCAAAGTGAACAACTCAGCATATTTAAAGAATCAGAAAAAATAGAGGTAAAGACCTATAAGGTCATCGCCCTGCAAATGTAGGCTTGTCCCCCCACGATACATATGTCAGTTCCATAAATCCCTGAAAATGGGGCTTTATAAGGAACCTGCTGACAGACGGTGTTGCTATAATAAATATGTGTGCTTATGAAAGCATTTATGAGATGTCTCAGTGTTCTTAACTTACCAATAAAGTTATTTTACCAACTCAGACCAGGAATAGAGGTGGGTATCACTCAGTTCTGTGAATATTCCCATAAAATCAGAGTCTGAGCTGAATCCCTTTCATTTATTATCTGAAATATATAAAAGAAAATTGGATGCATAGTCTCCAAAAAAATTATGTTCCTGAAGTTGATCTAAAGCAGTTGATATACATAAATACAATATTTAATATATTAAAGCATAGAATACAGACAAATCCCTGTATTTTTGCCCTCCAAAGAAGCCACATATGATCTAGAACCAGAAATCACATAGTAGAATTCACATGATGCTGTGCCTGAGAAAATATTATCTAAAGAAAAGTGTTCAATATGATGGGAGCCAGAGAAGACTTCCTTGGCCATAGACCCTGCTAACCTGGCTGCACTGGTGCTGAACTGGAAGCTTGTAGTTATACTAGTAAATAAACTTTAGCTTAAAAGCCGTCCTTGTAGTCATCTGCACTGTTAGCTGTGTATCTGTTTGCTTGCTCCCTGACATCATTTCAGACCATACCAGTGAGCAGTCTCCCAAACCATGCCTACCATCCTTTAGAGGATAGCATAGCAGAGAGGCCACTATCAGCAGGCAATAAAAGCATGATTTTCTGGGACAGAGGAGGGATAGAGAGTTAAACATGAGGAAACCACAATTCTTTGCTATATATAATGTAGAATTTTACCACATAACCACAGGTGATTGACCCCTGAAGACTGTTTCCTTACTCTGTATAACTACTGTAGATTCACTGCCTCATGCACAAAGCTTCTTGTATTTTTACAGTTTTCTCTATTACTCACCTGGAAGTGACATGGGACAAGTTTCAACCCTTAATAAGCAGTATTAAAGTAGCAGAAACACAGCTAGTGCTGTGTGTTCTTCAGTTTGACTCAAGACTTGTATTGAGACGAACATGGTAGCTCTGTAACTCATGCTAGAATGGTGCCATATTTTAATCTCAAAATCCATTTGAAAGTCTGTTTGTAAAGACGGAGAGTCGTTAAAGCTAAAAATACACCCATAATGCTAAAGATAATATACTTTGCTCATAAACGCCAGCACCATGAACAGCATCTCTTTTTCCAATCACTTACAGAATGTGCAAGGCAGACTTACTGCCTCTACTGCATGCCCTAGCACCTCAGATGTAGGTTATGGCACCTCAGAAGAAAACAGGGTTTTCTATTGGTTGTGTTGTCTGGACTCATGGATCACTTTTTGATACATATGTCAATATTATACTTCATATTCTATTGCAACAGTTTCAGAGTAAGGCATAGTCTTACATTAATATATCTCAATATATTCTTGAGATCCATCTGTACTCCTCTCCATTTTTTGTTGATGGAGAAATGAGACCGCTTAAGCAGGAAATTTATCTCAAGTCTTCTGAATTAGTGCCTAGCCACTCTTCCTTCTTAATGTTCCTACATCTCCATAGGAAAACTCATAAAATCCCTGGCATGTTAAAAATATGATAACCACAGGGCCTCTGAAGTGTACACTGTTCAAGTACACACTTGAACATGATGAAATAGTAGAGGGGGATGGTTTGACTTGTGGAAATCAACACTCAATTTATGTCTTTTAAGGGCACCATGTCCTATACGATAGGAGTTTGAGGAAAAGCAGTTAAGAGAAGGATGCATGTCAGCTATGCTACAAATATACAGCCTGTATTTCTGTTAGTTTTTTTTACCCTGTGCACTATGGAATACAGGTTCCTTTTAAAACTAGGGATGATAATTAGGTCTCTTTGAATAACAGAACCAATTAATAATGAATAATTTATCCAACATTTGGTACAAATCAATCATCAAATGAATTCAACAAATACTGTGTGACCAGCTTGTACAGCTGGTTGACTAATAAGAAAATTTATTCACTGAACATATTAAGGGACAAAAATGCCCAAATCCATGAAATAAACCTTTGGGAAATTATTTGCTTAGCTTTAATAGTAATATTTAAAGAACCTAATTAGGATTATTCTTCCTATAGCATGATAAGTGGAAAATTCAAAGTGACAAATAAGTATACTTTGCCTCCTGAAATCATAACCTAGAGGATCAAGCATTAACTTGATGAGCAGAAAAAGAAACATCACAGATCATATACCAGATTTTGTTCTGCTTTTCTTGCATTGTCCTAGTGTGTTTGCAGTATCTGCAGCTTTGCATAAAGAAAATGTTCTTAGTCAAGCACAATGTTTTGAGTCTGTTACCAGACATTGTAGCTGAGAAGACTATTTTGCCCAATGATGTGCAATCTGTTAAATGTGTTCTTGAGAAAGAGGAGATTACAACAAGAAATCTTTTCAAGTGTCTTTTTTATTATGAATGGAAATGAAGTCATAAGGTTTAATAAAATCTAGTGGCAGAGGATATCCTTTCTTCAGTTCCTCCTGGAAAGTTCTTAGTCACATACTGATCACCAGAGTTTTGTTAATAGTGAGGAATTTCCTTCCTTTCTGTAATTCCATATTAAATTCCCAGAATTTGGAGGATTTTTCCATTCTGTAGGATAGACGTATTTTGGGTTTTCAGACCATTTTACAAATCAACTTCTGCTACGGCAGAAGTTACTGACCTTGCTGAAGCCTGTTCTCTCTTTCTACCCTTGGCATATACTTTCCTTTTCTGAAAACTGAACTACTTCAGTCTAACTAACATGTTTTAATCTCTTTAAAGTGTATCTGTTGCTAGCCTAATGGACTGTTATATGTAAAAAGGCAGATTAGATGATGATCTAATGACCCCAACTTAGTCTATATAATATTATGAAGTATGCTACTCATTGTTTGTTATCTTCTTTTGATCTGGAAGCAGAAAATGGTCCACCTAATTGTTTTACATAGAGTTGTCTATTTTACCTAATAGTTGGCTAACTTGGACTAGTGTCTTCTGAGGTGTGTCTTAGTTTTTTTTTACTTTATTTGGATAAACAGGGTAAAATCTTTAGATATGGGTAACGGCAGGACCAGTAATAGAATCAGTGATTAGGAGCCCACAGGACTATTTCAGATGTTATCCAAGAAAGAAGATGACTGAAATGCCTCAGTAAGAGTAAACATTTTGCTTTCATACACCCTTGAAACCTATGGAATTTGGTATGGTACAAGCAATAAGACTAAGAAGCAAGACACCAGAATAAGGAGTATCCTACATTATCCTGCTTCCAAGAGGCATAGATAAAGAATTCTTCATCTATTCTTAATCCATTCTATGGATAATAGCCACCTAAATTAGAAAAAAACCCTGCAATACAAGCAAAACAAAACAAAAAATGCAAACTGAAACAAGAAACCACTTACCTTCTCCCCAACTGTCCAAAATCTAAAAACCAGGAAACAAAAGACTTGAATGGAAGCTAATGAAAAAAATTTAAATGAGATTAAAATAATTAGGTATGGAAGAACAATGAGATTTCCAATCTTATGAGCTTTTTAGAAATTGAGTACCGAAGCTTTTAAGACCATTTTAAATGAAAACCATTAATACATAACACCTTACCATAGAACATTAGAAACTGATTTTGTGAAGAGGGAGGAAACACTTGAATACATAGGTTATTTCTATTTTCTACTCTGTTATGTATTCATATTAAGCAATAGGATTTACTGAATTACAAAAAAAAAAAAAAAAGAAGATAATTTTGTAAGGGATCTGCTTAAAAAGTATTAATATTATTGCCTTGCCATGCACTGAAATAGCCCTTTTGCCTAAAGTGAGTTTTCCTCTTTCGGACACTCTAGTTAGGAAGAGATTTGAGCTACACTCATAAATAATGACGAAGACTAAAGCCTGTTACCAAGAAACTTTGTTCCTGAAGGACACCTCCAATAGTATCAGAAAATCTCTACTAATACAGACCATTTTATAAACCTGTGTAGCACAGTTTTCTAGCCTGGATGATGAAATTCTATATTTATTTGCTGTGATAAAAATAAGGTACTAATTTCATAGAATCACAGAATGGTTTGGGTTGAAAAGGATCTTAAAAAACATCTAGCTCCATTCCCCCTGCCATGGGCAGAGCACATTTCAGAAGATCAGGTCCCTCAAAGCCCCATCCAACCTGACCTTGAACACCTTCAGGGATAGGGCATCCACAACTTCTCCAGGCAACTTGTTCCACTTCTGTACCACATTAACAGTAAAGAATTTCTCCATAATATCTAATCTAAATCTACCCTCTTTCAGTTTGGAACCATTCCCCCTTGCCCTGTCACTACATGTTCTTGTAAAAAGGTACTAGAAGGCTATTATAAGATCTTCCTGGAGCCTTCTCTCCAGCTGAACAATCCCAGCTGTCTCAGCCATTTCTTGTAGGAGTGGTGCTCCAGCTTTCTGATCATCTCCGCAGCCCTTCTCTGGACTCACTCCAACAGGTCTATGTCTTCCTTATGTTTCAGGTCACAGAACATAGTGCCAATTTTAGTGATATAACACCTAATATAACGTGAACTCATGCAAAATGGTCTGCTTTTTATCAGAAAGTTGGAAAACTTAAATATCTCTTAACTCCTGAGAGTTAGGAAGGAAAAATCTACATATGAATTATCACATTGATGTCAAAATATTAGCACTTACAAAGGAGCATGGAAACTTATGCAGGTGAATCTTTACATACCAAACTAATAATAATATAGCCATAAAAATGCATTTTTGCTGCTTCTTCTCATACTATAATTTTGTTTCAACTTTTTCCACAGCAGTGTTACTCACAATTTTGCAAGTGCTTGGCTAAAATATAATTTGATAAAAAGAGCTCTGAGGTGAATAATGATTTTCTCAGCTGCAGCTCATTAGAGATGATTTTGTTTTTCCAAATTATATTACAAGGGCAGCGTATCAGCCTGTCCATGTACTCCTCACTGAAATGACTGCTGTACTCTAGGGAATGAAAGGCTTCCTCCTAAAAAATTTACTGCTCCTTTTTTTTCGCTAGTTTAGCGCTTCATTTCTTTTTATATAGCTGCAGAGCAAAGCAACTGGGCTTACTTTTATAAATTTGAATGCAGAGGCCTCAAAACCAACATTTTTTTCCTCCTCAGTCTATACTTACATTGATATATGCCAGCTCATTCTCTTGACCTTCACAGCTTTTGGTAGGCAGCAGTGTCAGTAAAGGATCTGCTTTCCTTTCCTTGCTTGCCTTGTAAGGCCAGAATCTGCACCTCTGTTTTGTCACTTCCGTTATCTTGTCTGGAGCATGACAAACCTTCTTCTCATCAGAGAGCAACTGATCAAAAGATTGTGACAGGCAACAGTTTTCTCTTGCCTCACTAACATTTGCCCATTCTACACAGGCAAAAATTAAAACTTCAGGGAAAAAAAGCTAATGACTGGTATCACTGTTGTCTTGATGGTGAGGGCACTCTACAACTACTTGAAAGGAGGTCTCTTCTGCCAGGTACCAAGTGACAGGATAAGAAGAAATGATCTCAAGTTGCACCAGGGGAGCTTTAGACTAGATATTAGAAAAAGTTCTTCCTGGAAAAGATTGTCAAGCCCCAAACCCTGGAGGTATTTAAAAGACGTATAGGAGTGGCACTTGGGGACATGGTTTTGGCAGTGCTGAGATAACAGTTAGACTCAATGATATTAAAGGTCCTTTCCAACCTAAATAATTCTAAATAGTAAATAATTCTATGATTCTGTGATCTTGCCAACATAGACATGCACATCAATCTTAGAGATGCTATACAGTAGGAGAAAACATTTGCCTGCTTTTCTATGCAAGCACATCACAACTTAATTCAACCTGGAGAGTTCCTTTCCTTCCTTTCTGCTTTTGAATATCTGTTTTTTAATAGCCAACCAATCCTACTTGTTAAATTCAAAGAAAAGACCCCACTATCATTTCAGGGTCCATAATACTTTTTCCATGTCTGGAACACACACATTTACCAAAGATTAATATGTGTGTTAAATGAAATGTGCTGCTGCATTTGCTGCTGCTTCTCTGTGTCTGCTGCAGTAGTGAGCAGCTGAGTGTTCCCTGATCCCATTTATATTCCCAACAAACCAGCCAACCAACCCTGCAGCCACAGGTGAACTTCACTAGGGTATGGCCAGAGGTAAAGGAATAGAAAGCCATTTAAGAACTCAACAAAGAAAGATTTCATCTAATTTTCCCTTAAAGTCTACCAGAACTGCTGGAACCTTCACTTCAACTGAATGTGGCACTAGCTGCAGAATGACTGCAAGAGTTTGGCTTGAAAGCAGGAGACAAAGAAGTGGTCACAGCATCTTATACTTAAAATCGTTCCCTTGCTTTTTTTGTCCAGTACTTCATTTGCTGCATTCCCCCACCATGGTTTATTAATTATATGAGGGTCAAAGGACTTTTTCTGGCTTATTACTTTATGCAGCACACCCATGCAGAAATGCAATAGTGCTCGTTTCCTTGCAAAAAAATTTTGGTTTGTCCTGCAAACAGTAGTAAGTGTCATGGAAATGACTGTATAGAAACAAAATCATATAAGTATAGAAATTGGTTAAAATCAAATAAGCATTTAAAGTGAAGCATTTATCAGAGCTTTATGGTTCAGGGACATATACTTACAAGGATAACCACGTAGCATAAAAAAGGAAAGACAACTCATTTGTAGTACGTCCCTTTGTGACCTGTAGCCTCAGCCATTCAGTCAGTATGGAGAACCAGGAGACTTTACCTCAAGCAATGTTATGTCTGTCATAGAATGAAAACAACCCTCTCCGAGTCGTCATTCTCTTTTTCCTCTCAACTCTTGCTCTTGTCAGGTTGCATTATACATAGATAACACAAATCTTGAAGACATGCCCTCTGGTTAAAAACAGAAACAACAATAACAACAACAAGATCTCTCACACAACATGCCAATGTGAGCAGGATTTAATCACAGATAATTAGAGCATTTAAAAGCAGCACTTAATAAAATAATAAAAAATCCTGGTCAACAAACACAAAAATAAGTATAAAAAAAAAAAAGAAGTGATCTGTTCAATGATTATTCATTCCTCATCCCTAGACTCATTTGTTATTCTACTGGGGGCAGTCTTATCTATTCAAAATATCCATTAAAATGTTTTGTTGGATCCATGCACAAATCAAAATACTGAAACAGTATAGTTACTTTCTCTCTGTTACCTATTTAATGGCTATAGCTCAAGGATTAGAATTGACAATACTGATGATGATGATGATGGTGAGGATGATGATGATGATGAAGATGATGATGATGTTAATTGAAAAGTAATTATGTAATGGGCTAAAGTGGTAAAAAAATCTCTTGAACAACATAGTAGGAGTCTTCTTGTAAAAGAGGGCAGAGAAAAAAGGTACAGAAAGAGTGAAGCATTCCTCTGAGCTGTTCACATTCTTCTAAAAACAGTTCTGACCTCCACACATACTAGATTGTTTCTTTCAAAGATTCTTCTGTAAAAGTGATCGCGTATAGAAGAGCACATGCAATTTCTCTGACATCTGTGCAGATATTCAGTTTGCTTGATATTAATGTCTAAAACAGCACAGGATTCTGTGTAATTAATCTTTCTTCTTTTCTCTAAAACTAAATCACTATTTTGAGGAACATTTTGCTTAAAAATATTTGGAAGTATATGACAGTGGAACAACCGTTTCTGTATAATGAAGTGATCCTACTTTTTTTTCATCTATATACATTTCAAATAAGTCTCTTAAAGCATTGGGTTGTAGTCATTTCAGCTGAGTGCACAGAGGCACAGATTGAAGCACAGTTTCAGCAAAAACTTGGTTCAGAAGATTGCACACCATGATTGGATAAATGCAGGAAGGCAAAAGTTCAATTTCAGAACACTCCTTAGACTTTGACTTTTCTGGTTGGGGTAAAGTATAGGAGGCTTTAGTTTGGGTTTCAGAACATTTGCAGGGATGTGTTAAAGATATATAGAACTGAAAGGAAATTCATTAGGTCATCCAGCCAAAACATGTGTCCTATCCAGCTATACTTGTGTTATTCCAGCATTTTATTTTTCTTGGCTGTTACTAAGGCCTCCAATATGGAAGTCTGCATAGTCTGTTCAGGTAAACTGTGGTACATCCCTTACTTTACAGTTGTAAAATTTTCCTTTATTTATATCCTTAATCTTCCTCGACACAATGTGCACAAATTACTTTTTCCCTTTTCTGCTGTACACAAAGGGAATATATGATTGCCTTCTTTGCACAAAATTTTTATTTGTGTGTTATCATGATTGAAATTGAGATTACTAACTAATTTCACTGATGACAAAGTGGAAAATTACTTTGTATTGCTTTAGCCATATCCTTCATAATATACTGAATATATAGAAAACATCTCTTGCATGACATTAGGTTACAAATGTTTGAATGCATACCTGAATATGCATAGCCATATCTTTAGACCTTACTCCATTTCATTTAAAAAATGGATGAAATTATATTGTTGAATACTGAAACAGCCTGAAAATAGACAAATAAATTGTAAATAAGTTATTATATTGAGGGAAAATAAATGAAAGTTCTGTGCCAAAACAGTTAAAGGTCTGTCTATTGATTATGAGAACAAAAACAGCCTGTGATGAGGATTTTGTCAAATATGACATCTCTTTCTCACAACGACATCACATTACAAGTGTGATGTGAATATTCTTACAATTTCTGCAACTTAAGAGCACTATATTTTACAAAATATTAGTCTTGATTTCTGAAGTTGAGAAGCAAAATGGTTTGCAGATTATGAGTAATTTCAGGATATATTTTTATTTCAAATTGTCCTTCCTCACTTCTGTGTAAGGCTTCCTAATTTGGGTTCTTATAGTTCCCCCACCACAAAATGTATTAATGACACCATTAGTAATACCTAGCCATGAATCCAGTGTCATGTTAAAAAATAATGAAAAATGGTTGATGGTTGAATTAATAATTCTTTTCAGTCTTTTATAGGTTTCTTGAGGGTTCATTGTTTTCTGTCCTTTTAAACCACATCTAGCTGTTAAGTTTGCAGTAATTACTATGCAGTAATAAATTTGTACTCCAATGCCAGAGGCCTAGGAGATCTGACTTTGTAAAGAGGCATTTTTATTATATCATACTTTCTGATAAATCGGGGGACAAAAGCAGTTGGACCCTGAGTCAAAGTCCAGTTAAACATTTCAGTAATTTCTGAAGTATGCAGCCATATAGAGCAGGCAGCTAGAGGCTGAGCTGACAACTGAGGTATCAGTTTAACAGCTGCTTCATTTCACTATCTCTCGGCTCATAAACTTTATTTTTAATGAGCCTGCCTGTAAGACCACTAAAACATGACCTTCACACAGAGAACTACAAGGACCTAGAGTGGTGACCAAAATAGCTTTCTTGGGCAGTGCATAATATCACAGTGACCATAGGACAGAAAATACGCAGTATGGTGAGAAAGACATTATACTAATTAGTGATGAAAATATTCTGTATTTTCATGCAGAAAGATTATTGTGATAGCTGTGCAATAATTCACTACCTTCAACTTACCCGAATCTGAACATCTTCAGTGGTTTTAATAGTATTATGCCAGTTTATATCAACTGAGTGAATGGCCTGTGATTTTAAAGTTGTGTTTAGGAGTTGTAAGCTGTCTTACAACAAGAAAATACATTATGTAATAAACAGATAATAAAGAGGCTGTTAATTTTTCCATGCACATTGCTTAGTGGTCTTAGAAAAAATTTCTCTTCATTAACTCTAATTTTCACCACTTTTCTTACCTAAACACATTGCAACCTTCTGTTTTGCTATGCAGTTTCTAAGGGTATGCTGCTAGTCTAACTCGAGGCAGCGTGGGCCTGGAGGGGTAGCTAAGGATCAGGGAAACAAACTTCCATGTTGGAGCTTGAGAGGATGAAAAAAATGGTGGTCTTGAAGCTGTGTATAAGAGATGTGGCTCAAGGGAGAAAGGGTACTTGGGCTGGGAAATTGAGCTTTCTGGGTACGTCATTTAAAAAAAAAAAAAAGTTCAAAATGGAGCTGTAGTTTTAAGAGACAGTAATTCTGAGATACTTTGAACCACGTGCATCACAACTGTATTTTTGAAGCAGGTGTAATAACTTTGTCCTGTGACATTGTGGGCACTTGCTAGACCTTTCTTATCACTGTGTCCAAAAAGCAACCAAAATGTCTTCCTGAAAGCACAAAAGCACAAAGGCCATACTACAGCTCCCATTTCTGCTGTTAGAGATCGGCAAAATTTTTCACTGGAACCAGAGCTTTACTTGTTCGAAAGTATAAAAAACAGTCAAAAGTAGGATCATTTCAATTTATTATTTGCATTCCAAAAGCAGCTGAGACCAAGACTTCTGTGTACTTTGTATGTCCCAAATCCAGCAACAATTTGGCCGCTGCCATCTTTAAAATGTGAGTTTAAAGTCTCGCAGGAGCATGGAAAAACAAATGGGAGGTGAACATATGGATGAAGCAAAAGGAAGCAAAATAATGCACTACAAAATAACTTGCTAAATAGTTCAACAGCCTTCCTACCAGTGTTTATACAAATATAACAGCTCAGTAGAGTTTTTATGAGGACTTATCAAATGCTGTTATTACTGGTATTAAAAGAAGATCTCTTTTCTCTCTTAAACCCTGCCTTCAAGTTGTGTGATGCCTTTCCCACAGTACATGCTGAGGAACATGTGAGATTTGGGAGTTCAGCTTTATGGACTGTCTTTTATGTTGTATGTGTTTTGGACTTGACTAAAGGTACACTGAATATTGTTAATCCTCAAAATCTGGAAATGTGTTCTGATGTAAGGAACAGGTGGATGAGTTACAGCAAAAGTTCTATTCCTTAGTGTTACTGTGCTGGCTGATGCTCTCTTCACTTGCTACTGAGACACAATATGTGAGCAGATGAGACAAATAACATTTCACAAGAAAATTTTCACAGCAAAAATGCACAAATCAAGTTCATGTTTGCTTTTACTTGTTCCCAAGAAAGTAGTTCATAATGTTACGTGTATAATATCTGATTCCTGAATTTACTGAAATTAATTTCCTCCCGTCTTACACCTTTTTCTTCACTATTATTTTCCTACACAATTATGTTCAAAATCTCCTTCTAAAGGTAATAGAAACTGCACAAAATTATTTCTGCAAGCAAGCCTCTTTCCTGATTATGTATTTCATATTCTGCAATTTTTGTTTTCTGAAGACTAAGGGAGGTATTGCAGTGTTCTGAAGACTAAGGGAAGTATTTCTTCTAAAGTATTTGTTAAAAAAATGCAACCAGCCAACGAAACCAATTAATGGTCTTAGTTCTCACTGATTTTTTTCTAAGTATTAATAATACTATTATGCTTGTACCTCTGTACTCATGGTTTGGAATAGATTCACTCTCTGTCCATGATGCAGCAGGCAGGTATTCTCCCAAGTCTTATGCATTTCTAGGGTTTTGTCAAGGCACTTGTGGTCCATAACTATCCCCAGCTGCTCTTAAAGATGACTTAAGGCCATGGAGGAAGCCTGAAGCAGCCACTTTGCCCAGCCCCAGCTAGGTTACGTATATCTAGTTTATCTAAAGACTGGTTCAGAATGTAACCACAATATGAACCAACAGCATGAAAAAAACCCCTGCTCTTAGAATTAGTATTTCAGAGGATGATTGTATTTTTAAAACTTCTTTTCTGCAAGCTATTTTGAACCTTTCAAACACTGTGCTACTTTTACTTTATAGTGTATTCTTATATATTATTTTATATAATAAAGGCTTCCATATTGACATAAAGTGTCTGGGGAGACCTGGAAGTTGCAAAAAGTATCTTCACACTCTTCCTTCCACATCACCACTCTATTATCACAGAATCATCAAGGTTGGAAGAGACTTTCAATATCAAGTTCAACTGTATGTTACATTAGTAATTTTTCCTTCTATATATCAGTAATAAGGCAGAGTTAAAAAGCAATTAAAGATACATTTTTAAAGACCGTGGCAAAATTTTTGTTGCCAGTTGCGTAGTATTTTCAGCCCTCCTGCTTAGAGTGAGGTCTGTCTTGGGTAATTCTCTTCTATCTAAAACCCTTCCAACACAGGATATTCTATGATTCTATGATAAATTAGTTTTAAGTTCAGAAGAATTTGTGGGTTTGTGCATAAATTCATATGTATGTTTAAAAATAGGTTGTTTAACCCATGTCCTCTCTTTTTAGCCTTGTCTGGCCTTGTCCTGCTTTGTCCTGTCTTTGTGATGCACTCTGCATCTGCCTGGGATGCTGAGTCAACTTTGAGAATTAATCAGATCCACAGGTTCAGCTTCTTATCAGGAGGGTACTTCTAGCATATTTGTTTTGGATCACTAGCCCTGAACAGATCTGCTGGGAGAGCTACTGCTAAAGCATGCTCTTTTGGCAGATGCACAGGAGCTATTCAGAATTTAATTTGCATTTCTTGGAAAAAACAAACAGGATTGTTCCAAGTTAACACCTTTGTGTTAGTGCTACAGAAGAGAGCACCATAACCAGCTTCCAACTAAACCCCCTCTCTTGCACTGACTAGCCAAGCTGGGCTGGCAGAGATGAAAGGTCTACTTTCCTATAGAAAATTAGATTATATCAAGTACTGCTTTAACATTTATTCCTTTCTAGGAAGGAGCACTTAGTTGTTAAATGAGGAGCAACTGTGGTTGTACAGGTGTTCCTTGGAGGACGGGCAGTTCCTTGCTGCATCATGACAACAGATTAAAGCTGCAGTCCAGCCCATGGAGTTCCAAGAAGCAAATGTGTGAAACACAAGAAATTCAGAAGCTGTCAGCATAAAATTGACAATTCTCTGATAAAAATAATATTTCTATCATCATACATGAATATTTTGTCTTATCTTTAACAGGACAATTTTTTTTTACTAGTTTTAACATTTAATGTTTTGGCTGTGTTTAGAATTTATCGTACATTTTTCTCAGAAAAGTAGGTTCTGATATTAATTTTGTTCTTTTGGTACAGATTAAAGAGCATCTTGCCAAGGGTCAGAGGACGTTGGCTGGTGATGGCATGTCCCAAGTAACCAAAACACTATTGGATTTAACACAGAGGAAAAATTTTTATGCTGGGGACCTTCTAATTTCTGTGGAAATTCTCAGAAATGTTACGGACACATTTAAAAGAGCAAGTTATATCCCTGCGTCTGATGGGGTGCAGGTAAGCGAAAAATGTAATGTTTCAATTGATGGAGTTTATGTCAGTATACTGCAGTATACTGCATGTCAACTGTTTTGCCCACTGAGGAAGCTAAAGTCTTCTCCATGACAGACATAAGCATTCTTCACATAAAACTAAGATCCAAGTGTAAAATAGGAAAAAGACTCAGATACATTTAATAAGACAAGTATCCAAACCAATGCATCAGGTGAAAAATGTAAAATAATTTCTTTGTAACATTTCAGTATCTTTTGTCTTTAAAGGTTCGGTCTGATTGATAGGAGGTGTTGGTATTTTTTTAAGCATTTCACTGGTGTTCTTTGTTCCAGTTCCTTTCAGTTCAAAACTAATTCATTTCAGCTCAAAATCTATCCATAACGTTATGTCATTCTGGCATTGCTTCTTCATTTCAGATAAATAAATCTCATTAAAAGTGCACAGGAGTGATGGATGGTGCATTTGATACAAATTTTCTATTTCACATGCTAGATTAACTCGTCTTGTGCAAGAGGACACAGAAAATGGTGTCAGAGCATTTTAAAACCACTAAAACCACTATAATTATTTCTGTGTAATGGGCTACACAACTCATTGCATAGTGTTGATTGAAATAAATATTACTCATGACTTCTAGATCGAGATGTTGGTTTCATCTATATCTGAAAATTTTAGACACTTTTCAAAGACTGTAGATTACTGAAAAAGAATACTAAGAAGATAGATGTGTATAATATTGATGAAAAAGAGAGCTTAATGATCACTCATAAACTACTAATGCAGTTATTAATGCCGGTCATGCATACGTATTGGTGTAAAGGTAAGCATAAATTATAAATACACTTTGGAATAGATGCATGCAGATGAAGGGAGATATCTTGGAAAAGACATTTTTTCACTGTTAGGTTTTCGAGGCTCGCTATTTTATTTTCACTTTTCTGGTTTTTCTATGCACAAAGAACTATTAACTTCCACAATGAAACCAACATTTCTTGTGTTGGCCTGTAGCGAGCTGAAAATAATATTTTTTTTTTAAACAGTGCTTTTCAAAAAGTATGTTTGCTGAACAATCCTTATTTTTTTTATTGAACTAGACTCAGTATCTTTTCCTACTTTCATGAAGTTTTACTATTAAGTAGGATGTTATTCACTGAAAATTTTTCATACAATCAGCAATCTGAAAGCCCAGTGTGACTTCTTCATGGTTCACAGGCACTACAAAGTCTTTGTTAGAACCAGTCTTGAGAAACTGCTTTATACAAGTGATTTTGTCCATGGGCCTAGCAGATCAGGTCATTTGCAGTTTACATTAGAGAGAATTGGATGACAGTGCCAAAAGTTCTGTTTAATTCTGCAATGTAGAGCTGTTCCCAAAGTCTTAATAGTATTCTGGCAGAACTTGACAACATTATTAAATATTATTTTAATAATTTTAATTAGTAATTTAGAAAGAAGAAATGAAAAAAAAAAAAAAGTGGTAAGCCATATTCTGAAGGAAATAAGGAAAGATTTCTCAAACCAAAGAAAAATAACTATATTTCAGTATTTGTATGCCTAAATACAAAGAGTTCTTAAATCCCAGTTAAAAAAGGCACTCAAACTCCAAGTCAGAAAAAATAAAAAACAAACAAACAAACAAAAAAATTACAAGCTAAGGTAAAATTAAAAAAAAAAACAATGCACAGTATTCAGGAAAGTAAGTGAAATCTGAATAAAGCCCAATGTTTTGCCCAGGGGATATATTAAGCAAGGTCCCTTTGACTGGCTTCTAATGGTATAAAATGAAATTCTGGCTCAGTAATACAAGTTTAAAATTTACTGCCAATTCCTGAGAAACATGGATTTTTCCATATGTAAACGTATGTCATATTCTACTATACTCTGGAGTATCATATTTATTATTTATTTTCACTGTGAAATATTTTCATGTTTCCTAGTCCATCATCAAAGTAAGTGACAAAAAGGTAAAAATGAAAATTGCATGGAAATTCTTCTTTATGGAGAAGCTCTGTGTGGTGTTCTAATTACATTCTATTTTTCAAACTAGATAAAGAACAGAATTTCTTAGCTAGTGGATTTTGATTTTAAAGAAACTATCAGAAAAGCATGAGTGAGGTTTAAAATCCCTAAACATCATGGTTTATCATTTTGAGTGATGTCAGAAAAGTAGGTTATGACAAATAATGGGCAACAGTATTTTTTAAGATCCATACAAAAACAAGACTTGAATTATGACTGAGAAAGAAAAAAAAATATATGTCTAAATATATTTATTTCTTATAGATTCCATCCATCTGGATAGCCCTTCTAATGCCTATAATCTCTGGTTGATATCCAGTACTAATATTCATGAATAGTGCAAAAGTTGTGATTCAGAGACTCCATACCAAAATGAATGAACAGAAAAGTGAGATCAAATTTGAAATTTTCCAGCTAATTATCCAAAATGAAGGGGGTGCTGCCTGATGTGCTGCATAGAAAATGCCACTTGTTTAGGCAGACAATACCAAGAGCAAAATAAAGATTTTAAGGTATGAATATCTAGTGCCAAGTTATTTATTACATGGCTCTTTTTACTTTTGCATCTTTTAACCTTTTTTTGCAACAATATTTATGTATACTTGCACATACAATGTCAGGAACAAAAATAACCATGTATGACGCAGTTAAACAAGAAGATGTCCTGCATCAGTCACTGAAAATATCAGTACAGTAGTAGAAATTATTGCAATACAAGAGACATTCAATTCCTCTGCAAGCAAGGTTTTTCGTTTAATATGGGAATTCTTTAAAGTACCCTCTATAGGTACACTGAGGCTATGAGACGGACACTATAATTATGTGAGAATGATTCTGCCAGGAAGATAATGCAAATTTTAAATAAGCAAAATGTAAGCAACATTTTGGGACATTATCCAGAACTGGTCTAAAAGTGTTTGAACTTCCTTCTAAGGACAGGATGGCAAGAAAATAACTACATTTCAGGACAGAATAGCAAAGTGAATTGTACAATCTCCCGATGCAGCAACCAACAGGAGAAAAGGTTTCTCCCCAAAGAAGTTAGAGCAATATAATCCCTTTTATATTAGCCACAGGGACCATTGCTGCAAGTCAGGATTTAACAGGATTGTCCAATCCTTTTTGCCTCCACCTTCCCCCTCCCACACACACATTCCCTATGCTGAAGTCCAAAAGTGGAGGTGGCTTAAGGCTATCCATTAATTCCTCCTAGGGAGGAATTCTTCTCTAGCTCTATAAAAGGATTTATGACAGCTTTATGCCTGCAGAGAGGGTCAAAGAATTTGGACTGGAACAGAGAACTGCAGCCATTGTATCACAGAAGAAAAAACTGAAGGAAGGAAATTAAATTAGGAAAATGTAATTGTCCATTCCCAGCTGAAACTGGCATGATCATCAAAATAGCCTGGGCATAAATAAAGGACTTCAAAATTTGGTCCTGACTGTCCCAACATTTTGTATAGTGACCAGTTCAGAAATATGTAAGCCTTGTTATGAAAGAAAGAATCTTGATTCTACAGGGAGGTCCAATGTTTACTGCAGTAATACCCTCAGATCCCATCCATAATGCTTCTAAAATTTAGCCTTCACACCTGTCAATCATATTACTAAAGGACAACGTTGTTTCTTTCAGAATTAATGCAATAAACAAGACAGTAGTCAAAGTAGGACAAAGAATTTTAACCCTTCTTCCCCTGTTACATTTTTGAAGTGCATCTCATATCTATTCATTATTGAAGCTGCAAATCCATTTGATCATCTCTGTTTAATTCACAAAGCACTGGTATTACTTTGAAAAATCGCTTTGACACACTGCTACCATAAATGTGGCACCAACCAGGGATAGAAATAGAGAAAAAAAGATCTCAAGCAGAAACGTATTCTTGTTACTAAGTTCATATACATAAATTATACTCTATTGGCAAGTGCAAAAATATATATAAGTTATTGCTCATCTTTTGTTTGAGCTTGAGTCTAGGATTATTTATAAACTTTTTCATGCATATTTCTGTCAATTATTGGTAATTTTAATGCTTTTTGTAACTGAAATAAAATTTAACTATCACATAACATTATTAGCAAACCTGTGTAATATATCATCTGCAAGAAACATTTTAAACTCCTGAGTGTTTTTCATGCAATCTACGCAACTCTCTCATAGATCTCATTACACAGACATGGATACTTTTTCAATTAAGGCTTAGACTGCAGGGGAATCAGTGTCTGCAATGTAATGCAAAACTACCTTCAAAAGATCTCTCTAGTATGATAAATGATCCCACACTGAGTTCCATGCTGCTGCAGCTAGACTGCTACTGATGCCTTAATAAATTAAAGTTAAAATTCTGTTCACTGCTTTTCTACAGTATTGCACTGGAAGAGTTGAGAACTACCATGTTTAGAAAACTGTTTCCTCAGGCAAAATCTCCATAAGGCCAACTCTACCTAGTAGAAGTCTTCACCAAAATTACAATGACCTACAGTAAATGTGATTATAGTGCCATGAAACTGCTTTGACCAGTATAGTTTATTTTCCTTGGGGGACCAGTGAAGATGTACATTTTTTCTAGCTGAAGTTGCATTTACAGAATTGTGATTTGCCAACCTGGTTAAACTGGCAAATCCTTTGAAACAAATACCAAATGTAACTCCTTGCATTGTGCTTTATTTTGCTACTGAATGCCTGAAAGAGATTAAGTGTATTCCAGGTATAGAAGCAGTATGTAACTGTATGTAACTGTATCTACTCTTGTTATCTTCAACTTGGCTGGAAGTTTTTCTTCAGTATCACTGCATATCAGAGCAAGCCATGAGCGCATTTTTCTTTTATGCCCTATCATTAATTCACATCTTGTCCAAATGCTTACTTAAAATTCTCACAGGAGCTTGCTGAGCCATTTTGTTTCTTTTCATGAAGTTTTTTGTGTTACTGAAGCTTATGGGTATTTTGCTACTGACCTCAGTGAGAGAAGAGTTGTGGCCTCAGCAATGAACAAGATTATTTTGTTCAACTTCAGCAAAGTGTCAGTCTAGAATGAATTTAAGTTAAAGAAATTTTTATCCGTGTGGATTTTATAGTTAGCATAGTTAACTTCCTAACAATTAGGCAAAGAGAGATCCTCTTGCTTGTCAAGTGCTTAGTGTTGGGACTAGGTTAGACTGGCAAAATGTTGTTATGCAAAAAACCAGTTTTTCACAAGTTTTCTTCAATTTTGCATCCTAAAATGTTTTAGTTATATAGTTGTGGATCACCTAAAGCATCTGTGGTATCTCAATTTTGAAATTAATTTCTTTTCAAGCATACCCGCCATACAGTAAGGTTGGAAGTTTTTTCTGCTCTAATTTCAGTCACTATGCGATTGAGTCCTTTGTACTTTCATTGATAGTGACTTAAAAGTTGATTCTTACTTAAAGCTTATTTAAGTCCTGTTTATGCCCCAAAATGGCTAAAAAGTAAGTGCAGGTGACCATTTATCTGAGTTTCAGCAGGGTCATGTGGTTGGTACTCCAGTTAAAGATTTTCAGAGGCTGTGGGGAACTTAATTGCTCTCTTCAGCTAAGGTTACTGGAAACTACATGTATCTTTTATGAAGGAGCAGATAAATTATAATTGGCAGGCCGTAGACAAAATTGACATTCTGTGCAAAATGTGACACAGAGATGAGAATAGACTGCACAAATTCTTAGCTTTTAAGCATGAAGAAGTTGGGAATACAAATTGCTAGAGAGAGCAGACAAAATTAGAAAGGAAATTTCTCCACAAACATTTGGAGAAATGTGATTTTTTTAAATGCATGATTTGTACCTAACCATCCTGCCTTTTTTTATCCTTATACTTAAATGAATAGAAGAATCAGAAAAAGAAATTAAAAGCTTAAGGTCAAAGAAACAGAAACTACTTATTCCTTTTATGTTGAAACTCGTAAAAGGATCGAGGCAAGTGTGACATACAAAAGTAAGAAGCGTCTGATTTGAAACAGTATTGACCTATGAAGTGCCATTGAATGCCCTATGCATGGTTATTGAGGATCATTTTCATGTTTTGAATAGAAACTAAAGACCCTGTGACTAGTGCTTTCTAAAATGTACTTTGTTTTTTTGCAAAATATTTGGTTGTCTAGTTTCTGGAATGAGAGCAATTTGCAAATAGAACACCATCATACTTAAAAGTTCAGCAAGTTTAAAAGGGTTCTTGTTTTTACAAAGTGGTACTATAGAACCTGATTATATAGCCAAAAATTAAAAATTTACTATAAAATATGTGCCCTCTTCTCAGTCTAATGTATTATTTTGCCATGTCATCTCTTCCACTGATAGAAAATAGGCTGCAGAACTGCGTCTGTAATAGAAAAAGGAAAGGTTTCTTAACATCAGATTAAGGATGTGGTAGTTTACATCTTTGAAATAATTTTACTTAGTCTTTTATTTCATTGATTTTTCAGAACTTCTTTCAAATCATTAGTAATCTCTTAGATGAAGAAAACAAAGAGAAGTGGGAAGATGCGCAACAGGTAAGATTTGACGAAGTTTAATATATGGTTTCAAAAATCAGGTTAAAGATGCACCCTCTTGTAGTTGAAAGGAAATCCTTTCAACTATTTTGGGAAAAAAACGATCCTTTTCAAAAAGGAGCAACTCCAGGACCCACTGGCTAAGTCCTTATATTAGAAGGATAGTATATTCCTTATATTCCTTGAAATTATATTTAGAATATAATTTGATTCACTTGGTAAACAAATTTTTATTAACATTCCATAGGATTATTCACTATGTCTTTGCTTTGGACATTGTAATGAAGTACATACAGAAGCTGAAAAATGCTGCTAATGGCTAGATGCTATGCTGCTTTTGTTAAACAAAACACATCAGACCTCATACGAAGACCTCATATAACACCAACAAACAACTTACAAAAATGCAAACAGTAGACCTTTCATAGAAGGTTGTATTTAGAGGAATAGTTGTGATCCTCAGGACTGACAAATTTCTGGACTAGGATATGATGATAATGCTTTATAAAATAGGAAAGTCTAGAAAAAATCATGAATGTATGATAAAAGAATAAAATTTTAAAAAAAACCAGATTTTTTTCTTGGATATGAGAATTTTCTACATGTTTGTACCAAGAAATTACTGGACAATGTTAATATTTGTGTTCATGGACATGACTGTAATACTGTCAAATTTATTCATATAAAAATAACAGTAATAATGGGGATGAACATAATTATGTAAAGAGGAAAAATTGTGGAGGTGCTCAAAGGCAGGGAAACATTGCTTTATGAAGAATGGTTAAACAAAGCAAGATATTTCAGTATGGAAAAGAAACAAGTGCACTTATTTGCAATACAAGCTTTTAAAATATTAACTTGTGTTTCTTGTAAAATAACTAAAGGACATCAAATAGTGGCAGCTTCAGAATGAATGCAGAAGATACTTACTCTGTGAAAGGCTAGCTTGCAGAACTTCTTGGCACTGAAAGGACAGAAGTTAAAGAGGTAAATAGGCAAATTTATGAAAGAAAATACATGGTTTTGCTTAAGACAGTCTTTTGGCAAAAAAACTGATAAAGGCTGGACAAGACTTTCCAACCAAGTATCACTATGTTCCGGCCCCTTTATACTCTTCCTTAGACATCAGCTTTTTGCCACTGTCAAAGGCAAGAAAACAGCTTACATAGATCTTTGGTGTACTGTTGTGCAGTCATTGTGACTGTGTTAAATAGATACTTGAAATTTGTTCACTTTTTGTGTGGTTCTTAATAAATCACAAGGTGTTTAAAGATCTTTGAAGCTATTTACCCTCAGTTCTGTAAGTTCATGTTTGTGATATCACTAAGAAAGGGAAGATCAGGACTTTTCACTACTAATTCAAACCTTGCAGTAGACATATGATGCTGCAGCTGACCCAATACAATTCAGCTGGGAATCATATTTTTTCTTTTGCTGTTTTTCTGTTCCTCTCTGTAAGAGCCAGATACAAAAATAGACGAAGTGTGTCATTTTCTTTAGTGGAGATGGATAGAAGCAGCAAAATCACATATGTGGGGGCAGTTTCCATAAACAACGCCAAGATAAGGAAACTGATATTAAGCAATTGTTTTACCCCACTAATAAACAGACATGTTACCATTCCTATGTTATCAACCTTGTCTTCTACCTCCATCTTGCCTGCTTACCCATGCCATGTCTGCCACCTGACCCTGGAGTTATGGTGATGACAGCACTTCAGAGGAAATTCTAAGAATGTCGAGACAAAGGGGCAACTATAAATCTCCAGTTCCCTCTTTTCATTGCTGCTGGTAGAAGGAGCAGTGTTGAAAAACAGAGAGGGAACAAGTTATTTCTACTTTTCCATAGCTCCTTCTCTCTGCCTGGTAAATCATTGTCTCACAGACCTAGGTACAGCAGAAACCCCAAGAAACCACCAAGATGAGCTGAACACAGGAGTAGTGGGGCCATAGATTCCTGGTGACAAAGCTAGGGGATTCACTAAATCTTAGACCACTGAGATATGACCCCCCAAAAAAACCCAATGCCTCTGATCTTATTACTGTTCTTGTGCAGCTACATAAGCAGGCTCAAAGAAACTTTGGAAGCAAGTAGCCCTTCATAACAGCTGGAAGGAATGAGCAGGCACTAGTGACTAAAGGTGATTCTGTTTCTGGTTCAGCCACTCAGCTGAATTTTCTCTAATAAAACATTGCAAACCTAGGTGCAGTCTAACCAACCTTTTTTCCAGCTTGCATAGTTTTCTCAAACTCCACAACTACTGTTAGCATAGATCTCTTAGCCTGTTTCTAGATTCTTTGCTGGAAAGAAAATCTTGCTGTCAGCAAATTGCTGACTTTCAATCAAGTATACAGCTGCAATACCTCAGCACATCTGTTTTTCTAGCTTAAATGCCAACAGTTGATAACCATTAATTACAGGTTATATAGCATTCAGATAAGCAGCACTCACTTTAATACTTGCCTTGTTTTAAGAGCTGATGTAAAGCACTGCACACAGGAAGCCATTTCAATCCGCAACAATTAAGTTTATACTGGAGTTTCAAAACACAGGAGCTATTCTGCATATTCTTCATCAAGATCTGCTGGCATCCTTTTGATTAACCAGTACTTCAGATACATAAAAATGCAGAGTACCTGCTCAACTGACTGCTCAACAGTTTATTACTATAAAATTTTATAAGCAAGAACTAGGGTTTAACAAATCTTCTCACTGAAATTTTTCCTTAGTACATAATCTGAGCGTGTGCGCTTTGAATGAGATGGATGAAAAAACCATGCTTACTACCTCAATAATTCATTATTAGAAAAATGGACATTGTCTCCGTCACCTGAAGCTGCATTTGCAATCTGTTAGGATCATAATTGTCACAACAAATTCTTCTTCAAAACAGTACTACTGCCCTACCTTTTATAAAAAGATCCATGTAGAAAAAAAGCACCTTGTGAAATTCTCTATCCTGAACCAAACAACTATGGATCTAGACAGATAGAGCAGGATGAAGATGGAGTGCAGCATGCTGGAAGTTCTAGTCTCTATAGGCATTTTTTAGAGTCTGCACTCCCAGTAGTGGAAAGAATGAGTTGAATATTGCTTATAAAGTGAAATTTGGACATTTCACTGATAGGAAGAAAAAAGAATCATGAACAGGTCATCCATTATTTTTCTACTGCAAGATACTCTTTTACTGGAAACTGTCTTGTTCATAACAGGCAATAAAAACCAAAAAGGATTTTTTGACGTATGTGGTATGAACAGAACTTTTAGTCTTATTAATAACTGTTACGATCCCTAATGCTTCTTTGTCGATGAATCATTATTGTTAAATATAAAAATAGTAATGTTTTTGTTAGAAGCTTACAGCTTTGCAAATAAATTGTATTTCTTGGAAATGTGTTCTTACCATTTTTAAAGCCAAACTGAGAGGCTACATTAGCAATGGCAAGGCTACTGCAATTTATTTTAGTTTACTGTGTCCAATTCTGGCCTCCTCAGTACAAGACACAAAATAATGGAATAAGCCCAGAAAAATACCATGAAGTTGTTTAGGGGAGGGGATTAGAGCATTTGATATGCAAGGATAGGCTGAAATAGCTGACACTATTCTGCTTGGAAACATGAGGATCCTGGCAATATTAAAAGTTCCTGAAGGGGAGAAGGAGTAAAGAAGACTGAGCCAAGTCTCAGTGGTGTCCAGTGACAGAATAAAAAACAAGGAGAAAAAATTAAAATACAGAAAATGCCATTTATGTATATGAAAAACTGGCTGCGAGAGTGATTGATTGCTAGAACATGTTGCGCAAGCAAGCTCCGGGGTCATCTTCCTCGAGACATTCAGAATCCAACTGGATGTATTCCTGGGCAACTTGCTAGAGCTGATCTTGCTTTGCACAGAGGGTTGAACAAGATGATCTCCATTGGCCCCTTCCAACCTCAGATATTCTATGATTCTACTGCCCCATATCAGCAATGAAAATAACCAAAAAATAACCAAAAAAGATTAATTTGCTTACATGTTGATTAATGCAACAAAGGTTATCATGCTGGCAAGGCCTAGGTAAGATTTGCATTACTGTTTGTATCAATAGTTCCGAAGTTACTGAAGATGTCTTCAGAGGAAGGAAGAATATTTTAATTAGAGTTATTCTGTAATATGAAGTGCTTTAACCATTAATTAAGGTAACAGCCACTAAGTTTTTGATAAGTGCAGTGATTTAGAGGAAACGTTTTCCACAGTTCCAGTGCCAAGTTGATTTCACACAATTTTATGGGAAGTAGTGTCTGTTTATATGAGGATTTAATAGCAAAATGGTTATTTTACAGTAACAGAAAGTGTTCGGTATTGAAACATGGGAAGAGCTGTTTGACTGTTATGTCTCAATTTTCTTTTGATGGCGTTTGGATTTTATCTGAATTTGCTGCTATAGACATTTCGATATTATAGTTATTGTCATGTCTGACCTTCCTTTGTTAGATCTATCCAGGCTCAGTGGAGTTAATGCAGGTGATTGAAGATTTTATACACATTGTTGGAATGGGAATGATGGACTTTCAGAATTCATACCTAATGACTGGAAATGTAGGTAAGAAATAGAAATTTCTTCTATCAAATTTATGACCTATTGAAAATCAGAAGTTACAAGTATGGACTATAGAGTTGCTGCTTGTATCACAACCCAGATTGGGCTGCTCCTCCTTGTCCACATTATCTGTTGTGTGGTTATCTCCTCTCTGTCTTAGCAAATGCAGAATGGCTTACACATTGGATTTCTTCATAATCATATCTCAAGACCTAAATGCAAAGTTTTAGAATCAAAATTAAGAAAATGCTCACCAGAATACTGTGAACTGTAGGTACATCTTAGAGCATTTCCAGAACACAGTGTTTCAAATGTTAATTTATAAAATTGTGCTAATTAAGATAATATTTGTATCCTTAATATCTTAGGAAATCTTTATTTCGTTGTCATTATCTTTTATTATTCCATTCTCCTAAAGAAAAAACAGTCTTTGCACATGTTATGGTGTGATAATAATCAGCAATAATTTAAAAAATATGTATTAGTTGCCAAAATAATTAAAGCCTAGAATTTCTTACATTAGTTTTTCTATGTGTAACAGCTTCAAAATTTTATTCAGATTTATTTTTCAACCTTTGTTTTTGCTACTGGAGACTTTCCAGGGAATACAGTCATATAATAATATACATTGAATATAAAAATGCCTAGCAACTCAATTACATTTATTAGTATCATAAATGAGCTGCAATATTGCAGCATTTTTTTAAAAAAATAACTAAAAAATTAGTTTCAAAAGCTATTCTCTAAGCCTTTTGTCTTTGTTTAGTACCTTTGTTGTTTGATTAACTCTCTATAGCTGCATGTTTGTAGTGCCAGGAATGTATTAGGAAGTTGTATATAAGGAATAAATCCAAAATATGTGTTTGTCTGATAGCAAAACCTCTGGTATCAATACATTTTTTCAGATTTTAAGTTAGCATCCTAATGCACATATATGTCAGTCAGTTCTTCAGCAAGTCATTAGAAATAGTTAGAAAATATGGTCATTTTGAAGTTAGTTGGCAGAGTAAAGCAGGGAAAATGTTGGGTTGTCCCTACTGAATATTTAGCCTGCTGCTCTACAATAATAAATATTTATTATTGTTCTCCCGTTCGTATTGCTGAGTGACAAGACTGTAAACACTAGCCTCTGTAAGGCACAACCTTGTACTGGAGACATGTCAAAGAACTCACCGGAAAGAACTCTGGCAGTCTTAAAATATTTAAAACATTGCAGTAGGATTTTAACCAGTGATTTATTATTTTTGTGATATTGCTGTTTGCACTGTAATACCACTTAAAGCTTCTTCCAATTGTCAGTCCTTCATTATGCTAAATCCTGCACAAGTTTATAAAGAAAAGTATCTTTTTGAAATACTGGTTCCATGACATTTTTATGACAAAATAAAAAGATGAGCTTATTTAAAGAGCACAGTCCATGCTCTTGGCACGTTGTAGTACGCTCTAATCTGTTTCTCCTCTGAAAAATGTGGAAAAAAAATCAAACGGGAAGATGTTTTAAGAAGATGCATTCAAATAATCTGTGTCTCTACATATTCATGGCTTCGCATGGGAAACAGCAACAACTTTCCAATTGAATCAGAAACTGTGCAGTGCACTGGCTGGTTTCGATAACTGCAGAATCTTTACAGTCTTTCTTTTGATTATCTTCCTCTTCCCACATATAAGATATTTTTAGGCACTCAGGAGGTCTGTTCTTAACTATAAAACCATCAAAGGAATAGAAAAAAACTGAGAAATGAATGATGAAAACTGAAAATGAATTTATAGGTGTAATCTGACTACCTAGCTCTGTGCCTTGATATATTGGCATGAGTTTATCCTCCCCATGCTCGGTCAGGCATCAAAAAAGGACAGGGTCACTGCTGTGCAAATCATTGATCAGAATACTTGAGCTCAGGTGACATGCTGAGATGGGGACAGAAGGCTGTTATCAGCAAAGAGTAATTTCTTATTTTCAGTAACAAGGAAGGAATGTGTCTGGAATAATTCAATTTTAGTGTAGTTGTCCTCAGGGCATTGTCATAACTGTCTGACTGCCTATGTACTTGGAATTTAGGGAACATTTATGTTGATCTCAACTGAGAAGAATAAACTATGCCATTTTTGACTGGTCAACATTAATTATTCTGTACCAATAAGAGTTTCTAAATGTGTGAGGTCTTATCTATAACAATATTCTTTTAAGTTGGCAAACACATTTAATGCAGGAAGAAGATACTGTGCATAAACAAGACCCAAATTTTACCTACATTCATCTTTAAACAGAAAAATCCAGTAGTTCATAGAATAAAATCATAGAATGGTTTGGGTTAGAAGAGACATTTTCAACTCACTCTGGTTGCTCAGAGCCCCATCCAGTCTGACCCAGAATGTTTCCAGAGAATTTGTGTCTTCTACTATCTCTCTGGGAAACCTTTTTCAATGTTTAACCCTTATTGTAAAAAACTTTTTCCTTATATCTAGTCTAAATTTCCCTTCTTTGGGTTAAAACCATCACCCCTCGCAACAGGCCGTGCTATAAAGTTTGTTCATCTTCTTTACAGGCCTCCTTTAAATAGTGAAAGGCTGCAATAAGGTTTACCCGAAGCCTTGTCTTGTCCAGGCTGAAGAACCCCAACTGTCTCTCAGCCTCTCTTCATAGCAACAGTGCCCCCCTGATCATTTTTCTGACCCTCATCTGGACCCACTCAAGCAGATTCATGTCCTTCCTGTGCTGGGGCCCCCAGAGCTGGATGCAGCAGTGCAGGTGGGGTCTCACCAGAGTGGAGGGGCAGAATCACCTCCCTGGCCCTGCTGACCATGCTGCTTTGGATGCAGCCCAGGATATAATCGGCCTTCTGGGCTGCAGGCACACATTGCTGAGTCAGGTCCAGCTTTTGATCCCCCAGTATCCCCAAGTCCTTCTCTTCAGGACTGCTCTCAATCAGTTCATCCCCTCAGCCTGCATTGATGCCAGGGGTTGGGCACAACCCAGGTGCAGCACCTTGCACTTGGGCTCTTGAGGTTCCCATGGGCCCAGTTCTTGAGCTTGTCCAGGTCCCTCTGGATGACATCCCGTCGTTCAGGTTTGTCAACCACACCACTCAGCTGGGTGTCCTCTACAGACTTGCTGAGGGTGCATCAGTGATCCCTCATCATTGATGAAGATATTAAACAGTATTTGTCCCAGCGCGAGCTCCTGAGGGACACCACTTGTCATCAGTGCCCATCAAGATACTGAGCCATGAACCACTGCCCTCTGGATGTGACCAAACAAATTCTAATCCACCGAAGAGTCCCCCCAAAACATCCTTATCTCTCCAATTTAGAGAGAAGGATGTTGTTGAGACCATGTCAAAGGTTTTACAGAAGTCCAGAGGACATCCTTTGCTTTTCCTTTGTTCACAGATGCAGTCACTCCATCACAGAAGACCACTAGGTTGGTTAGGCCCAAGGTGAAGCTGTGTTTCTTTAATCATCTCCCTGCCCTCCATTTGCCTTAGAATAGTTTCTGTGGGGTTTCCAGGCACAGATGTGATGCTGACCGGGGTCCTATTTAATCAGTAGTTATTTACCATAAAATTTACCATAAAATATTCTCTCAGCACCTTTACATACTTTAAATGCTTTTTGCTGTGTTTTCATTTTCTAATCACTTTAAAGTTCAGAAAAATTGTTCTAAATATGAACTAAATATGAGCTAAATGTGAACTGCTTCTTGTCAGAGGAAAAAATCCAGTTTTGTTGCAAATTTCACAGTAATGCACTGAGTTCTTGGTTTCCTTCTACTAATTTCAGTTTACAAATTCATTGCTAATTGAATGACATTTCTTACTGAATAGTAGTGGATATAAAATTTGAACACCTAATTGTGTTTCACAGATATGCTAATCCCCTGAGATCCTCCACAGAGAGGATTTTATTTTCTCTTTCTCTCAAGACACAGAAACAAGTAGCTGTGGCTTAAAAGTTTACTACACAATAGCCATGCTCCAATGACTCTCCATTGCACATCCTCAATTCATGACAAATGGGAAGTGATGAAAGGTACATTAACTATATGAAACTATATGACTATCATAAGCCACATTATAATACTTTTGCAAATAGCTAAGACCAAAAGGACAGTTGCCATGCCCCTGTTAAACTTTTTATTGTGATGGCTTTTAATGCAAATTTTTCATTTCTTCTGAACAAAACATCAAAGACTGGTTTCAAATCCAGATGATCCAATATCTGTACTTTATTGGGTTAGTGAGGCAGCTCAGTCAATTCAAATGCATTTCCATTAAAGAAAGGTCCATCTCCTCTTAGCTTTCCTCTCAAGGATAGAGAATATACTATGAAAAACTTAACAAATGTAAAAGCAACAATTTGCTTTAATCATGCATGGTGGGGACAGATGGTATTTCTTTTATCCTTGAACTCTGTATTATATTCCTTTAAGAAATGATTAAGTGGAATAAAAGCCTCTGATATGAGGTAGAAGCCTCCTTCCCCATCCTGCTCTTCTTCTTCTTCCACCTCCTCCTCCTCCGGACCAGCTGAGCAGGCACAGGAAAATGACAGTGTGAACAAACAGAAGCTTTTGCAACCACTCAGAGTCCCTGAATTCGCTGAAAGCACAGACCCACCTGCAAGGATACAAGATGGAGTGGGACAAAAGCTTTTAAACCATGTTACCATTCTCTGTTAACCAATAGCTTTCAATTTTGTCAGTTTTAAAGATGAGTTCCTGATTTTAGATTAAAGAATTAATCTTGACTTTTAATAGCGTTTTTTTTTTTTTGAGCACTAAAAGACTGAGCAGATCATCTCAGTGCTTTGGCTGATTTGTGCTCTCATCACAGTAAACCATTAAAAATTTTGAAGATATGTAATCAAAGGTGGGTGAACTGCTATTAAAAAATATTCAACTTTTAACTTTAAAAAAAATTCTAACTGGAAGATTGGAATGCCATAGGCATAACTGTCTTTAAAGGTAGAGGTGGAATGTGGAACTGGAAATAAGGAGCAGTATTAGGAGATACGTATTTCTATGGCAGATTCGGATTCTTTTGTAAAGGAAAATTTTCCTGGTGTTGTCAAATACATTTCCTTAAGAGCAACAGCTAAAAAAAAAAGGTTAAAGGACATTCTATTTTCAAAATTCAAGCTTACAGATCTAAGACTATATTAATGAAAAAACAAATAACCTTGAAGTGCAATATGTTGTCATGGATGTTATCTAGAACTGAAAGGAAAAAACAAACAAGAATTTTCAGCATGCAAAAAGCCACTTTTTTTTAATGTTAATTTTATGAATACTGATGTTTGAATGATCAGTAGTTTTATAAAATGTGCAGATATCACAAAGTTACTTAGACTAATCAAAGGCAGGAAAGATTGAAGATCTCCAGGAGGTACAACAAAATGAAAAGGAGAGGATATCCACTGGCAGATTAAATTCAGTTTTCACAGAGCATGTAAGAGGAAGTAGTTCAAGCCATTCAGAGAAAAGAGCAGCATTAGTGTGCAAAATGAGCAGTCTAAAGAAAATACAGAATTTTTTTTAAATTTTCAGTAGCTATCACAGCCAACAACACTCTTTTCAATTGAAAATTATATGGTTTGGATTCATTTTACTTACTTTAAGCATCACGAAATTTGCCAAAGTCACCCTAAGCTTCCTTTAAAATCAAGGGACAGTACTGCTCAGGAGAGCAACTCATATCATCTCAGACATCTAAAATAAGGGCATGGGTTGCCTTGCGGAAGTTCTGCCACTGGCTGTAAAGGCAGCATGGTGACTAGCTCACGTTTCAGTGATTCATGTCATCTAAACCAAAGAGGAGTGCTTTTTTGTGAGTCAATAAAACCTGTGAACACAGAGAGGTTCAAAAGTGCATGATCAAAAGAACAAAACAAAATAATAAAAAATAAAGAATAATAATAAAAAATCAGACTGAGAAGTGGAATTATTAGAACAGATGTTTGAGAACAGATTGTTAAAAGGGACTACATGTACACAACTGAAAAGTGAATACAAAGTGAAACTAGGCTGACATCTCTGTTTAATCTTGCTCACAGGAAAAAATGAAGATTCCTAACTTTACTGTAGAACATTTAATTTTGAGTAAGCATGAGACCAAGGTCCTACAAGGAACAAAATAGAAACAAGTAGATGTACTTCTACATGGTAAATGGAGCTAGCTATGATATTCTTTGAAAAAATGAAGAGGTGTACACCATATTTCCATGCATAAATCAACTTTTAGTTCACAGTCTGTTATCTCTCTACTTAAAAATGGCTGCTGTGACACTGGTACTCCGATGAGTAATCTGATTCAGTATAGTAATTAACACTTCATTTCAAACTTGAAACTGAGCTGCTTACATAAGTTTTATAAACATTGGCAGAGAACAAAGTCTGATTTCTGCCTTCACAGACAGTCTAGGATGCCATATGGCAGAAAATGTTTTGAAAGTGTCCATTGTCTCCTATCTTTGCATATTTTATTGTTACACCTTCGATCTCCCATTCTATGCTCATGTCCATGAAATTTAAAAAAAACACTAAATAATCCTGCAGGAATATAGAGTGTATCTTAAAATTTTCCAGTCCTAGCTAGAGACACTGAGAAACGTTTGTGACCAAGGGAGCTTTAAGAAAATGTACTCTAGCTACAAGACATGAGCAATGGTACACATGCTGAGCTTTGGGAATGCTAGAAAATAAGCAAGCTGGATTCCTGTCTGTTATTGTGGGTTCATTCACCTAATCCCAGGGTAAGACTTTTACATCTTGTAAATTGTAAATCCTGGTTATACTTTCTAGAAACTTCTCCAAATTATATGGTTTGTTTACTTGTCTGAATGGCATCTGCCTTAGTCTGCTTATCTTTTTTGTATTAGAATTAGTGATGTGTGTCTTCAATGTAGCACTCGAGATCCTCTGACTCATATATCACAAATGTCATACTGGACCAAAATATACCAAGACTGAATTTATTTAAACCTTTGAAAGGGTCTTTTTTCTAATATATTAAAGAAAACAGAAAAAAAGGCAGGGCCTTGATATTAACTTTACAAAGGTATAAAGAAAATGTCTAAAATTTTCAGTCAGGAAACAAGTATTTCAATAAATTTATACACAGATATTCAGAATTCCTATGTAATAAAATTACTTCTTGTTCTGAGTCTGTGTAATGCTAAAGCACAGTGTGAATTTTAAAGCAGGCATTTATAGTTAATAAAAGTTCAGCTGCTAATATTTCAACATTTTCTGCTAATAGAAAGGAAATTGCACCTACGAGACAAATAAAAATTCATATCCTGTAGAGTGGCCCCAAAAAGCCATTCGGATTTCTTTCCTGTTTCCATCAAGTCATTCCAGAGTACACCATGTTTTCACAAAGGAAAATTTTGCCTTTAAGCCACTTTGTGAATTGCACTTGCTGCTTTAAGAAGGTGAACAGGAATCACTCCTTGTAGTGTGTCATACTTCATGTGTAAATACCTCTGTAATGATTAATATAATTATGGGTGGTTTTTGTCAGGAACAAATTCTCACAAGGGAAAAATAAAGTGCAACTTGCATGGTTCTGCAATGAAAGACATCCCTAATAGATATAGAAGCACAAGTCCTCTTTAATTCATGTAACATTTATATTCTCTTTTGAATAACTAATAAGCTACAAACCAAAGTAATCAAAAATTAGGTAAAAAATGTTTTCTTATATTTTATTACATAATTTTTCTACATAGACTTTTGCCTGTTTCCATTTCATCTCAAAACATCCCAAAAGAGCCAGTGTCCATCGTCTTCCCATTTCAGGCTAGGATCTAGCTTTTATGACTGTGTTTATAAACATGAATCAAAAAGTACAAAGTGCAGGCTTCAGAACGTTCCTACACCTGTCCACACTGTTAAATTCGTGGCACCTACCCAAACATTGTCAAAGAATCATTCAGGGAATAGTCCAGGTGAGGAAACAGTCCTCACAGGCAGATTTAATGCTTTTCTCCTTGTCCTGTGGTGCACAGTTGGTCACAGTCTTGTTCTTGGATTGCAAACATGGTGGTCAGAGAAATTCTACGTTTTGTCTTCTGCCACATATTCTTTTTATGCATGACTTTGTCTCCTGTTTCTCATCCTCTTTCTTTCACACTCAGATGTAGCCCTTCAGTCTTTCCTGACCCAAAGCTGTATGCTGTTGGTTGAGCAGATGCTCTACTTATGTGAAAGGGCACACCTATCACATTTTTTTCTTCAGTTCTCAAAAATTCCTTCAAGTCCTAAGATTTACAAACTCTCAGTATCACTTTCCTGTTTCCATATTCTTTACTTGCTTAAACCATAGGTAATAATCTGTAGCTAAAGGCTTCCAGAAGAAAAAAAATGGGTAAAAGAATAGGGAAACTACAGAGGTCAATTGCAATTTTTTCATACTCTTACATACTTCTGCTCCATATATATATTCATATCATTTCCTTTGCAGCAGTCTCAGCAATTCCTTGATCAGATCAATATGTTGGCTTTCAAGCTTTCTCCACTGATTAAAGGGGAAAGACTTCATGCACGCTTTGAAGGTCTAGCTCATTGCAGCATCTGACTTAATGCCTGAAGTAAATGCTCAAGAGCTCATATTTCTTTCTCAATATGAAATAAGCTTATTAAATGATTCACGTTCCCTGAACACTTGCTGTGAACAGTTCTTGAAAGAGTAATTTTTTCTCTCTTTTCTAAACCTGCACACTCAATGATCCTGAGAAAATACAACTCTCCATTACTTAAGATTAAAAATTCCAAATACCAAGGAAATGTCCATATGAATCTTTATCAAACAGTCTTCACAAATTTGGATTAAAACCTAACTTTTTTCCCTAGCTATACTCTTAGTAATAGTCATAATTCCATAGTTAGTTTTATGTATACAATTTATTAAGTAACCTTAAAAATAGAGCTAAGTAAACTAACCATTCAGTATTTTTAAATGGGTGCTATAGGAAACTTGAGTAATCAAAAGTGTTTCCCTTCTCTACCTTATACTAAGTGGAGTAAAATATTCTGAAGAAATGGAAGCTATAAAAAATGCAGACATCCAGGCTCTTGTCTCATTACAAAAAAAATGCCTCCAACTGAAAAAGAAAGTAATATCTACAGCCCATTTGTGGAAATTTCTCTTTACAGTATTTATGTATCTCATATTCTTGTATAATTTCTAAATTCCTACCTCTATAAACTCCTTTCTGAATCATTCAGGTTTTTCAAATGAGCAATTAAAAGCTTTTGTTTTCTAAAGGAATCAACTTTTATGACAGGCCATTTATCGTCCCTGAAAGAGTTACCACAAGAGTGTCCAGCCATCATTGGGTACTACATCAGCTTGAGATGGAGTGGCTAAGTACTGCAAATAGCAAAGTTCACCCCCAGTTCTAATGATTTCTACAGCATTTTGTTACTCACTCTCTACTGAAAATGAAAGAAGGAAAATTAAATGGAATTAAAGTAAACCCCTACAAATTATAATTTAGTTAAAATAGGAATAAAGCCAGCTATTAGCTCTGCGCTGTGTCAGAAACAGGTCTATTACCCAAAGCTCCATTTAAAGAGGGAGTTAACATGGTTTATGCCAAGCCAAAGTTCTTTTTTGTTTTCTGGCCTTTCGAGAGTAGGAAAAGAAAAAACACGAAAAAACAAAAAAAACCAAATAAACAATAAAACAACAACACCCCCCCCAAAAAAAAATCTTAAACCCCCCCAATAGAAACAGTAACAACAAAAAAAATCTAAAGAAGGTAAAAAAACCAACCAACTCACCAACCAAACAAACAATAAAACAAACAGAAAGGGGAGATGAAGAACTTCATTTCACAATATTACACAAATCAACCTGCTGTATTGAAAAAGTATTATTTCCTTGGTGGTGACTGTAGATTTTAATTCCAAATAGTGGTAAAGATCTGCCTTTTTCAAACTGCATAGCCTGAAGGTAACATAACAATTGAGGTAACAAACTGGATAGAAATATTTCACTTTTCAAGTCAGTTTCATGAGGGTGTTAGTGGACTAATAATATCAGTATTTTTATGATAATAATTATTTTGGCAGTGAGACTGTAAGAAATGAGGTCAAGCTTCAAAGCCATGTAAACATATGCAGTTATAATTCTGAGTAATTGTGTTTCTGTAAATGTAATTTTTTTATTTCTTTTTTTAATATGGAGAGTTGGACTTCAGTATATAAACCAAAGATATTACATTTATCTCTGCCATTCTGTTAAGATCAGACTGTATAATGCCAACAGAGCTAAGAGATCAGTTCAAAACATCCCAAAGGGTCCATGTACTGGGTGGGCTAAAATCACGAACAGGGCCTGAAAGTTCTAAAGTATACTTTGTACCTTGTGATTTCTGAACCTGTAAGTTCACCCATTTCATGGTGTAAATTTTTCTTTCCCTTGACTTTAGGTATGAGTTTTAGGACCCCATTTGCTGCTCTGTCTGAAGGCAGAGATAAAAAATCTTTGATAAGATTTGTGATAAAAACCAGAGGTTCGTTCTGCTACAGATGAATGTACCTTATTTGGTTTGCTTTTTTCCGTGCTCTAAGTCTCCATTACAGTGGGAAGGAGACAGAGAAAGAACTTTTCCTCACTCAAAATATATGGTACAGCTCTGTGGCCTGCAGTGTTTGAATGACGCTAGGTGCATGCACAAATACTTAAATCACCCTGCAGTGGTGCCAAATAGCTTGATATTGTTGTGATTGTTTTTCTTTTTTCTTTTTTTTTGTTTAAATAAACACTCTACAATCATGTAGACATGTAACCAGCTCTAGGCACCATTATTCTGTAAATCTTCTATTAATATAGTTTGGGAAATGGTCTTCTAAAAAAGATATTTGATCTCATTGCTTGAATGGTTTTTCATATATTCTGTGGTTCAATGCTTATGCTGTTATTTAATGACTTATTTTTTGGAATTTTTTTCTAACATATAAGATGTTCTACTTTGGTCACCAGTTGCTTTAATTAACAGTAGGGTTAGCTCTATGTTGTTTCTTGTAACACATTGCTATTAAAATCTTATGGCCGCATGCTATCTCCTGTTACTCAGTAGTCAAGTATTTTGAAATGAGAGAGATTTCAAGAACACTTATGGGAAAATAGTATATAGGTACAGTCACTTCTCCAGAAAATCCTATCTCTGGTCCTGTTGTAGAGGAACGTAACTAGAATGTGAGCTGATATCAAAGGCAAATACTTGGAAACCTATCCATATGTGTATGAATTGTGCCCCTTGGTGAAACGTATTTCTTCCCTATATTGGCACCAAAAACTCATCTCCAGTAAAGTAGAGGAATGAAAAGAGACTGGCCTTCCCAAGGGGGTGAAACTGTGGGACAGTCATCAGGATGATTGGATCTTCAGGGACTGGCAGGCAGGCAGGCTGCTGCATCTGCACACACAAGACTTCTGTTTGTGAGAGAAACATTCATCAAAAATATAGCAAGCTTATCCCCTCCTTTCTCATTTTAACCTCAAGAGGATAGAATATGTTCATAATGATTAAAGGGAATGTCTCGTTTTGCCATTAGGTATCTTAGATTGTTCATTGCAGAAACACGGAATGAATGCTTTTAATGCTCATTTAGTTTTGAAAATTGCATCACTATCTAGGCAATGAAAAAAATGGTCTCCATTCACAGTCAACAATGCACAAAGAAAAGTTAATTTCTGCAAAATTAATGTCATTTAACTTTGCCAAATTGAACTTATACCTGTTTCTTGGATGAATAGTTCCACTGCTGGAAGACATGGCTGGTGATTTTATACTGCATCATCTATTTTACATTTGTGGTTGTACTTAGAAATAATTTGCAGAAGTTAAAATTATAGATACCCAAAACTCTCCTAAAGCTAAGTCATAGAGACTGCATATCAATAGGGCAAGACATTCAAATATGAGCCTACTTCTTCTACTTAGAAATAGTATTCAACAGCAAAGCTCAGAGGATTTTTAAGTGTTTATGTATATACTGGTTTTAATTTTCTTTGACAAGATATTAGATGGAGTTTGCTGACTACATATTGGTTCTTTGAATGTACTTAGAGAATGTATTTAAGAATTCTCTTTTAAAGCTGGGAAAATGGGTAGGCAAGTAAGTGTGTAAGAATCTGGTAATTCTTTTTTCTTGTAGGCTTTTGTTAGAATATTTTCTTCTGTTCATATTTTTGTTATTCTTTAAATTCTCTAACAGCACATTTACTCATAAGCTTTTTAATACATGGTTTAAGGGAGTGTCTGTCTAGAGACCCACATGCACATTTTAATGACTTTTTTCCCTATAGATATAATTTCTATTGATACCACTAGTGGCTGTATCCAGATTTTTACCTGTCACTCAGCATTCTCTATGTTCACATTAATCTGCACATTAATCTGCACTGTCAGTGGTTTTAGAAAGGTTTAAAGTCTCTCCTAGCTATATCTGGGTGTGAAATGAGATTGGTCAACCTGCACCTTTTTTCTTTTTTTTTTTTCTTTTTTCTTTTATTTAGAGTTTCACTGAAATATAGCTAAACCTTCCCATTAAAAAATCTTAAATAAAGTTATGTTACCTCACAACTGTGTTAGACAATTATCACAGGCTGGCTGACAAGCTAGAAATTTTTAAATTGCCGAAATACTGTTTTGTTTCTTTGCAGCATTTGAACCTCTTGGTGGTACAAAACATTAAGACTTAGTATTTATATTGCTATCTTAATCTTTCATGTTGAAATAGTTTCATTTAGTAGAAGTATATAAACAGGTAGAATTTTTTCATTCAGATCCAGTCTATAATATATTCAAGTTTGGACTAAAGAAGAAAATGATTCTGTAGTTGGTGGCTAGGGTTTTCCCAGGAATGTGAGAAAAACAAAGTCAAGTTACTATTCAAGTGAGCTTTCTTTGTCCTCAGTTTAATCATTTAGACCCATGTTGAACTGATCTGTTTTAGAAGGAGTGAAAAAGTGAAAGAAGGTATGATACAAAACATTGCATAAACATAAGCTAAATGTGTAGTGCATCATTATAAAAAAGGCCAAGGATTTACTTATTAAAACATACTTGCAGATTTTATTTAAAGGCTTCCATCTCCCTCTTATCCTATCCTGTGTATAATTCTCAGTATTTTATACCTCTGTTGAATAATAAAACTTGTTTATTCTTATTAATGTGCTTAAATAAGCTGTTTCACTTTACTGATTTACTTCTTTTGTCACTTCTACTAAGTTCTCATCAGCTCTATTTTTAGTGTTTATAGAACCAAAGAAATGTTAATGTTGGAAAAGACCTGTAGGATCATTGAGTCCAGCCATTAACATAACACCACTGTGTTCACCACTAAACTATGTCTTTAGGAGCCACATCTACACATCATTAAATAACTCCAGGGATGGGGATTCCACCACTCCCCTAGGCAGAATGTTCCAGTGCTTCAGAACCCTTTCATTCAGGAAAATTTTCCTAATATCTAACCTAAATCTCCCCTGGCATAACTTGAGGCTGTCTCCTCTTGTCTTATAACTTGTTACTTAAGAGATGATAATGAGCCCCACGTGGCTACCAGCCTCCTTTTGGGCAGTTGTAAAGAGTGATAAGATCCCCCCTGAGCCTCCTTTTCTCCAGGCTGAACAACCGCAGCTCCCTCAGCTGCTCCTCATCAGACTTCTGCTCCTGACCCTTCACCAGTTCCATTGTCCTTCTCTGGACTCCCTCCAGCGCCTCAATGTCCTTCCTGCAGTGACAGACCCAGAAATGGACACAGGATTTGAGGCATGGCCTCACCAGTGCCGAGTACAGAGGGACAATCATTAACCTGGTCCTGCTGGCCACACTACTGCTGATACAGGCCAGGTGCCATTGGCCTTCTTGGCTACCTGGGCACGTGCTGGCTCATGTTCAGCCTGCTATTGACCAGCACCCCCAGGTCCTTTTCCATCGGGTAGCTTTCCAGGCACTCTTCCCACAGCCTGCAGCACTGCATGGAGTTGTTGTGACCCATGTACAGGACCTGGCACTTTGTCTTATTGAACCTCATACCATTTTAATTGGCCCATCAGTCCAGATTGTCCAGATCCCTCTGCAGAGCCTTCCTACTCTCCAGCTTCCGACATGCACACCCAACTTGGTATCATCTGCAAAGTGGCTGAAGGTGTACTCAATCCCCTCACCCAGATCATGGATAAAGACATTAAACCAGACTGGCCCCAATGCTGAGCACTGGGGAACCCCACCAGTGACCATCTGTCAGCTGGATGTGTCTCCATTCACCACCACTCTCTGGGCCTGGCCACCCAGACAGTTCTTAACCCATAGAAGAGTACCCCTGTCCCAGCCATGGGCTGCCAGCTTCTCCAGGAGAATGCTGAGGGTGACAGTGCCAAAGGCTTTATTAAAGTCTAGGTAGACGACATCCACAGCCTTTCCCTCATCCACAAAGCAGGTCACCTTGTCATAGAAGGTAACCAGATCAGTCAAGCAGGACCTGTCTTTCCTAAACTCATGCTGATTCAGCCTGATTCCCTTGTTGTCCAGCCCATGGCCCATCCTGGCACTCAAAAGGATCTGCTCAGTCAAGACCTTGCCTGACATGGAGGTCAAGCTGACAGGCCTACAGTTCTCTGGATCCTCCTTCTGCCCCATCTTGCTGATGTGACTGTTCGTGTAAGTTTTGGGGAAAAGAATTACTCTATGCAAAATTAATTTCTTTCTCCAAGCACTGTAACCAGTATGTTGTCTCAGCACATGCACTGAATTATGAATTTGAGCACCTTTTGAAAATAGTTCATTGCAATGCAAATGTCCCTTTGCAATAAACATAATGTAACTGTAGAACACAGATTTTTAAATCATAAAGATTTAACTAATAGCCACAGTTCACGTCAAGATTGGTCCAGATTATGCTGACCACATCCGTGCTTCTGAAAAAAGTGACTGCTTTGAAATATTATCCAATAACTGAGCATCCTTACACTGACCCCTAACTTTGTTCCTTTTTTGTTCAGTTTAGAAATTTTATTATGAGTGTTTGCCACCAGAGTGCAGTCAGTTTAGTTTCCAATAAAGCACCATTTAGATGTTTTGGGATTAGAGACAGAAAACCCATTTAGTACATAAAAAATATTCTATAAAAGCAATAGCGCTGAAAAGACTACACAGAGCAGAGACAGAAAAATAACTAAAGGGGGGAAAAAAGCAATTTTCTTTCCAGGATCCTGTAAAATACTACTTGTTGGGTAACAATGCTATAATCAGGATATGGTGGGGAAGAAGGATCATATATAAATTGCATGTTTTGATTGTCCAGTTCTCCAGGGAATGATTTGTACTAGGGAAGCCATCTTGACTACACATTTTAATACAAGTACTATTGGAAGGCAGTAAATATTTTCATTTTTTTCTGGCTGTCTCCTAGATCTAGCTGTGGAGATAATTACAGTTACTCCACATAAGATATGGCAGTAATAGCAGAACTGGATTCAGGTGTAAAATACTTGACACTGAATAATTTTGCAAGAATAAAATACAGATTATTTTTAAAAAGAGTTTGCAAAAATTTTCAGTAAATTTGCAGCTTCTCTGGCATATACATTCAGTCACTTTGTGTTAGGACTTTCAGGTACAGGAAATTAATTGAAGCTGTTTCATTGTATTGGTGGGTCATGAAAACTGTTGATGAATAGATAACAACAGTTCCATCCCTGCTTCTTATTTCCATATTTCGTATTCATGAAATCACTTTTTAAAAAAATTCACTATGATTTCTTATGTAGTAACATGCGCAAACTCTTCCGTTCCACTTTAGCTCGCAGGTATAATTGTGTTTTCTGGAATATTGCACAATGTAGAATCACATTTTAACTTTATGGAGCTTCTACCTACAGGCAATATTTCCAGAAAATAAGGGATAGTTCACCAAAGCAGTATAGTTCCAGTTTGGGGGATTCCTATTCTGAATAAATATTTCATAAGCATACTGCAATGAACAGCACAAAGAACTGAAGGAAAAAACATAGCAATAACACCCAAATTTGTATCAGAATAACTGTAATAGAAAATAGGCTGCAGGTAGGATATAGTGCCAAAGAGAGAGCAGAGTCCCATCAGGTGCTTGTGTTAGGAATCCAAGTGTTGCAGAGCCAGGCACAATGACAGCTCCTTATGACTGTATCTGTCACGCCTCAGGAAAACCTGAGATGTTTTCTTACTCACAGTACTTTCTACACATTAGCTATCCAAAGTGGTCATTCTCTACTGCATGTAAAAGCAAAACTGAAGGCACTCTAAGAGCATTTGAAAATTTTGCCTGAATCCAAATAGACTTTTTTAAGATTTAGAAACCTCTCTGCTGCAGGTATAATGCTATGTTATATCTTGAGTTGATTATTTTGACAGTATTCTATGTTTAATTTTGTCACTGAGTTCAGTAATAATGTGAATTTTATGTACTCATCAGTACAAGCAAGGGTTAATCCAGTATTCCTATATGCAGTTTAAGCTCACTGTGCATCAAAATTCAGATGATTTTTTAGAACCCTGAGAAGGCAACACAAGCAACCCTGATTAGGCATCTATGTCTTTCTCTGTCAACATCATTCAAAATGAATGAAAATGTAAGACACCTGAATTCTGACAAGGGAAACAGTAATGGTGTAACATCTGACTTAGCTGACTAGTTGACTCTTTATTTCCATTTCTTTCTAGATGCTTGGATCTTTTTTGATCCCTCCTCCCACAACTTTGATAAACATGAAAAGCTTCTCCTTTGGGGGGAGTGGGAGGGAAGAAGCAGGGGATGCTGGAGATGAGATGACCAGAATTAGATAACAAGGGCTGAGCACAGGGTCCACATGCCATAGTGATTCATATGATTGCGTTATAACAGCTCATAATAACCAAGCTCTGTCATTCTTTATAGGCCAGGTTTTCTAGTTAGATCTTTTTTAAAGCATCTCCTCATTATGCGGTTGTTTTATTGAAATGACCATAATAACACTGAGATATTTCTCCCGAGTTATTAAAGTTAATTTAGAATTCAACAATGTGAACAAGTAAATCAAACTCAGTCTAATTAGTATTACTTACTACTTATATTGGATAGTGTCTATATGTCCCACTGAGGTACTGAGTTTTGTTCTGCCATGCATGATGTAAACAATCTAAATAAAGCATGTGTGCATTATCCTGACAATTATATTTCACAGTGCCCCAGGACAACCTTTTACAATCCCTTAAGCAAATCTTAATCCAGTTTATGTCCTCCGTGGAGAATATTCAAGATGAATTAGACGTGCATCCAGAATACAAAGACCTAGTTACGAACTCCTGTGAGGAAGGTTAGAGTCATGGCCTTAACATGAAAACTGAGACACAGGAGATGTCTGTTTCTAACAGTTCTGTTTCATATTTTCTGTGTGACTGTGCTCAAGCCTGTCTAGAAGGCATTTAGTGTTCCAGGATATGCTTATTAGCTACTGGGTTCAGGGACAAGCAAGAGTAGGCAGCTCTGTGAGAGAAAACAGGAGACAGCAAGGCATACACACTGGCCTCGCTGGCAAAGGCAAGGTCCCACAGCATCCAAAGAAGAAGAGCAGAGAGGGTCTGTGATGGTAGTCAGACTCAGCTAATATTCCACATCAGCAGACAAGTCCATAACAATGGGGCAGTTTTGACATCAAGTTGAGAAATCAAATCAAAGCATCAGGGTCAGGATCTGGTCCAGTGGTTCCCAGGAGAGCCCATAGTGATAAGGTAGGTCCAAGGTCATTAAACCTTGACATGGAATCCACAGGTCAAGTTTCAGAAAACCAAAATACATGGCCATGTACAGTCACAACAGATTCATCTTAAGCGCAGCTCCTGAATGAAGGGGCTGTGGGCCCCCATTTCTCACAGTCCTTTTCGCTGTAGTTTGATCTAAGCTCCAAAGTTGCATAAATTTGCAGCTGATTTTGAGTACATGCAGCTTAAGCTGTAGAGGTGTGTGTAATGGGGATGCACTGGTACTGACAGCTTGGGCATCATGTTGAATGCAAAACTCAGAATGGTAGATTCTAGAGAAGTAGTCTGATGCTGACCAGGAAATGCTATGCTTGTGACTAAATTCTGTCTCCTAAATTATCAGAGTCAAGAATTTAGTAAAGCACTAATTTGAGACATCTCATATTTATCTGGGATGAATTAAGCAAACCTGCCTTCCTTCTGAACCCTTGTTTTATGTATTGTACCAGTTGTCAAATGAATATTCAAATAGGCGGTTGGTGTTCTTTTCCTCCTAGATAGGTTTTGATGGTGATAGCCTTGAATCCTAATGGACACTCTCATCCAAGGTAAGAAAGGTATGGTTTATAATGCCTTCAGATGGGGACCCTGTGTTCAAACAGAGACCTAATTGCTAGCAGATCTTCCTACTTCAAGTTCTCAAAACATTAGCTCAGTATTCTAACTAGCAATGTTAGACCAGTAGATCTTTCTCTGACTTAGACAGGTTTTAAAATAGAAAGCAACTTCAGATGCATTTAAAGAGGGGACCGATCTGGTTAGTAAACATACCTAAAGGCTTGAGCTTTTTAAGGATTTATCTGTCTAATTTCTCAATCTTAATGGACCTAAAGTGTAAAAAAAGCTCTGTCTTCTGCTTCTGGAAAGGAAAATGGAGAAACTTATACATTCCTGGTGGATTGCCGTGAAAACAGGAGCCAGCTGCAAGCATTTGCTCAATATCCAGTTTTGCAGGATATGGCTTTTAATCGATCTTTACTGTTTAGGATTCACTAGCTGCTTTCATACTAGTAATCTCTGCATTTCTATGGCAGAGTAATTTACAGTTCTCTCAGTTTTAATTTTCTTGTAGTGTTATCTGAAAGTTCTTCACAATGCTATTCTGTATGATAATGAAAATGCTGTTCAACAATAAAATATTGTAGAGATCTGGTTTTAGTTTGCTACTAAAAGCTGTGATTAAAAACATATATTGATCACCATTATTTATTTTGTTTCCCCTGTGTGTGGCTTTTCTACATCAAATTTTCTGTCTCCGTGCCTGTGAATTTACTTCTTACATCATCTTTCTATATCCTGAATAACTTAGTTCACATCTTTATAGATTTCTGAATAATAGATTTAGTTATCACTTCCCTAGAGGTAAAACAATAGCCATCTTTTCTTTGCTTCAATTTACTTCTTCTGGGAAGTAATCATTCTGCTCTGCTCTACATCACCCCAAGCAATGTAACGTTCATAGAATATTTGTATCGATTCCCTGCTAATGATTTTCATATCTGTTTGCCTCCTTACCGATCTCTCATCCTTTGTCAAGTCCTCCCCATCTTTTTTAATGGTTTTTATTGGATATCTAACCATGAGCAAGCGTGATAGATAAACATGTAAATGATCTCTCAGTCTCAGCTTGTCTTCTTTCTCCCTTCTCTGCTTCATCATCATTCCCACCTTCTGAGCTCACTACCTTAACATTACCTTCAGTCTCACTCTCTTTGCTGTTATCAGCTAGAATCATCAGCTCAGACACTTGTTCCAGTCACCTTAGTGACTGAAAAATGCTTGATTTCTGCACCTTACCTGCCCAGTAAATCTAAAATGGTGTTGTAGGTGACCTTGCCCCCTCAGTATTGCCCATGGATTTCAACTTTATGTCTGTAAATTAAAGCTCAAGCACTTTATTGCCAATTCATTCTATCTCCTGCATCAGTCTCCATCTTCTGTCTTGCTTTGTGCTGAGTCTTTCTTTTCCTTAAGAAGTGTTTTATGACAAGGCAGGAGAGGCTGCCTGAGACTGTAGCTTTAGTAGCATGAATGCACAGTAATACTAAGACAAACGGAAACAAATACAGCTCCTTCAGAAACAGAGTACCTTTGATGTTGCTCTGGGTCTATTTGACTGCTCATATCTTCATCTTCTTCAAAATAATGCCCAGAAGATGGAGTTCTCTTCTAATTAATGAAGTACATCTTCCTACCATGTGTTAAAAGCATTTTTCTAAATAATTACATATTTCAGGAAGCATTCCATTTATCACGAGAATACATTTTCCTCTGACTGCTCATAAAAAAACTGTTTACATTTTCATTAGTTCAGCTGGGTGTTCTTCAAACTTGTTATTCAGATTAGCAAATTGATTTTATTCTTTACATTCCAGATTTGCCAGCTTCAAATAGCCATATTAAACTTACAGTGTGCATTACTAATTAGTAAATAGTAAAAATGATTAAAAATTACAAAATGCTAAGCTTCTACCCCCCACCCTTCCCCCAGGGGAACATGCAGAAATAGTATCTGGAACATATACAAATTCTATTATGCTATAGCTATTTCCATGCACTATTTCTCAGGGAATAAACTTTAATATTTTCCATAATTATTTTTAAGATTTATTGTCTATAACAACAATTTTTAATGGTATTATTATTGTTTGGACTTGTAATTTTTAGATTTTATTTCCATACCTGGAACAAAGTTATCATAATGAATGTGCAATCAGAAATCGCTTGTGAGACTGCATATGCATATGTGATATTTGATGAGTCTATGAAATTTGTATATTCTTGAGTTTTTCCTCAAATGCAGAATTTGGTACTGAGCAACAAAAGGACACACAACCAAAAGAAAACACTTGCCTGCTGCCTATGATGTTTTTTTCAATTATGTTAAGTAGCAGAAAAAATCTGAGTTATTATTAAATGCATCCTGATCATTGCCTGAAACCATGCTGCTTTCTAAGTTGTCCTGTATATCATACTGATCATATTATGGTAATGGGTAGCTCTCCCACTGCGTTGTCGATAGAAAACAGAAGGACAATATTCAGAGATCACTGTTAAGGTAGCTTCTTGATTAAACAAAGCATTATTCTTAACCTTTAAACAGTGAGCCTATTTAAGGCAGATTTTGCTTGACATCAAAGGAAGGATTCATGCAAAGTTCATCCTTGATTAGTGAAAATATCTATGAAGTCACTACTTCTGCTTTTGCCTATATTGGTACTGTGTCTTGCTACCCAAGGCTTGAACAGTGAGACAGTATCTGCTTTGGGCTGATGAGCTTCAGAAACGCAAGTACACAGCAGGCTTCTAGGGACATCCCTGTCTTGTCTGCCCATGGAGCAGTAAGTTTTAATTTAAAAATTTATCACTTCTCTGTGGATAGTCATACGAAGTAGTAGTTCTGTTAAGTTATATTTTCTTAGGAGCATTTTGCTGAACATAGTTTGATGTTGGTTCACTGTGAGGACGTTTCATGAGTATTATTTACAGAAGGAAAATTACCTTGTTTTTTTGCTCATGTTCATGTAAGAGGATGCCACTTCACCACAGTCCTTCTGTTATACACAATCTTGTAGGTGGTAAGAAGTGATTTTATCTTTGGACTGAGAGAAGGATTTTAATGAGGCCTGCTCACAGGCAGAGTTCTGTAGCAGATCTGGAGATCCGTAAATCAGTGTCCTTTAAATGGGGGTTTCACCATTCGTGTTTGTTGCAAATTGTCTTTAAAATGAGGGGATTTAAGTGGATAGAGAAAATCTATTACAAATATCTTCTTCAATATGTCCATTTGGTTTTTTGTTGATGATCCAGGCAAGACTTTGTTCCCCATGTATCCAACATGGGCTGACTTAAATAAGCTTCTTTATTCTCTAAAAACCAAATTTTTTACATTTAGGGTCAAAAGACTAATTCTAGAATGTGTAAATATTGTTCTAATTGATTCTTCTTAACAGAGGTGTTTTGCAGAAATGCTCAGTATTCTGTGTTTCAACACAAAAACCTTTCATATTCTTTGTTAAAATCATCTCTGACAATATCAATTCTAGTTTACCCAGAAACAGATTTAGCAGGAGCTGTCTCAGAAGGGCAGTAAAACATTGCCTGTTTCAAAAATCAAAATGTGCTAAGTGATGAACTCGAGCAAGTCAAAATAGGATAGGAAAATAGCAAATGATGCTGCTAATATACACATTTTCTGTTTTCTGTAACTGAAATGCAACCAAATTCTGTATCTTAAGTTACTGCAAATTAGAGATCAACATGGTTACTGTGCTGTAAAGCACAACACACCCAGAATATTATCACTTATAAGAAAGCAGAATCAGAACTGGTATTGCAGCTAAGGGGAGACATCTGTAACAACCTGTAAATCAGGTCTACAGCTTCCCCCATGAGGGGAAGAGGAGGGGCAGGCACTGAAGTCTTCTCTCTGGTGACCAGTGAAAGGACCCAAGGAAATGATCTGAAGCTGTGTTGTTGGGGTTTAGGTTGGGTATTAGGAAAAGATTCTTCACTCACAGTGTGGTTGGGCACTGGAACAGGCATCACAGTGCTAAGGGAAATGTTCACAGCACTAAGCTTGCCAGAGTTCAACAAGCATTTGGACAATGCTCTCAGGCACATGGTATGATTCTTGGGGTAGGTATCCTGTGCATGTTGTAATTTTAAAACCTGAATCTCTGTTATGAGAACTAAAGTTGCATTTAGTTCATGAGCAAACATCCAGTTGTTTATCTGTCATGTCTTTCAGTGAATCTGATTTTCTGTTCAAATTTATTTATTATTCAAGGGGCTAGTTCCAAAATTTTACCGGTTTTTGTTGGATACAGGAGGCTAATGGGTGAATACTAAAGAGGAGGGAATTTTTTTCATGACACTTACTTGGTTGCTTTATCTTTTTGTTGGTTATCAATCCAGACCAATCAGAGAGCTACTAGAAGTTGCACTAGGCAGCTTATAACTCACTCAGGGTTATCGGGATCAAGGCAATACATTTCAACTTTTCTAGGCCATGATCTACAAGAGCTACTCATACAGGAACTACACTATATTTTTCGCTCTAAGTTTTCTTGACACATTAATTAGCCACTTTTGTGCTGTTCTAAATAATCTGCTTAAATATCATTCACATATTGTTGTGTGTAACCAGGTCATTTGTATAGTGATGGAAAATGGTCTATTCCTATCAGTTTGGTGTTAATCAGTTACAACAATGTTTTGTATTACTTGGTTGTGGTATGATCAGTTAGTAGTTGCCAATTCTGAAATTTTCAGTAGAATGGTATCAAACAGGTTATCTGCAACTGCAACATGAAAATGAAATAAAGGGAAAAGGAGATGTATTGGTAAAGGATATTAAGAAATAATCCATCACAGTTCAAAGCAATCACTAAATTGAGTAGACTAGACTACTTACATGGATTCTTCTGAATCAATAATTATTATGGAAATATCAAATATGTATGTATTCTTATGTGCAATTGAACTACTGTCTTGTAGTTTATACCAAAGTGCATCAAAAAAATACTCAAAGAAGCTTCTTGTCTCAGGCTTCTGCCACCCAGAGCTCAACATGCAGCTTGCACTGCAGATGTGCACAGTGAGCACCTGTACTAAATCACAGAATGATACAATTGTAGAATATGCTGAGTTGGAACAGGCCCATCACTGAGTCCCACTGCTGGGCCTGTGCACGACAACCCCAAGAATCACACCATGTGCCTGAGAGCTTTGTCCAAACACTTCTTGATCTCTGTCAGGCTGGTGCTGTGACCACTGCCCTGGGGAGCCATTTCGGTGCCCAACTGCTCTGGGTGAAGAACCTTTTTCTGATATCCAACTAAACCTCCCCTGACACATTGCCTCAAATCCTGTCTCTGGTCACCAGAGTTAAGAGATCAGTACGTACCCTTCCACTTCCCCTCTTGAGGCTGTTGAACGCCACAGTGAGGTCTTTCATCAGTCTCCTCCAGGCTGAACAGACCAAGTGACCTCAGCCACTCTCCACATGGCTTCCCCTCCTGACCCTTCACCATCCTACTCACCCTCTTTTGGACACTCTCCGGTAGCTTAATGTCTTATATTGTGATGCCCAAAACAGCAGACAGGACTTGTAGGAATTGCTGTGATACAAGTAAATAAAAGAGAGAATTTTCCATGTTGGAAGAGTTTAATTTGACACATGAAGATTTTCCTCAACTTCTGCTTAGGTCATTTTCATTTTAGTTTTCTTTTTTTTTCTGTTTTTTCATCTTTTTTTCCTACTTTACATTTTTTTTCTTATTAATATTGTCTTTGACTATTTTTCCAGTAGTATGCAATTTGTGTGTCAATACTGTGCAAAAATACTCATACCACAATGCCTAAAAGTGTCCTTGTTTGCCAAGTGTTCCATCTCACAAATTCAGGACATGATGATTTGGTATATGGTAATTTAAAATAATAACAAAGAAAACCCCTGTGAGAAACCTTTGTTTTTTTCAAATGAGAAGACATAATCCTTGTGTGGCAATTGCAGAACTGAATCATTTGGGTTCCAGAACTTTAAGCATTGTTTTCTAATACAAACCTAACATTAAAAGAGTACAATAAAGTACAAAGCGAATGATGTCTCATTATCTGTGTATAAGAAACTCGCATTTGAGTTTCTGACATACAAATGACCCAGCACATGAATTATATACATTCCCCTCTAAAAGGCTTGTTGATTTCATTTCACAATAAGTAATTATTTTGTGCTGCAGATTAAAAGTGAGATTGAGAGCCTCACTTCACAATGGAAAGACAGCTGATCATGAGCCAAAGTTTCATTGAAATGAGTCATAGACTAATATTTAATAAGAATATTAGCTCTCCTAAAATATAAAATACAGTTTACAGTGGTACTGAAAAGGTGGGAACTATTTCATGTATCCACCTGGTCATCTTGATAGACCTGAACTTGTCTCCTCCAGTCAAATTCCATTAAATTATCTTACACCTTGGAGCATCAGAGCCCCGTTAGGCACATCCTCATGGAATCATTTGGCAATGTGTCTAAACAAGGACCTTATTATCTCTGTGGATCTGTAAGAAACAGACTTTGAAAGACATGGAATATGCACTACTGACTCATATTCAACTTTCTGTCACCCAGGATGCCTAAGTATCTTTCCATGGCACTGCTTTCCAGCATCTCATTTGCCAGTCTGCGTCTAAATCCAGGGCTGCCCCATCCCACGTGCAGAATCTGGTACTTACCTGTGTTGAGCTTCAGATGGTTGGTGATTGCTCAGCCCTCTAATTTACTAGGGTCTCTCTGCAGGGCCTCCCTGCCTTTGAGGGAGTCAACAGCTCCTCCCAGTTTCATACCAACTTGCTTAGTATCCCTTCCAGCCTGCCTCCAGGTCATTTATGAAGTTGTTGATGAGAACAGGGCTGAGGATGGAGCCCTGTAGAACCCTCTAGTGACCGGTCACCAGTCCGATGTCACCCCATTCACTCTAACCCTTTGTGCCTGACCTGTGAGCCAGTTGCTCACCCATCACACAATGTGTTTATCCAGATGAATGCTGGACATTCTGTCCAGAAGGATTCTATAAAAGACAGTATCAAAAGCTTGACTGAAATCCAAAGAGATCGCCTTTACTGGCTTCCTTTGATCAGCTAGGTGGGTTACCTTGTCATAAAAGGAAATCAGGCTTGATAAAGCAAGACTTTTGTTTGATTGTAAGTAAAAAAACCTTATCTGAACCATGAATGGAAATATATAGGATCATAGAATCATTTAGGTTGGAAAAGAGCTTCAAGATTATTGAGTCCAACTGTAAACCAAACACTGCCCAATAAATACATATATTTGTATTTATTCCATATAAGACATAAGTCAGATTTTTAGGTTTTATGCTTTGGTTTTGTTATTCATCACCTAAATAATAACAAGTATTTTGGAGTTTTTGGTTCTGGGTATTGTTTAGGTACTATGATAAATGGCCCTATTTAAAATACAGAGGGAGATGGAGTACAGAAAGTACTATCCTAGACCCTCACCATTTATCCAGTACTAAAGTGCTTTTCTGTTTTGCAGAGTGAATTCCATTGAATAACATTGATTTCCTATTTCAATAAAGGGAACTGTCGGCCAAAAGGTGGATGAAATATTAAGGCTCTACTATCTAATTAGACAGATAGATAGATAGATACACAGATAAATACTGTGCAAGTAAACAAAAAAAAGCCCAGTATTGTCTTATACAGGCTGTATTTAATTTTGAAAACTAAATAACTGTTAGTTTAATTTTATTTATGTGGAAAATAAAATTATTTTAAGAACTACTGGAAAAAATCCATTTTTACAATGTGAATATATTCTGTATAACCATTGATTGCATGTGAAAGCACACAATCCATTTTATGCCCCAGTAATTCTGAAACATCTGAACTCTATTCCCTCCACATACCACCTGAAAATTCACAAGACTAAGCACCCCCTTAGTGCTGGGAATGGATTTGCCATTGCAGCCTGGAGGGGATTGTAACTAGCATTATAAAGCCCTGATGATAGTTTTATAATGGAAAGTCTGAAACAACCTCAAGTACCGCGTCATTAATGTGATTCTGTAATACATAACCAGTCTAATTTGAAAATAAGAATCAGTTATTAAGGAATACATTTGTGGAGTTAATATTGTTAACTTCTTAATTTTGCTCTTCTCTTGTATTTGAATTAGTTTTCTTTCAAATAAAATCTTCTGATGAGACACCTAATGGTTTTCTACTTTAACTTTTCTGTTCTGCTTGTTTTTACAGCTGTTCCCCATTGTATTTATGTTTAACCCCCTTGCAGAGTCCTTGCAGTGAAATCATTATGCAGATCAAAGTATAGTCCTGATATCCAAACTCTTCCAACTACATTAGCCTCTTCATAAATTGATTAGGAAAGACATTGCACAGGAAATGGCTATCAAGATGGCTTACATTAAGAATGGAGCTAGTGCTCCAGATGTGTTTTCTGAGTGTGTGTACATGCTTGCAGCCTTGTCAATTCCTTTAAAGTAGTTTGAGTCTTACTAGACACTGACAGTGTTGCCATGGAGTTGTACTTGGATTTCACAGCAAAGCTGAAACTGATTTCCAGATGAGAGTTGAGTTAGAAAATGGGGAGAAAACCAGAACGAGTAAACAAATTTCCAAACTATCTTTAGATTTGATACCTACTTTTTCTGTCTTGCTATATCTATTACAGATATAACACCTATGTTGTTTGGGTGTTGAGTTTTTTTAGATGGAAAAAATATAGTTAAGAATTCAGAATTGAGATTATTCTTTCAAGGAAAAGCAATAAGATGCTATACTGCATTACTTTACTTTGTGTGAAAATGAGGTCTTTCAATATGTGAATCTCCTTAATGGATCTATCTTGAGATTGTGCCTGTATAGAGGATAAAAGCTCTGATATTGCTTCATTAGCCTGTATCAAGAAGTTTTGTTTCCCAAAGCAATTTTCAGCATCTTTTTCCTTTTATTGTCACATTTGATTATTTTAGAATTTGCTCTGAAGACACAACAATGTCCTTATGTGTGAATTTCAGGGTATAAGATGGTACATTCAATAATCCCTGTTAAGAAATTAAATCAGAATCTGGCTGACAAATGTTACGATCAATATCACACAATTAATCCGTAGTAGACTGCATAATAAACAGAAGATTATGCTTTCTGAGCCAGTTAATGTCCTATGAATTCCTGCTTTACTTGAAATGTGTCATTAAAAGTTTTGTTATTGCTGTACTGTTGTCACTCTGTGATGCTTTAACATATGAAACACAATTTTATTTGATTTTATGATTTTTCTTACTAGTGGCTAGCATTCAGAAGCTTCCTGCTGCATCTGTTTTAACTGACATCAATTTCCCCATGAAAGGAAGAAAAGGAATGGTTGATTGGGCACGAAACTCAGAGGACAGGGTTGTCATTCCAAAAAATATCTTCACTCCTATGTCAACAGGTAAAAAAGCGTATCAGCATGTTAATTTTCTATTAGCTTTAGCAAGGAAACTCTGCATGTGTCTCATGGGATCACTGTATAATATAGGATTTGTTCTTTTATTCCTCTACCCATAGTTGATCCTATAGAGAAATGAATGGGCTTAATTTCAGCACCTTGATAAAAAGTGCTGCACAAATCCTAGTCATTATTTTCTACAGCAAAGAGGCAATGCTTTACTTAGTTACTGTGCACAGGATTTAATCTGTGTGATCTGAGGTGAGCTGAAGTGCAGCTCTGCTGAACCCCCTGAAGCTGCTGTACTCCAGCAGACAGAGTCATTGCAACATAACTCTTACCCAAGGAAGCTCAGCAGGCAAATTAGCCTAACTTCAGGTACAATTTAAAAATATCATTGCAGTGCAGGTCTCTGACAGTAGAGAATTTACTCACTAAGCCTTAAACTCTACAGACATTCTTTGAGAATGCTTAATTATAAATGTAAGTGAACTAGCATGGATGTCAGTATACAATGATGGATGTCTTGAAAATGTGATTTTCAGTGGTTTAAATCTTTCGATATGCTCCTGACAGTGCTACATTTTTATGACAGACTTCCAGGATATAATTCAAAATTATGATGGTTTATTTAAAATAAAACTTATATTACAAAGATAGATGATATTCAGAGATTTTGATGCTGATGAACGCTTGGGAAAGAGAGTTTTAAAATTTTTTTTCCTTATTCTTTTCAGAACTAGATGAATCAACTGTATTTGTACTTGGAGCAGTGCTATACAAAAATTTAGAACTCATTTTGCCCACTTTGAGGTAAGAAATTTCATAAATACAATATGAATTGACGTATTTCAGGATCATAACTATACTATATGTCAAGATAAAAGCAGACAGTCAAGACTATTTGCATATTAGTACTGCTGGATTTTTTTTTCATTATATTTATAATGTATATGCATATATTAATCTCTCCATCATGCTTAGTTACTTGCATGATAGAAATAGCCTTTGCATCAAATCAAATTGCCTTAATTTATATTTTATGTAATGTATATTAAACTTAATTACAGAAATTTTTGATCAGAAGTATATGCAGTGATGTACCTTAATGGTCAGACCACTTGAGCTTCAATCTACTGTTTGTCCAGATAGTACAAATGGTCTTGTAATGACATCATAACTTGACATACTAAAGTTGTCTGCTCAACTTCTACAGAAGTCTCTAGCAGTAGTTTTCCAAACATTTTTTCAGTGCAAATTGTATTCAGAAGGGACAGCATAGCTATAGAGAGGATCCGTTTTAGAAACAAGACATGCATGTGCTGAACAGCTGGAGTATATAAGTTTTGAGGGCCACAGACATGCAGAAAGATACAGGAAGGCCTCTTGTTTCACTTTTTCCTTTTTGTACTTGCCAGAAGACAATTTGGAAATAAATATTTCGCCTCCTCTTTTCTAATTACCAGTTATGATAATTTCGTGGTCCATTAATACTACCTTATTTTATATGATCCTGTGCACCATTGGTCTACTAATGCCCTTTTACAGTAAAAGAAACACATGCAGATGGTGTCACAATAGGTCCTACTGAATTCACAATAATTAGAAAAGATGGTAATAAGGAAGCCACCAGATCACCTT
>NW_008239080.1:1999700-2079314 GCF_000691975.1 Corvus brachyrhynchos | reverse complement strand
ACTCTATTTAGCCCAAACATCAGTATTTGAAACAAAGAATGGAAAAACAAGAGGTTTTTACCAAAATCTATCTGAAAACAAAAAAAACACTAATTCCTAAGAAAATTAAAAATCTACTTCCTAGCAAAGTTTCAACGTGCTGTGGAATGAGTAGCTGCAAGTTAGGGACAGAAATCTCTCTGAGGTAGAGCACAATTTGAACAGTGATGTCCTGACAGGACACCTGGAAGCCTAAAAGTGCTGGCAAGGGCCATCTGTGCTTAAGGCATGATATAAATGACAGCTCATCCACTTCTGAAGTGTTGTTAAGCACTTCCCATTTGTTGTACCAGTTTCTGAAATTAGCCAGGAAGGAAGAGATGTTTGTAAAAGATTTTTTTTTTTTACCCCATACTCAAAGAACCAGTGACAACTGGCTTATTTGAGTTAGTTCTTTTTGGTAGACTTTAGATAAAAATCTGACAGTCCTAGGAAAGCATCAATGTGGCTATGTACTTTTCAGACCTTTATATTGTAAACTACAGTCTATGGTCATGCCTTTTCAGCCTTCACAGGTCTCTAGTTTTAATTTACAGAAAAACGGTGTAAATGTTAAATTCTGTATGTTTGCTTATATGAAAAGTCTTTCAGAGCCCTTATTTCATCCATTAGAAAAGTGAGGTTTATATGCCTTACTAGATTTTCCCTAGAAACAATACTATTGTTTTTAAAATTATTCCCAAGTAGCAGGAATAAGGGCAGAACAGGGACATAAAAGTATAGCAGTGTAAATGCTATGGATTATAAGTGCTTTTTGGTTCCCAATATTTTGCTTTTGTCTGTTCTGCTTTCAGCTGGTTACTGATTTGCACTGCTAATTTAACCACTTCTCTGTACAGTTCAGTTCATAGATAGGTTTTGTGACTTATTTTACCAAAATGGTCTAATAATCTATGTATATCTATTCAAAAATGAAGTCTTTAGACATTCAAATACAAAGGTATCCTACTTTGCCTCTGAATTTGTTCAATATTCTTTGAATCTAATTCTCAGGTGCCTGTAAAAAGGAACCTAGCACTATTACTCTCTTATGTATGTGAATGAGGAATAAAAGTAATTATTAATCTGTGATATAAAAATATAACGCATATTCCTCTAGTGTCTTCTTTGTCTGGAATATAGCACTTTGCATTTCCTTAATGAAATACTTTTCTTATTATGAAGCTATACTGAAACTTTTAAGCTTACATCTCTTACCTCACCAGGAAGTGTATCATGCAGGATTTCTTTTCCCATGGCAATCATATTTAAAATATGATCGCATGGGCTTAAAATAGTATCTCAGAAAAGTCACCATTTCAAACTGCTTTCATAGAATTATAGTGTCATTGAAAGGTCTGCCTCCAAATATCATCTAATTCTAACTTCCCTCCATGGGCAGGGACACTTTCCACTAGACCAGGCTGCTCACAGCTCCATCCAGCCTGACCCTGAACACTTGTAATGACAGGACATCCACAGCTTCTCTGAGCAACCTGTTCCAGTGTCTCAACACCCTCATTAAAAATTTTTTCTTCCTTATGTCTAATCTAAATTTATCATGTTTCAATTTAAAACCTTTGTGCCTTGCCCTGTCACTACAGGTATTGGTAAAAAGTCTCAGTCTTTATCTTAGTGTCCCTTTAAGAATCGAAAGCCTGCAATAAGGTCTTCATGGAGCTTTCTGTTCTCCAGGATGAACAACCCCAACCCTCTGAACCTTTCTTCATAGGAGAGATGTTCCAGCCCTCTGATCATTTTAATGGCCCTACCCTGGACCTCTTTCATGCCTTTCTTGTGCTGGGAATTCCACAGATGGACATAGCACTCTAAGTGGTGTTTCACAAGAGCAGAGCAGAGGGGCAGAATCACCTCCTTCTCCCTGCTGGCTGTGCATCTTTTGATGCAGCCCAGCATCAGGGTACAATTGACTTTCTGGGCTGCAAGCCTGCATTGCCAGCTCATGTTCAACATTTCATCTACCAGTGTCCTCCAATATTTCTTGATAGGCTGCTCTCAATCCTTCTATCCTCTAGACTGTATTGATACCAGGGATTGCTTCAACCCAGATGCAGGACCTTTCAATCAGCTTTGTTGAACTTCCTGAGTTTTTCAAGGACCTGGCTCTCAAGCCTGTGAAGGTCCCTCTCGATGGCATCACTTCCCTCCAGCGTGTCATTTCTGATGACACTGTGGTGTCATCAGAAAACCTGCTGAAGGTGCCCTCAATCCTTTTGTTCGTGTCATTGATGAAGATACTCAATACTATTGAATGCATTTTGACACCTTCAGATATTTTAATGTTCATTCAGATAGTACCAGCAAAACCTTTGATACTGTCTTCCATGGCATTCTCCTGGAGAAACTGGCAGCCCATGGCTTGGACAGATACTCTTTTCACTAGGTAATAAACTAGCTTGGATGAACAGGCCCAGACTGGTCATGAATGGTACTACATCAGGTTGGCAAACAGTCTCTAGTGGGGTTGCCCAAGGCTCAGTATTGGGGCCAGCCCTGTTTAATGTCTTCATTTATGATCTGGATGAGGGGATCAAGTGAACCCTCAGTAAGTTCGCAGATGATACTAAGCTGAATAGGAGTGTTGATCTGCGGAGGCCAGGAAGGCTCTGCAGAGGGATCTGGAAAGGCTGGTTCAGTGGGCAGAGGCCGGTGGTGTGAGGTTCAACAAGATAAAGTGCTGGGTTCTGCACTTGGGTCACAACAACCCCATGCAGCATTACAGTCTGGGAGAAGAGTGGCTGGAAACCTGCCTGGTGGAAAGGGACCTGGCAGTGTTGGTTGACAGCAGCTGAACATGAGCCAATGGCATCCTGACCTGTATCAGCAATTGTGTGGCCAGCAGGACCAGGGCAGTAATTGTCTGGTTGTACTCTGACTCGCTCCCTGATGAGGCCACATCTCAAATCCTGTGTTCAGTTCTTGGCTCCTCACTGTGAAAAGGACATTCAGGTGCTGGAGAATGTCCAGAGAAGGGCAATGGAGCTGGTGAAGGGTCTGAAGCAAAAGTCCCATAAAGAGAGGCTGAGGGAGCTGGGGTTATTTAGCCTGGAGAAAAGGAGGCTCAGGGGGGACCTTTTCACTCTCTACAACTCCCTGAAAGGAGTTTGTAGCCAGGTGGTGGTTGGGCTCTCCTCCTAGACAACAAACAACAGGACAAGAGGAAAAGGCCTCAAGCTCTGCCATGGGAGGTTCAGGTTGGATATCAGGAAGAATTTTTCACTGAAAGGGTGGTTAAGCACTGGAATGGGCTTCCCAGGGAGGTGTTGGAGTCCCTATTCCTGGAGGTGTTCAAGAAATTACTGGACATGGCACTTAGTGCTATGGTCTAGTTGACAAGGTGGTGACCAATAGAAGGTTGGATTTGATGATCTTAGATGTCTTTTCCAGCCTAGGTGGTTCTGTGATTCTGTAATTTGAAATTGGAAAAAAAGCTGCAACTGTGGTTAGTGCTGAATTTGTTATTACTCTGTGGAAATTAGAACTGACATGCAGGTTTTAAAGTGATCTTTATTATGGTCTGTTTTATTGTTTTGAACTTGTTCAGGTACATGAATGAAGGTTTCTATACATCCCACTGCATTTGGAAAAGGTTTATTGTTGTTTGCTTGCATTTTGCAATGAAAAAATATCATCTTACATGTGCTAATATTAATTACTGGTTGTACTAATATTGCTTAACTGTAATAAATATTATCATAATAACCACATTAGTGCTGAAAATAATGAAATGCGTCACTGCATTACTGTTGTCTATGGAGCAAACACTGTAGGATGAGAAGGAATGTAACATCATCTATTTTTTATATGATGCCTAGAAGTGCACAACACAGGAATTAAAAAACCATTCTGGATAAGTATTTTATGTGATGCTTTTTCTAAGTATAATGACAGTTAAATATATATCAAGGGTGGGAAGGAAGAACAAAAATTAAACCAAGGTAAAATAAGTAAAACATGGTTGAGTTTGAAGGCCATCATTTACACCTTAAAAACCTGATAATAAAGGTGATTTCTACCAGCTGCATTTAGATATCTAGAAAGGTTTACCAGTTCCCATGTGATTGCATTTCCTGGCTTTACAGGAGTTAGGGTGTGAATAAAGAAAGTATTTGGTTGTAGTTTCCAGAAGAATAAAGGTGACATGCACTCCAATACATTCCTTATTTTTATCACTAGAAGGTATGCAAACTTCTGCATCATCACAAGGAACTGCTTTAAAAAAAATAAATAAACAAAAAAAAATTTTAAATCTCAGTATATCTTTAGGGAAAGTCTTCCAAAATACCTAACCACAGAATCCCCATCTGGTACATCACAGGTGTTCTGTGAGTAAAATGAGGATTTCGTTATCTAGGACAGCCAAAATCAGCTGCATTTTACCATACGTGTTTGATTTTTCTTGGTTTTACTAGCATAGTATCTATTAAAAGTGAACACAGTGTGAGATGGGAACTTGCAACTGCATTAATATAGAAGTTTCTGGACTTGTGTTTAATCCTACTGGTACATGTACATTCAGAGAATTTTGCAATGAGTGTTTAAATGAACATTTAGGGAAACAAAAACTTCCTCATAAAACTAGAAGAATTTTTTTTCCATGCACAAGTAAATAAACTTCCTCTGATTCCTAATATACTTTGCTGCATTGCACTGTTCTTGTATTGTCTTATGGATTTGTTAATAGCAGATACTGAAATATCGAATATTTTCAGAACTCTAGACTATTATTTCCAAAGTTCTTGTGCCCCTGAGCACACTTATGTTATTGTTAAGTTCACAGAAAATTGATTCTCAGTACAATACTCCTCTAAAAGATATTATATATAATTTCTCTCTTGAGCACTTTGAAGGAATACATTGCATATTGCCATAATGTGAGACAGTTTTTAACTTTAAGAAATAAGAACAAATAAAGAATCAATGATTTTGCTATATCAAGCTTTTTTTCCCATCACTTAAACAGCCACCATAAATTTCCTGCTCAAATTTTCTTCACTGAAATGTTCTCTTCCCCCATTTGAAACATCATTCCTAACCCCGACCTTCAGGTGCTGTACAACCAAAAAGGCCCTTAAATTTCCTCAGGTCAGCTTTGTTAGACCAAGGATGTACCTCAGTCAGGCTTTTATTGCATCACATTACAGCTTTAGCTTTTTTAGTTTTTCTGTAATGTATACAACTTTTACACATTTATAACTTCGATCTTACTGTCTTGCAATAGCAACATGCTTTATTCATAAGTTCATTTTTCTTGAGTAACATGGATTCATTCTAAAAAGAAAAGAAAACATGAATTTCATACTACATAGGATCAATATGATTTCCCTTATATAAAAGAATACCCTCAAAATTTATACCCTGGTAGGAAAACAGCTTAATAAAATAGCTCTATTTTATTAATATCATTATTAACTCAGATCAGAAAAAAGCTCTAGGGCAGCAGCTCTGAAAGCATTTCTTGAGCTTTAACTCCATCAAACATTGCTATCTTGAATCTTCAAGGACTTATCCATAGTTTCCAAGAAATTGAATAGATTGTTTTTGAATAATTTATTTCAAAACTTAACCCTGATGAGCATCTTTCTGGACAGTCAGCAGAGCACCATCCTCTACAACTTCATTTCTCATTACAGTTGAATTTTCGATTCTTTTTGATGAAGGAGAAGGAGCTAATGGTGAAGTCACTCTCCACCATAAAAAAGCTGTAAGGTAATGCATTTGCCCAGGAAGTGTGAGATAGATCATTCCCATTCTATGCCATTCGCAACATGAGAGGGACTGAAACTGTCCGAGGACATTTTGTAAAAGCTGATTACTTAAATTCCTGGATAAGTGTTCTCAGAACTAGGCTGCTGTTTTAAAAAAATATCTTCAACAGAGATAGCAGTGGTTTTGAGATTTTTTCAAGTTTTTGAAAATTTTTCAACTACAAATCTCTGAGCTTTAATTTAGAGACATCTTAATATGCTATGTGAGTTTAGAATATGCTTTAGAATATACTTACCAGATTGTATTCTTCTAGGGACTGTCCAAGCAGTTAAATATGAAATATGCACATAGGCATTGAGCCCAGACAGGACAGTGACGAGGGATACAGTTTTCATTTCACAGTGATATAGGCAGTTTTATTTATTTTCTTGTGAAGCAGTCTGCTAGGGCTTCTTGAAAATGTAAGTAGATTGATAGAGTTTTAATGAGACTAAGGTTAAATGGATGTGCTGAAGTTACAAACTAGACACTTAGATGTTCTTTCAGATCTCACCCTAGAACTGTCAGAACTGCACTAAAATGAGATACACCAAGGAAAACTTTCTTGATCACGAAGACTGACTGTAGAAGAGTACTGAAGTAGCAGTATTTACAATAGTTTGCATGAATTTCCAAAATTGAAATAATCTCTTAGTAGATAGTAAGCACCATTTTCACTTGTCATTATATGTTAGAGAAATCAGGTTTTTATTTATTTGGAGTTTTATTTGGTTTGGGGGGTTTGGGTTTTGGGGTTTTTTTATAATTATAGATATTCAGCTACTGTAATTCTACAGAATGCACTGAAAATTTGCTAAACATTAAATGTTAGCCTGACTGATACATTTTTGTCAATAATATGTGAGACTTCAAAGTGTAACCAAAGGGAAGAAATAGGAATTAAGTAAAACAGAAAGTCAGTTCCGTTATATTTTCATTATATGATTTGGCTGAGCAAAATTGGACTAGAACTCATACCTTGCCCCAGAAGAACAATTTCATTCCTTGTGCTGAATGAAATGCCTGCTGAGCTAAGTTTCTATTACTGTAGCCATGGCAATTCCTGTTTCAATGATCCAGCAAAATGGAATTCTCTCCTAAATACAAACTCCCTAGAGAAAATAAGCAATTAAACAACAACAGCAGCAAAAGAATATTTATAATGTCTATTATAATTACATCCAAACTGCCTAGTTTTGTCTTTGTTAACATCCACCTGTGAATATGCCTTTCTGTGAGGTGCGGAAAGAAGCATTACATACAAAGTAATACCATAATGATCACCGGAAGCAGTCAGGCTGATAACTGATGGTCATTCTAAACCTGACAGGGTCATAAGAAGCAAAGGATCTCATACATGAACATCATGTCAACATGTCTTTATGCCTGTATTAGCATAATCTTGGCATTACTAGCTCTGTCCTAGAAAGGTTGCTATGATACAGAGCGATCCACATTTTACATGAAAAGAGAAATTGATGATGAATTAGAAAAATGGACAGAAAGTTATTATTTTGCATAACCCAGTATAATAATGTAAGACCAAATCTAATCTTCCATATGAGAAAAAATTCATTGGCTTGGCAGGATTTCAGTCAGGGCACAATTGTGGTTTAAATTCTAAAAAGTATTTAGCTGATGAAGTTGCCCATTCATATACCAAATACAATTTTTTTAGAATTGGGAACAGGTATGCTTTTTTCATGAGCACAGAATCAACAGAACTGTACAGTCTCCCATTGTACTTACCCACCTTCACAATCTTACAGTTAACAGTCAGAAAAAAACCCAACACAGCACTGTGGAAGAAAAATGACTGTATTTTATAAAACATACCTAGTGGGTCTATGTTGAAAGAAGTAGATGAGATACACTGAAACATGCACAGAATGTTTATGTCATCAATACATTCTTTTAATTAATAAATTGTACTTTAAGGAATTACTTCTGTGCCATTGGTGCTTTTCAGTCTTCAATGCGTTGAGTACAGTTGAAATAAGTGTTTTCACCACTTCCAAACAAATTATTTTCTCCCTTAATATTTGTCGACTAAGTCACAGAAAATACTCCATTACATCTTTAAATGTAGTATTAAAAGTCTCATTTAACCTTATAAAAACTTAAATTTTCCATTTTTACATTTTTTACAGGAATTTTACAGTTGTTAACTCAAAAATCATTGTTGTTACTATACGACCTGAGCCTAAAACTACAGATTCTTTCCTGGAGATAGAACTGGCTCATCTGTCTAATGTAAGTACAAGGGTAGTTGATATGCTTTTACAAGAATATTTGCCAAATCATATGAGAGAAAAGAAGTGGTGTTGTTTTAAATATCAGGTTATAAAATGCAGTTTAACTTCTAAAATTTAATCCCAGGAACAGTGTAACAATCTTTGAAAGGAATGTGTACTTGATCAGGCATGTGTATAAACAAAACAAAATTAATTGTTGTTTTGTGAATGTTGAGGTTTTTTATTAAACAGCAATTTCTGTTGAAGAGTTTCCATTAAATGCTTTCATGGTTACAATTGAAAATGTATCATTGTACTGACTGCTTAACCTTTTGCTCCCTGCATATTTCATAGAGCTACAATAGTTCTTCAGGCCCTTTCTTCTTTTCTTTGATTATTTTATAGAAGCCGGTTTTTACTTAACCCATCGTAGCAGACTACAAAAATGCTCTGGTTCCAATTTAGCTTACAGTCCTAATAAATGTTTGAGATTTTTTGTCATTTAAAGTCTATATTTCTCAGGCTTTAATCTCACATTAAAAATGTTTTAAATGTGAAAAAAAAAAAGGACTTTCTTTCCAAATATATGAAAAATATTTAGACTTTTTCTTTCTGTTTTCAGCGGTCTCCCAGCACTCACAAGGAAAATAAAATCTATCTTTTGTGGAAAATTTTCGTCATATACAATATTGGGAAAATAACATTAAGTGACAAGCATGGGAGTAATTTATGTGAAGGCACAACTTATAAACTCTCTCTGTTTATGTTACTAAGAGCTAGAGTTTGCTTTGAATAAAGTCATAAAGAGTCAGTTAGAAGAGACAGTTACTGGAACTTTTGAAAATAGTATTGTTATACAAAAATCTTTAAAGCTGTAATTTTTAAGTTATAAACAGTTACTCAAGTGGTCATATAGATACAATTCAGCTAGAGAAGTTCCAAATATTTCAGTCAGTAGCAAAATTGAATTAGTGACTCTGGGCAAAAGTATGAAGAAAACTTTTTGAACTCTAGATCTTTAAATTACATTTTACTCAAGGTTAGAAGAAACTGTTTTGACATTAATGGGCATTATGATCAGCCATTCAGTTCCCAGAAAAATGCCAATGCAAAGAACACCTCAGTGAAAGTTCGGCAGAAAAAAAGGAACAGAGGAACATAAACTGAGCTGATTCCTTACTTTTCAATAACATTGAAAGTGTATTGATGAAGAATTGTGTCGATTTGGGGTTTTATGGTTCTCTGTTTCTGTTTATTTTTAAGATGGTTTATGACATGTAGATTTCATTTTCTGTTTTGTTTTATTTTCTTTCAAACCTAAATTACATTGTATATATTAGGAGAAAATATCAGTCTTCAACATAACTTTTGTTTCTGTCAGATATTTCACTTAAAATATTACGATATATTTGCTGAAGTAAACACAAATTAATCCTATATATCAGGGGAAGAACCAATCAGCTTTGCAATAGAATACTTGTTTTGGTCTTACTAAGATCATTATTAGGAAGAATTTATGGTAATTTTCAATGCTATATTTTATAATCTATTATTTTAACAATGATTGGGGGGTTACTTACAGAAATTGCAGAATATAACATTTATATTTTGAAATTGAAATCACTACTTGAAAAAGTAGCAGGTAAGAGGGCCCATGGGGTAGCAGGTAAGAAAATGATTCTCATTAATTTGGTCACATGCAAGAAAACAAATTTAAAAATTATATAAGAAAATAATACTGGTAAGCAATGTATTAGCATTGAAAATATTTCTAGACCAAACACAAGCTATTAAAACAAGCACAACACAGGCAAGACTAGACTAATAAAAGGTTGAACTGCTAAACCCAGAAGCTGAAATTCTACAAAATTATTAGAGAGGGAATTTTTTTTCATCTTTTTTTAATCCGTCCTTTTGATTAATTTAGAGCAAGTTTTTTGCCAAGTTTGAAAATCTTGAAAATTAAACTTCATTGTTACAAAAGATCAGATCATATCTTGACAAAGCAGAAAGGTAATAACCTTGCCAATACATATCAGAGCATTTCTTTTTTTTTTTGGTTCAGTTTTTGTCCTATAATATAATCCAGAAAAACATCAAGTGCTTGGATCAAATTTTCATCCCTTAAACTTACATACATTCTCCATTTATGTAGGATCTCAATCCACCTGAGTATACAAGTTGGATTGGCAGATACAATGACAATATCTTGCTCCGGAAAATCCATTAATACAAATCAGTTATATAATTTTAATATCTTTAAACATTTGATCATTTGTGTTCAAGACATAGCCTTCATCATGGAACTTTGGCTTAAAGAAATAAGGCTGTAGATGCACAGAAATAATATTTTGTAAGTTTGAGCATTCAGTTAAACAGAATCTAATTCTAATCTTCTTTGCTATAATTTTCTCACCTGAAAATAAGGATTTATTCTATTATAATATATTACCATAGGACAGGCTTTATGTACATACAACAAGATAAAATCATTGCTAATATATCTTTAATATTTGATAACGGCTCATTGATTAAACATTATGTCAGCTAAATAGATTAATTATTAAACAGAAAATAAAATATATTCTCTTTCGTCTGATTTTTTTTAATGTTTCTGTTATATTTGTTCTTTTCAAACCTTTGTTCTTGAAAATGCTGTTCGTTTATTTAGAACAGTTTGTTTGCAAATTGATTTAATGATGATATTTTAAGCATTTTGTAGTATATAGCATTTTGCCTACTAGTATATAGGAGTATATCCACACATTTGTTCTTTTACCGCCTTATCTACTGACTAAATTAGGTAGATAAGAGATTATGAAAAAAAGATGGGCAAATGGATAGTTTAAAAAGAGTTAATATGGCTAATTAAAATCAGGCTTAAAACACCAATTTATTCAAAATTTGTAATAATTTCTTCATTTTATATCAAAACTATCCAGTTTATTAATAAAACTGGAGGATTATCTTTTGGAGGAAGTGTAAACCACGATTACATGTGCTGTTTGAAATATATTGCGTGGTATTTGGATTTGTAGATAATTACAAATATAACAGAGAGCTGACCAGAGTGGAATGTGAGTTGCAATGCATCACTGCTCAGTTGGTTAGAGCATTGTGCTAATAAAAAATAGCACCAAGGTTGTGAGTTGAACCCCCGTATGGCCATTCACTGAAGAGTTGGGCTTGATGATCCTTGTGGATCCCTTTCAGTTCAAAATATTCTGTGATCTGTGATTTAGAGAACATGATACTTGGTCTTATAAAGTGTGAACATGTAGATGAATATGGCCACGTTTTTCCAGTAGTTTGATTAAAGAGACACCAAAGCAATCTTTAAAAAAATGCACAACTCAAACAGAATCCTATTTGCTCTAGAGAGAATATGAACTCTCACCTTCTGACAGCACAGAAGTTTACTCCAGGGCCACTAGAATAAGGAGCCAGCAGTAGCACAGGACATGAAATGTTCAGTGAGACTGAAAACCTGGGCAACAAAACAGCTGGCACTGTGCTGGATGACTGTCAAAGTTGCCAATCACATCTTGAAAGTTCAGTTTTATATGCCAGGGATACATACACATACATACACACATATGCCCATTTTTGAGATATCCAAGAAATGTGCTGTAGTGTATAAATCAATGCCACAGCAGTTGTAAACACTAATGAACACAGTAGCTGCTTCCTTAGCTGCAGCTGAGTAATTAGCTGGTAAGAGTACTGCCCTCACAGAGAGCCATGGCTATCGGAGACAGCTCTACAACAGCCCTGCAGCATTGCCAAGAGGTACCCCAGAGAGGCTGTGAAAAAGGTTAACAGATTAAAGGCAAAGAAGCAAATACAGAAACAAGCTCTTTGTGGTCCTTGCAGTGCTTGAAGGGTATTTGATCAGGTATCAAAAGAGGAAGAAGTTCTGAAAGGGCGCTGTGTCCTTGCAATCTGCCACTTCTGGTGGAACAAACTCACACAACACTTTCTTTAGGAGCAGGAGCAGTATTTATCCTGCTTCCCATGTTTCTGCTTAATCTCTCATTGGTGACTGCAGTGGCCAAACATACACTTTCTTTTCATTTGAATACATTTCAAAGAGAGCAAAGTGTGTGATCTGAGAGCAATTTTATCAGGCTTCAGTTTTCTGCAAAGGCTTTTATTTCCTTCTATTTTGTAGATTTCTTTATAATGGACATTTTTTCTGAAAGTGTTTTTTTATTCATTCTATTTGCACTCTGGGAATAGCAAGCATAAACTGTATGATGTCCACTGCTAGGAAAGACAAGTCTTAGATCTGAGAGATGCAAAGCCTTGTTATTATGCAGCTATAGGAGTACTTTTTTAATGTGCATGTAACTGTATCAGATTTCAAGTAGAACTTCACCCAGACTAATGATAAAAATTAATACTCTTATAAAATTACATTTTAAAGAGAATTTAATTCTGCACTGACATTCTTTTGTTCTTAATTTTTATCCTTCTACCTCTTCGTCCATCAATGTATCTGAAAGCTCCTGGCTAGTGATGCAGGGCCTGTTATCCACTGCTTTGTCCTGTGCTCTCTTCCCCTTCCTCTTCTTTATCTTATAAATACTTCAGGGGATGGAGCATCCTTTATTTATGTTTGTACAGTGCTATGTAAATATAAAGTTCCATAAGTATATGTTGGTTTTAAATATTTATACTCTACTCATAAAATTCAGTGCAGTCAGCAAAATACTAAAGTAGAGGTTCAAAATTTCCCTAAATGCCTCTCTCACAAGGACCTTTTTTATCTTTGACAAAGAGGTAGGTGGATTAATTTAAATATTTAATAGATTTTTACTTTACAGGTTGCCATGTTTTTTTTCTATAAATAAATCACTTTTGAGAATAAAATATTAAGGTGTGTTTTTTTATATGAAAGTACCTCTATATCTACTGCATCTACACTGTTCACTAGCATTAAGATCCAAAAATAGTGGATTCCTCCTGTTTCTTCAAATCACTTGTGATTTTTTAAAAGTATTTTTTTATTCTATATTTTATATAATTTGTTTGTGTAGTTCTGACTCCTGGGAATATCTAATGCTTATGATGAACAGGAATGTATTTTAGCAGTTTTAAGTACTTCTAAGTCAATTTGAGTGAATTTTAATTTTGTCTCAACACTTCCTCAGCAGCAAAATAAACGAGTAATTATATAGATTTTTCAATTTCCAAAAAAGTTCTCAATAGTTCATTGATTTGTAATAAAAAACCTAGATTCCCATTCTGTTCTAAATCAAATCAGGAATCTTCCACTGACTTTGAAGACAGAGGAGCCGGTATTGTAAAGCTCAACCACAAACAAAAAAATACATATTTCGAGCAAAACACTCTGCTGGTTTAGGACCTAATTTACAAAACCTTTGGACATTGCATGTGGGGTCTGTGAACCTGAAATCCCAACCTCTAGACATTTTTCCCAACATATGCTTAAAAGGTATTACTGGTTTTGACATCCAAATTCCTAAGGGGTCTAAAGTTCTGCTTCTAAACACACCAGAAATGCTCAGTCAAGTCTCTTAACAGATGAGCTATTATCTCATATTTTACTTCCACTAGGATATACCAAAAAGACAACTTTATGCTTTCCTTATCTAAGCAGAGAATGCACAAATACTCTGCTCTGAGGTTCAAGTGCCTTCAAAATATCCTATAAGAATTAACCTTAAGCTTTTGCCATTTCAGTGGCATCAATTCATCAGAGTATAAGGATGATCTTGTAGGAGGAGACCCAAATAAATTTTTAGGTCAAGCATGACAAGTATTTTTGCATACAGGTAACTAATAGGTCTGTTTGTTTTCTTCTTAGGGCACATTGAATCCCTACTGTGTGCTGTGGGATGATTCAAGAATGTAAGTGACAGATGTTTGCTTCTATTGCTATAGCTCAAATATTACGAAGTACCTAGTGATTTTTATGTAGTTGGTCAGTAAACCGGTTGATATGAGAGAGAGAGTGAACCTTTGACAGAGTGGAAGTACTGGATTCTCCAGTCACTTTGCTTCCTTTTTGCAGATACATAAACTGAAATATTCCAAAATCTCACCAGAAAGAGATTGCTTACGTAATAATTTTAATCTGCTTTTTCAAGATTAAAATGGGAATGGAGAAGAACTGTAGTTCCTTCATGGTAGTTGCTGGGCAACAGGCAAGTGGGTAAGCGATGAGACAAATAACTAAGGAAGACTCCCATTTCTGTTACTGCAGGGAGAAATACAATTTTTGAGTGTGATCCCCACAGCATTCTTCATTTTAGTTGGTTCAAATTTTCGTTTAAGTTTATTAAAATAATAGCTGTATTCTAAGCAGTGAAATCTTACTATTAGTCTTCTTGTACATTTTTCAGTGTTTCCCTTCTATAATGAAAAAAAGAAAGTGTTGCTGTAAGAAAGCAAATCAGTAAAATCAGTTGTGGTTTAAAATGAATCCTAAGTTTGTGCAGTTGTAATTTGCTGCATTAATCTTTCACAGTAAATCTCCCATTAAAGTTAAGGTGAACTTTGCATCGATGCAGATTAAGTGTTTCAAGGAGGATCTCTATATGGTTTCCATGTTACTTTTTTTTAAAGATGATGTTGTACTTCTTATCCAGGTATATTATATATGTCTTATAATACAGACTCATCTACAGTGTTAGAAATGGCATGCCTGTGATTTTGTGTTTTTATTCCTTGAGCTTGGATTTACATCAGCACACTGATGGCTGAGAAACAACCTTATAGTACAGAAATGAGAAACTTTGGACATGATACTAGAAATCTCTCCAAATACAAGTAGTGCCTTGGTTTATGCCTCTGCAAAAGAATCATAGTACCATTATTTGCCAGTAACATCATAGTATTCCATTTCCGTGAAATCTGTGGAATGAAGTACATGAAAGACTTGATCTTATGCATTATTAGGAGCACATGGATTGCAAAAGATTTGGAATATATTCTTTGTTTTCTCTTCACAATGTTTTGCTTATACAGGAGTGGTACATTGCTTTGTTTATAATTTTTTATATGGGTTACTTTAAGCACTGTGTATTTAGAGCACATGCTCTGATTTCACTGTTCCAGTTCAGAATATCAAAGTCATATTTAAATGGAATTAGACTGCTAAAAAAAATCCCAACACCATGTATTTTACAATGTGATTAAAAGATTTTATTCAGGTATTTGGGATGAATGTGTGAAGTAGTTGCAAACAAATGCATTTTGTGCTTGCCACTTGTTTTGCATTTCTCTTAGTATTTTTTTATGGAGAAGTTCAGTGCTACATATAAGTACTGTTTTCAATATGCTTCAGAATCTGGACTGAAGAGTAAACTTGTGAAACATCTAAAATTTACATAAAACTTACATAAAATAGTCTGAGGTTTTTGAGAGAGAAACACACATTTTTGTATTCTGAAGGATATCTTTACTAGGCATATTATTTAGTAGTTGCTATTGAATATGTTAGAAGGTGTGAAGACTGGGGGTGTTCTTGGAGATGTGTCCATTTTTAAAAGTGATAGGAGCCCTGAAGTATTCCCAATAAGATGTGATGCAGCAGTAAAGTCTGCATGGACACCACTGTCACTTGTTTTGCACATGTATGTGTGATAGTTTATGAGAATGTGACATCTCTTATCACAGTGTGCAAATAGAAAGAGCAAACTTTTCCTTTTTTCTCCATCACCTTTGGACAATATCTCTATTGTTAGCTTATTCAAAATTTATTTTTGTATTTTTTATTATTTTGTTTCTTTTTTGTTTGGACCATTTTATTTCTATTTGTATTTAGTCAGGAATATTTCAGAATTTGTATTCTGACATTGTGAGTTTTAAATTATGAAAGCTCTATAATGCTGAGTCAGTTTCTATCATTTATAAATCTAAACAAATAAATAGGTAGAGGACTATACAATTGATTAGGTGCTCATGATTATGTTGGGTTCTTGGTGGCTTTGTTTTATTTCTTCTGCTTTCTCTAAGTCTCAGGAATTAGTTATCCTCACCAGCAGGCAACTGGATTTGATGGATTAATAGCCTAATTCATATTGCAAATCCTACAGAGCTGTGATGTACTCATGTCCTTCCAAACTGGATAATTTTTGCATAACCAGGACTTGCCAAGCGTTTTGGAATAAACCCAAATAAAAGTAGCCTGCTTTAGGGGGTGCTTAACTAATCAATAGTCAGTCAGGAGTCAGGTGTTTTAAATTAAGTGGGTTTTAGATTAAAACTGTGTTTGCTTTTATCATTGGTATCCAGCCAGCAGCAACCTCTAATGGGCTTTTCCACCTTTTTAGCCACTTCTCCCACACCTTTATCGGCACTGGAAATTCACATTTGGTAAATGATACTCCCTCCACTGATCTTGTCAGTTTAATACTTCTCCAGCAGCAAGGAAAGCTTTGTCTACCTGGATTTTGGACATGTTTTCAGGAGATTGATCGATGATTACAGTTCCCTGACATCCAGCCTTGAAGAAAGTTCTGGATCTGTGAGCTGTTTAATCACACCAGATCATCAAACTTATTCTACTGCCATTGGTATCTGTGACAATTTGGTCATCCTAACTTTGGTAAAACCAGTTTTAATCCATTTTTCTATGAGATTTTGTGACTCTGCCCTCTGATTATGTTTTACAAGGTTTCCCATTTATCAAGCTGGCAGCCTTGTGCCCTTTCTGGAGGCATCTAGTCAAGTGTGTGTACAATATTGAGACAGTGGAACTAAAGAACAAAATAGTATGTCATGTATTAAACTCAATCCAATAATTCAACATTTTATTTCAGTTGATTATCACAAAATATAGAGCACATCTGTCTGTGGTGATTGAAACCAGACTTGTTTATGATTGCTTGCTTTGATACTTCCATCTTCCATCAGTTGTATGTAAGCAGTGATTTTTTCCCCTCAGAAATGAGTGATAACTTCAACTACTTGTTTCAGAAAATGTATTCTAAATGTTGCCTTCAGTAAAGTCTTAGGATACTGAATGTTTCTCCCTCTAGTTCATAGGAAAATGCTTGGAATATTTGTACTTAACAGTCTAAGGAGAAACAATTTAGTTCCTTAAACCAACCAACCAAAAAATTCAGAAAGAGTTGTGTCTTTTCTGCTTTGCATTATCTGGCATGAGCAAACAATCCTTGCTGTCAGGAACGGTTTGTGATACATTAGCTCAAGTGTCTCAGTCCACAAAGAGAAGGAAAAGCAGTTGGTCAGGTACAAGGGCTGACTTTTCTACCCCACAGAAGGGATTTTAAAGATTTTAAGATGAAACAAAACTTGAAGGCTTTTCTTTTGTCCCTCCTACCTTTCTGGAAAGGAAATCAAGAAAGAATAAGGAGACAGCAAAAACAGTCTCAACCAGAAAGTGATCCAATGGTCAGATGCATTTACTTGGGGACCTCAGGAACTGGCCCTTCAATTTTTTCTTTATATAAATTACTTAAGGAGTTTGAAACGCACTTTTCAGCCTTAAAGGAACAGTCCATGCCCAATGAGCTGTCAGCTCCTCTGGAGTGTGTTACTCACAAGAAGTTCTGCTGAAAGTCCAACATATTATTTTGGAAAATATTCATAGGCTGGGGAGCTGATTCCCAACACCTCTGTATTTGATTTTACCACTGTTTATATGTTTTTGTCACCATGCCAAACCTAAATCTTGCCATATCCCTATCAGTGTTTTTTTCCTAGTATTGTTTTGTTTTATGTAGATATGGGTAAGGCTCTGTAATCCCAGGGATCAAAGAATCATTATATGCATACATACATTTTCATTTCAAAAATGTCATTTACTGTGGCAGTCTGAACAGTTCTCTTGAACTTTGTTGCTATCTCTGATGCTTTCATATGTGATAGGTGCCATAACTGACAGTGTGTATGGATGTTGTGGTTTAACTCCAGAGCAGCCAAGCTCCACGCAGTTGCTTGCTCACTTTCCCACCATTAGTATCAGGAAGAAAATCAGAAGGGTAAAAGCTCATGGGTTGAGATAAAGACTTTAATAGAGAAAGCAGAAGCAATGCACACAAGCAAAGCAAAAGAGGGAATTAATTCAGTGCTTCCCATGGGAAGCAGGTGTTCAGCCATCTCCAGGGGAGCAGGGCCCTCCTACAGGTACTTGGGAAGACAAACGGCATCACTCCAAATGTCCTCAGCCTTCCTCCTTCCTCCCACTTTATATACTGAGCGTGATGTCATATAGTATGGAATATCCCTTTGGTCAGTTTGAGTCACCTGTCCGGGCTGTGTCTCCTCTCAGCCTCCCAAGCACTCCCAGCCTCCTCACCAGCATGGCAGCATGAAAAGCAGAAAAGGCCTTGGCTCTGTGTAAGCCTTGCTCAGCAATAACAAAAGCATCTCTATATTATCAACCCTGTATTCAGCACAAAACATAACCCCATAGTAGCCACTGTGAAGACAATTAATTCTATCCCAGTCAAAAGGAGCACAATGGGTCTCCAGCATCTATGAAGTTTGGCCTGACAAAATCAGTTATTTGTCTTCGAGGACCCAGCCCCTGGAATCTTGAACCGGGGTGAAGAATTCAAAACACAGTAAGAGGCTGGAAAGATAGGTGCCACAGTACTGAACACTGGAAGGTACCACCCTCACAGGCAACCCTCAGCTAGCAGTATTGCAATGAGGGCATGGAAGGTGGGGTAGATGTGGTGGGCCACTGGGAGGAAGTGATTTCTCACATGGGAGTTTCCAGAGTCACCAACTGATTAGCAAAACTATGCAGCTATTGTTCGTTCATTTAAAAATGTGTTGGACATAATGTGGGCACATGTGTTCTCCACAGGATAGAGTCAGTTGTTGCTGGTGTGCTCCACATCTGTATGCAGTGCAACGTGACATCTCACAGCACTGGGTAAGGAAAGGGTTTTAGTATTCTGAGGCTCTTCTCTGCCAGTTGCTGCAGAAGGATGTTATAACAGTATGACAGCATTTTATTTGACCATATGTGTGCTCATAATAGTTTGTGCCTGCTGACTATACAGTTGGAAGAGGTACAATGCAATTAGCTGAAATTTTTGATGTTGCAAGAATTTTGACCTGGTTCAGTTTTAGATTAGGATAAGTGGTAAATCTGCTCTATTTTTTTTTCCCTATTGCTATGCAAGTTTATGTTGGCAGTGGTTTAGATTTTCTACCCTTAAGGTATATGAAAGTATGAATACCCATACATGCAAAATGACAAAATGCATGCATTTATATAACTTCACAATTACACTCTAGACATATTGGAGCATCGTCCATTAAAGAGGGTTAAAAAAAGTTTACAATTACTTTTTTTTTAATTATCCCCCACAGCTTTTAATTATTTTTCTCCCATTGTTCCTGGATACAAGTCTGGAGAAATAGTCCAAAAAGGAATTCTTCAATACAAATAAAGAAGATTGTACCAGCTGATTGTGATTTTCTGCAACTCAGCTTTACAATATAAACTTACATGCATGCCAACTTTTGCATTTTGTTTCCTGGTGGCAAAATTGATAGAGATCTGCTATATCTCTCTCCTCTTCACTTTGATTTTTAAAACTAGCACAATGGACCACTAAATTTTTGGGGTTTTTTGTCCTAGCCTTGCAAACCTTTGAAAATATGTTCAAGAAGACTCTTTATAACTTTTGTCAAAATGTGTCAAGCTGATAATCAAATCATTAGAATATCCTAAGTCAGAATTTTTTTCTGGAAATATGAATAGTAGCTTTTCCTTACTTTATATCACTTTACAGTCATATTATTTTTGTCCCCAAAAAGATATTGAGGAAATTGAATGACAGTAAGTACATGCCAGCTAAAGCTTTGCTTCTTCCATTGACTGCAGTCAGTCTTGTTGGTCCAGCTTTACAGTCAGACTTTACTCCTGGCACCTTTTTCAAGGCAGAAAATTCTCTTTCCATGTTAGTTTCTATGCTTATGTTCATTAATGAACTTACTCAAAAGATAAGTGCCTCCTGGAATGCCTGTTTTTATGAAGAACTTTCCATAGTGGGACCTGTGTAATAGCACACTACACATTCTTTTTTCTTGATAGTCCTGCATAAAGACTTGAAAGACTTTACAGAATTATGTTCTTTTTCATTAAAACAGTATGGAATGAAAAACATGATCCAAACTCCCTTGCAGACAACTAAAAGACTTTGACTGATTTGAATCAGATCAGATCAAGTGGCAAACAATGCAAGCCATGCAAGACCTAAATTTAAAAATTTTTAAATTCACAAACTGCTAAGATTATACTGTAATGCAGAAAATTAATTCTGAAATATTGTAGAATATAAATGGAGTTTCTTTATGGTGAAAAAGAGTCAGGCCACAATTTTCTTTGCTTAAGTCATACACAAAATGAATCAGTATATATGGGAGGAATTTATAATTTAGTACTTTTTTTATAACACTGCTCTTCACTAACACCTACACAGCCATGAACAGAGCTTACATGGCCTGCTGAAATTTATAACAAGAAAAGGAAATCAAATTAATTCCTGCTAATAATTTCACTTTCTTTTTAATTTTTACTGGATGATTAATCAACTCCATTTGTTGAGAACTCAACTGCTATTTATTGCTGTTATGTAAATGTAGATTTTCACAAACTAAAAATAGTGGTTTCTTGTAATATCAGGCAATTAAAATTCTGAAATGTAACTAAAAAGAACTAGTGATTGTATCTTCATAATCGAATTTAAAGATTATAATTGGACTTTTGACAGATTTTTAGCATATAATGAGGACAAAAGATAGTTGAGCGGTTTGAATAAACTTCACTACAGAAAAAATCAGTCATAATTTGGTTTTGTATCTGTTTCCAGAAAAATTTATGGATCTTACTAAGTCAAATAAAATTCAGTTGTTGTTTTCTCTAATAAAACTTGACCAAGAAATGCAACAGATAAGATCTGGAAATCCAACAGGGTGCTGGCCTTGGGCTGACTTACAGGAGAAAACAGTGTTTACCAAATAGAATACAGCTTCCAAAAGTACAAAATAGCACAGTTGAAGCTGCAAAAGTTTAGCAACCTTTCTCATTTATATCATGTACCTCTTAAAGGTTTTTACACCTGTAAATTAAAAAGCAATTTAACACAGAGGTCCATACCATCCTCCCTGGTTTTCAGCTGGCGAAACTAGAGCATAATGAAAGCAAAACTGTTCATCCAAGGTCACTGATTAAACCCTGGTAGAGTTGGAATTCAAAATTCCTGAGTCCTAAATGAAAATGTTCTCTAGCTGTTCTCAAAGCCAGTATCATTCTCCTGCCATGAATCAGATCTCTGAAGTTTAAATAGTTTTATAATGGTATTTCTCTTTTTTTTTAACTCATTCATTCTGATGATCTCATGACTGTTGTCTGTTTTGGAGAATTTAGCTCTGCTTGTCCAACAGAAGTTGGAAGCACTAAAGGTCCTTGTATTATACCATCCTTAAATAAAAATCTGCTTGTGTCACCAAAGAAGTTGAATAACCTGGGGAATATTTGCTTGTCCATGTAAGAAGACCTGTGCACCTGTTCCTTTGAAAATAGGTGTACAGGTCATGTGCATAAAATTGCTTGTAAGTAAATCATATTATTTGCTACTTTTAAATTTATTTGCAGTCAGTACAAAAAAAAAATCCCAAAACAGAACTACAGCTAGTATAAATATAGCTATTTTTAGTAGTATGATAAGGAAAATATAATATGGTATAATATAATGTATGTTTTTGGACTTGCAGAGTGTAGTTTTGCTTGTCTTGACTTGAAAATGTGTAGATCTAAGTCTCCTGAATTAATAAGTATTCCCTCTGATGAATTGAACATCATGTAATTTATTGAAGTCTGGTCTGTCTTACTACAAGAAGTGTTTTTTGCAAAAATTACCTTAAATAAATATTTGAAATTGTGTTTTGAAATGCATCTTAGAGGTCATCTTCCAACTCTATCAGTTGTTCTTTAAATGTCAACATTGAAATTTTATCTCTGTCTGCTAAAACTGTAATACTACATCAAAACCATTCAAACACAGGTCCGGTGTAAATCTGCCATATGTTATCTATAGCTATCACAGATATACATGTTCTAATGCTATATCAGCATCTCACTGACCTCTCAGGTGTCTTTACACATAATTGAGCTTTTGCTGAATCTCTGAGCCAAGGTTTAAGATGAGCAGATTCAGTTAAATCTCTTCCTAGACCAGTCACTAGAGGGAAGCAAAGACCTTCACGTGCCTGTTCATGACGTCAATCAATGTGTATGTCCTCACTGACAAAATCTGGTCAGTATTCAATCTAAAAATTTTAAAAAGGCTTATTTGGTGAAAAATAACCCTTTGGAAAAGAAAAAAAAAAAAAAAAAAAGACAAAATCTATTTCTGAATGGTTTATTTCCAGAGGCCATTGTCATTAAAATATAGAGTTATTTTCATGAGTCATATTTTCAGAATTTGAATCTAGATTAGAAATTCAGTGCAGAGTGGATAAATAAGACAGGTTCAAGACTTTCAGGCTTTGAAGCATCCCAATATTCAGAAAAATACATTGAAATATTAGTAAAATAGTAGCTATGCACTTGCATCATTTTGCAAAACCTAAGATAAAATATACCATTTTCTTGATATCTTTAGTTATCCATGCTTCCATTCCATTTTTTTTTTCTGTGGTACTTAAAATCTCATCCTGTATGAGAAGTTTTTCAGTGTATACCAGATAAACAGATCAAAAGAACATCACATCATTAAATGAGACTATTTCATCATGCACTCTGTTTCAGCAAAGAAAAAGCATAACGTGTATATATCAACTCGTATTTATCTTACAGTTTATGACAGACTATAAATGGAGGAGGTTTACCATATACTATATTTTTACTGTAGTTAATTCAACTCTCTTCTACTTAGTGAGAATGCAACTCAACTTACTATTCTCTACTATGAGCTAGGCTGGTTTAATTCCTTTAAAACAGAAACACTTGAGGCCAATGTTGCATTTGATAAAATGTGACATTTCATTAAAGGAATATATCTGATATGAATTGAATTAGCCAAAAAACTTAAATTATCAGAAACAAAGATAAAAATAATGTTTGGGGGTTTATCACTTAAAATTCTAAATGATTGAAAGATTGCAAGGACAATATTTGTACAACTTATCACTTAATTTGAATGGAAGATCTTTTATTAAGTTTAAACTACGCAGGGTGGCCAAACCTTAATGAGAATAATACAAATGTATATCAGGATTTAAGCAAGTTTAAATGGAAGGTAATATGCTAGATGAAGAGCTCCAAGCAAAGCAATTTCACAAAAAACCCAAAACTGCTGTGTTGAATAACTGCTAGATTATGGCTAAATAGATTTTTAGCTGAAAGCATGGTGTATTTGTAATAGTTTTTTAATGTTATCATTGTCTGCTCTGATAATATTGAGTAAGAGAGATTTCTTGTATAGCTAGTTAACTAAATGTAATATACATATGCATTCAAGTGCATGTGCTGGGGATAACATTCTGCAGTCATGCTATTATTCAAAGTAATGGAGTATATAATATAATTCTAAATTTCACAGCCTACAGTTATGATTCTTGAGGGTACATGTTATCCTAATGATACAATTTCTAGCGGTTGTCTTTTCTGTTCTATCTTGCTTTGCTATGGAAGCAAAGCAAAATATCTCTGCATATATCAAAAACATGCATTAAAATGCCATCATGTGACTGTCAGTTCATGACTTAACATGAATATGATCCTGATGTCAAGTTTACCAGTACATCCATAGAAGGCCCCAGGCTTAAAAAACATAACCGATTTGGACAGTAGGAATGGAATCACACCACACGTATTGGCACAAATCCAGGAGTCAGTCCATCAACATGAATGGCAATAATTAAGGGATTGCATACACTGACATGTAGAGCAATAGAGAGCTAGAAAAATAAGATCACTGCTTATGCTGAATCTGATATATTTGCGTGCTTAGCCTGTAAAAATGACCAGACTTAAAACTAAATCCTTTAGGTTTATACTACCTCATGATTGCTATTTTGACTGAAATATAGAGCTATTAAATGTCTTTTTTAAATGCCAGTGTGTACTTCTTTGATACCTGCTCAGTTTTAATGGTTATTCACAAAAATTACCTACGATTTTAATATATCAAAATAGCTTAAAATGTAAATATATAAAATATGAGATAATAGCACAAACAAAAGATATTTAAAACAAAAAAGAATTATTTCATTTGAACAATTTCTGATTGCATTTAACCAGTATAGTGCCCTGCAGCTAGTACAGAAATTCTTAAAAGAGAGCAAGTCAGCAGCATTCAGGAAGTAGTCTAATCTCATTTTAAGCAGTTTATACTCCAGAAGTTGTAGCATGTACAGGAGAAAGTCGATAGTATCTCTTTCTATGCATATCACATCTTCAGCTCATTCTTCCCTTCCCTCCCCCTTTTTCTTGTAAGTGGACAAACATCTGAAGTTTTAGGTACACAAGCTGTGCGTGCGCTTACACACATACTTCATCATTTTGTGTATACACAGAGATTAAAATCTTTGAGGAATAAAGGATGTAAAAATATTTACCATCACCCCCTCAACAAGTACAATTGAAAATATGAAGCATCCATCTCTTTACTTTATTACACAGCAAAGCATGCTCTGTATACTGCAATGCATACTGAAAAATTTATATGGTGTCAGGTTCTACATGCTCTCAATGTAATTTATATTGGAGAACATATACTGATCTTAAATTAGATAACAAACACCTCTTGTATATTGCCTCTTCTTCATTGCAAATGCAAGAGAAAAACCATGCTAAATTTACAAAATCGCCTGGTTTTATCTTTGTCTATCTATCTATCTATCTGTCTGTCTATCTATCTATATATCTCTTTGTCTGTCAGCTATCTATCATCAATCTATCTTTCCTTAGTTACTCTGCCTGTACCGTCTGCTAGAATATGTGGTTTTTTGTTTTTTCATCTGAAGCAGACTATTCTGTTCTCATATTTTTGTAACTGATTTACACAAGAAAACTCTGATTAGACACATTCTTTTCCTCTGAGGAAATTTTTCTACCTAGTAGGTAGAAAAATTTTCATCACAGCCAAGGAAATACATGGATGTCTAAATATCATAATGAGTCAGTGTTTCAGCCGAAATGAGAGAACAAGATGCTCTTAGGTCCACAACCCTGTGAGCTAGCCACTAGAATTACTCAGCTTTCTTTAGTCTGAAAAATGTCGAGCACTTGTGAAAGGACCCACATGATCCTGGCTTCATTCTCACCTTCCTGCAAAAATGGAAACATCTCTTGTGTGTCATTTTAAGGAACCATGAAAGACTAGTGTGTAGGTGCACAGCTATCTAAGAATGATGATACAAGATGAAATCCCAGACAACAACCATCTTAATATCTGGAAAACACAGAAGTTGCTTGTTCAGACAATTGTGGGGAAGAAGCAGGGAGAACTGGGAGTGAGGTGAGAAGGTATTTGTTAACACATTCTGCTGTGTATGGAGTTTCTGTAGATACTGGGCATTCTGTTTTAGAGACACTCTTCTGTTACAACCTCTCCGTGCTACTGCCAGCTCAAACTATTATCTAAATGTCATTTTATAACCTATACAACTAATGTTCCTTTTGGTTTGACTAGATCTTTACATTTTCAGTTTGCTTTGATTAATCCAATTGTTTCTGAGAAAATAACCAAGGAAAACCCAGGTCAATATTCTGGGGATGTGAGTAAGTGTTTGATATTATTTGTATTTGACTTTGAAGTATAGGTCATCAGTGGCCAACTATAAAGCTGATGTTTTTAATAATTTCTCTTCTGGATTTCTATTTGTTTAGGTTTTTTTAAGATGAGGTATATTACATACTGGATATCTTAATGTGTTTGAATAGGCCCTAGATTTAAGGGTTAATATTAAAGGCTCAATTTAGATACCTTAATACAAGCATGGAGAACAATTTCAGAATATATGTACAGAAAATAGAAGAAAATATGCCTTTCAAAGCAGGGTAAGGCACAGGCACCAGAAGACTTCTCTAGCAGTACTGTAGGTAGAAAATTAAATCAATTGCTAACAGCAGAATCAACTGCATAATTGAGAAAATGAAAACACTCAGAGGTGTATATCTGCAAGTGCTGCTGTCACAGGGTACTGTATACAGGTAAACTGTCTTCTAGGCTCTATAGACTGTACTGACACGATATCCTTTGACTAATGGAAACTTAAATATTTTGGATACCTATACGTACTTAAATTTAGAAATTTAGAAGTTTCAATACCAGACTGAATTCTGCCCTATATATCAATTTCTACCTCAGCATATGGATTTTCAGATTATGTCCTTGCAGTAAACACATGCTTAATAAAAAGATAAGGATGACCTTCTGTAAAATAACCCAAGGACAAATTCTTTGTGGAGTGCTAGGGGTTCTCACAGCTTTTTCTTTCCAGGAGATCGCCCTCACCATCAGACTACAAATAATAATCTCATGAAGCTGCGTAAAAATAATAAGCATAATTTAAAATATTAAATATATGCTATTGACATTGAACTCACAAAACTGGATAGAGAAAAAAGAGGTTTGGAAGTAAATGAACATGTTATGTCTGTAGTTCTTGGATAAACATTTTCCAACTTAGTAAATTCAGTGTTAAGGACATAGTGACAATGAGTAAATTTATGAAGGAAATATCCTCCAAAGGCAACATACAAAATAGCCATATCTTTTCAGAGAACAGGAAATGCATTCAATGGGGTTAATATTGGAAATATAAAATCAATTTGATAGACTTCTTTGAATAAAATAAAAGAAGAAATGAGTCCTCATCAGGAATAAGACATGCTCTGAAACATAATGTCTAATTTCTAAAACATAGTTTGTAGTCAGAATCAGGGGATAACAAAATAATATTTTATCTTCTCTCCACACTTGGGCTAGATACTAAAAAATGTATATTTGTGATCCTACAAGGTTGATTATGTTCCCAAAAGCATTTTGAGGCATTTTCTGCCCTCTTTACAAACCTATTTATTAAGTGAAAGGGCTTTAATATATTGTCAGCTTTCCATCATGTTATCACAGTTAAGAAGCAGAGATTACAATGAAGTTGGTTAGATGGTACACAGTCAATCCATTCTCATTATTCTCATTGTAACAGCTGTTAAATGAAATTATCTGATATTTACCATAATCTTGCATAACTTTATGAATGCTATAATTGGTATTGAACAGACTTCCCAGTATGTGTTTAAAAGCAGTGTAGATCCTATATTCTGTATTCTTGAAGTGAAAACAAGCCTAGGATTTCATATATGTGACATTTTGTTTTCTTTCTTTTTTTTTCTTTTTTTTTTTTTGTACTGCAAACACTTCTGGCTATATGGTTCCTCTGCTGTATTTTTTTAATAATGAGAAGGTCTGACATTTGTGAAGCAGAAAATCTAGTCTGATTCTGCGTAGTGACACAAATAAAGACCACAAACTTCCCACGATCTTTTAATACCAGTTGTATCTCAATGGTTTTGATTGCCTCTCAAATCAGTTCCTAAAGGCCAAAAGCTGAGAAATAACCTTGTTAACCTTTCTTAATTGAAGTGTGTGATGTACTCTAAAACATAAAAGCCATAACTGAATGGCTGACATCACACGCCCCTTTCCCCTGCCCACTGATACGGCACCCTTATTTTGTCACGTGAATTGAAATTAATTTAACAAGACAGTTAGCACTCACACCTACAACTAGAACACATTTAGGTGCAAACATCCTGGTTACAGGGATTACCTCTGTCAGCAAGCAGGACTACATAGCAAGAAAACTAATTAACAATAAAATATTATCAGAAACACTATAAAAAGCCTTTCATGAATTGTGTCTTATAAATATTCTAAAACTGGTTTTCTGAACCATGCACTGAGTAATTCCACATGCTATCAAGTTTGGGTTGCTTGCTCTCAGTTCTCACTTAAACCTCATATTTTAGTCTCTTCTTCAGTATGCTGTACAGGGCATAAATTCTGATCATCATTAAATCACATTTTTATTACATTTTATGCATTCTTTCCAGAAGGATGTGTAAAAATAATGGAATTTTAGTCTGAGAGATATTTTGCCCTTTACAATAATGTAATCAGTGAAACGTGTGGAAACTCCAAAGCAGTTAGTTGAGTGGTAAAAAAGCAATGAATAACATAATGATCATATTTCTTTCCAGAGAACAAAAAAAGTTCTGGTTAACAAATAATTCAATACTTACTTATTTTGCTCTTGAGCATACAATCAGTTAACTTAGAAATATCTATCTAAAGTTATTTTAGTTTATGTGCTTTTTTCTTCAATCTTTCAGTATAGTGACGTATAAAGTAATTTTTTAATACTGCAGCTAATATACCCTGTGTTTTCAACTTGGTCTCCAACTGGGTGAAAATGTTAGAATTTTTTACAAATACTATGTCAATGACACTTGCAATTTTTTTCCATAAACTATGAGAAGAGCAGATTAGCCTCTACTGCTAATTTTTAGTGGAAAAATGTAAACCAAAACCATAATATAGCAAAATGCTATATAGCATGCATTCCAATTAGTTATGTAAATAGGTTCATTATCTTTAGTCTATGTGAGTTTAGTTTGATAGCTGCACATTAAGTGAGCTTGTCTATGAAATTATTGGTGCCATTTGTCTACCTAAATTTGAGCTCCTGCTTTGTTGAACTGAAAGTTCCTTTATCATTTATCTGCTGAAAGAAAACTTCAGTAGGTTGTTAAAGGCCAGAGTACAACTGTAGCTAAATTTTAAAAGAAAGAAAATAGATACATTTAATACCAAGTCTACTCCTGTCTTAAAAGGCATTTCTCAGGTAAGGACTGAGAACAATTATGCCATCCAAAAGTTTGGTAGTTTAAGCAGACATGAGTAGACCCAGGTTAAAAAGAGATAGGTTAATTTTGGATTTTATTATAACTGAGATCTGCTTTTATGGGAAAAAAATATTTGTAGTATTCTTAACTGACCATCGAAGTCTTCATTTTCTGTTTTAATTGTACACTTCCTTACTCAATAAAAGTCCAGATGAGACATCTAGAGGCCCTTGAACAAAACCTAAATTCATCAGCACATACAGGGGAGAGTTTAATGCAGTGAAACCCTTTGTCCAAATAAGCGCAAAAGAATGTTTTGAAAAGAGTCTGCATCAGAATGGCATTATGAAGTGTCATATTTTCTTTCAGTGACTTCCATTTAACTTTGGATGGTTTTATGACTAAAAACAAACAAACAACAGACAAACAGCCTGTTCTCACTGTAAAACCTCAGTCAGAGAGCTGAAAGCTCAGTGGTGTCCTTTCTGGTGATCAATAATTCTTCCCATTGGAGTGAACTGACAGAACTGGTAAAGATGCACCAAAGCTGTGCACCATAAGATGATTCTTCATGTACTGAAGCTGCGCATTTTCTTTAATTCACTCTCCCCAGCTATAAGAGGTCTGTGTTGGTAAAAGAAGTACTGCTGCTGCTAAGATGATACTGGTATGCTACCCTTGTCAGTGCCATTTTAAAGAGGAAAATAATTGCCACTTTACAAATGAGAAATCTGAAACCCAGATGTGCTTGTTTAAGTTCAACAGAGGTGAAACACTAGGAATTCAGAAGTAGACATTGAACCCACAGCTTCTGAGTCCGTGTGAACTCTCAGGGGTTCTGTAATGTCAAATATGTAAGAAATCCCTGAAGCAGGATTCCCAAACTTTCCAGAGAAGAGACATCATAATTTGGTTAGCGTCATTCTCCCTATTTGTTTTTTTCTGGCCCTATGAATTATATATTTGTATATTGTATATATGCAGACTGCAGCACAGTGCAAGAGGTTGTAAAAAGAGTGATCTTCAATCTAGAATTTCCAGTCCCAGAGATAAGATGCTTGTGAACTCCTTCTGTCTGATGACCTAATATCCAGATGTCCCTTCTTTGCGGTAAAAGGCATTTGGGACAACGCTGCTCCTATCTTTGTGGCAGTTTCATTTAAAAGGGAATCTGTATGCCACTGTTATCTGTGAATAGAAAGTGGTTTCAGGTGTTGACCCCTGTAGGCAATAACTAAGTGGAATTCTTAACATTTCACTTTACAGTTTTCTGTTGATTCATTTATCTGTGTTTTCTTCAAAGCTGCTGTAAATACTCAAGCACCAAACTATCCCTATTCACTATTCAAAGAAACTTAAACATCTAACTCTCAGGTTTGTGAATAATAAATTTCAATGCCATGGTTACCATGTTATTTAAACACATGGCTCTTTAATGCCTACCCCCTAGCAACAGTTTCCCTGGGCTAGAATCAGTCCAAATCTGATACAAATCAGGCGTTTTCCTGCTGGTCATTTGGTGCCTTTTAAAAATCAGATGAAACTCAGAGATTCTGAGGTTTTAGTTCACTAAGAAATAATTCTCATATGTGACTTTACCATTTCACAGTTTCTCTTGAGACCCACATCTCACCAAAGTATTAGATTAAGACTGATTAAACATGTATCCTTATCTAAAATCTACAGGGGGTCAATGTTCAACATCATCTGTAGGTTTGCACAATTGAAGTTGTCTTCAACATGGGATTAGAAAATTTTATATGCTTTATTAAAAATTAAACTGGAAGTATTTCAGAAAAATGTTTTAAGTCCTCCATTATGTATCCTCAAATCTTCCAGCTCCTCCCATACGTGTACAGAGAGATGCAAACTTTCAGAGTAATTTTTTTTTTTTAATATATGGTGTTGTTTTGCTATTCTGTGTGGTTTTGAAAGTAAGGAGAAAAACCCTCCCTTTGAGAAGGGAAGATACTAAAACCAAGATGATTATAGTGGTGCTGTTTAGTTTGGAAGATGGTTTTCTCAGTTTTAAGCCTTTCTCGTGTGCATATAAACAGCAACAAGTGTATGTGACTAATGGCAACATTTCAGTGTTGGACTTGTGATGAACTGCAAAATAACACTTACCAAGAAGCATCCCACATTTTGCTATTTCTAGTTTCCTTGATTTTCCCATCCAGTGCTCTGTAACATTGATCACAATATTTCGAGTATCACTACAGATGCCAGCTATGTCCAAAGACATCTAGATGCAAAGGGAAAAATAATATTCATAAACTGTTTCTACACCTCATCACTGCAATGTATTGCAGTGTGGAGTGGATATAGCTACACTGCCTTCAGCCACTGTTTTGGATACTGATAGATGCCTAGTTGTGGTAGAAACAGCTCAGCACAAGCAGGATAGTTTTCTCTGATTTTGTAAACTAAAGTTATTTCGGGAGCCATTATTTTCAGAGAAAAATCACTGCTATATCATGCCAAAGGAATAATCTTCCTTAGACTAAAATAAAAATAAATGCACTTTTTGGGGCCATAGTAATTTCTTAACTGTACATGCTTATGACATATAAGACTATGATATGTGATTAATATTATTTAAGTACACATTTCAAGAAATTAATTTCATTCAATATTTAACACTGAAAGAATAGCAACTTTTGCCTTGCTAAGTAGTGGTCAAATAATTTACTATCTGCTTATATGTGCACAGACTTTACACTCGCATTGGACATTTGGTATCTGTCTACTTGGGTTCCTTCTTTTGTTGTGGAGGGAGGTCTTCCAGTCAGAAAGTCAGTGGTCCTGGTCAATGTTTAAATGCAGGAGTGAGGCTCACAAAAGGAAGAATCTGACTGAAGATGCTGCAAGTGGACAATTAAGTTGCCTGCCTTCCTTTAGTCTTTGATCCAGAGCAGCAGAAATGGAAGCAGTTTATAGAAAGTTGATACCAATTAGGACCCAGAAGTTAGAAATTTATTATACCATAAGATTTGCCTCTGTCTTCCACATAAAATCAGTGGAAATGTTGAGCAAATATTTTCCAGAGTATCAACAGTGGCTTCAGAGGGAAATTTGGAGGTTAAAAAAAAGTTTCTTTAATACTGCAGTTTATTTCTATGTTCATACTGTGGGCATTCAAAAAATCTCTAAAGTAAACCTTAAGTGGAATTGGACAGATGAGATTTTATAGAGGAACTTTCAGATAGGAAAACATAGAAAACTTCTTGAGTCAGCAGTTCTTTAAGAAGTAATCTGTAAAAGTCCATTGCTAGTACTAAATATACTTTTGCTTTTTCTGATCACTGAAAGTTCCTGTAAGCGGTATTTTTTCCTGATATTTCAATTCATGTTGCATTTCTTAAATCTTCCTGTATAATTTCAAGAAAATTATGTTATCTCTCTGCTATAAAATACACTCAGATCTGCTCATTTCTCTAGATATATATTTTAGCTTGCAATACTCCAGCAATCCAGCAATTTTTATAATTGAATTTCACAGTTTGACTGAAAGTCATAACCTATAAAAAAATATAGCTAGACATATATATTATGAGCATTGCCATAGGCCACTTCTTTCCCCTGTATTGTATATGAATATACTAAATCTGGTTTGTTCAATATACAATGCTTGTGTTACCATATTTTCTAATAGATTATAAAAATACCATACTTTTCTTACATTCAAGGACGGATCATGAAGAATTCAAAGACTGTAATTCAAGTAGCTACATGTAATTTTCTTTTTCTGTGGAAAGTTCGTATTTCTCATTTTCTTAACTTTCCTGTAGCAATTTTTTAGCTTACATCTTCCTCATGTTCACTCACAGACCATTAATATTTCTTTTTGTTGTCTTTCCTTTGTAATGTTTTGAGAATTCAAATATTTGAACTATGTTTCTGATCCAGTTTAAGAATGTGTTAATATCAACCAGACAGTGTTAAACATCAGTGCCCTGATGCTCAGAACAAATATTCTATATTTTCTATCATTAAAAATGAGTTAAAGAGTTACTTAAATTCTTAAATATTCCTGAAACTTCAGTAAACTCTGTCCATTTTATTATCTGAGAGAAGCATATTATTCATCTATTAGTTTTTCATGTTGATGAATAGTATATTTAATCAGAATGTCAGTGTCTCTGAAATATGTAAATACCTAAAAAAATACTTTGTTCCTTTTTGCAAGGCTACATCATGTCCTTTTGTTATGGTGGGTAAAAGACACCACAATGAAAACATTTAGCTAAAAGTTTCTTATTGTTCTGAGTGATTCCAGTAGCTGAATATATTCTCCTAACTAGGATTTTTTGGGGTTGTCAATCATACTGGAATGTTTTTCCTTTTCCTATTGTTATGCCATATGGAAACTTAGAATAGAAATTGAAGATGACCAGGCAAAATACTTCATCATGCTGGTGGGCTTGGAGTTTGTTATTGAGAGAGAGCATTGCAGGAAGAGAACCAACTGCAGAAATGTCACTGTAACTTACAAGGTCTTGAGTAGACCTATAACATTAAGGCAGAAAGTGCTTAGTTCCCAACTCAGAAGGGTAGAGTTAAATAAATGTAACTATTTCTATAAATGATGGAATATCTAAGGTACCCAGTGCATATTTTTGAGTCAAGGGATATTCACCATTTATAAATGCAGGAATTATTAAATCAGATAGCTATGTATCCATAGCATCATTTTTCTCCTAATATTCTATTTCCACCCAGCCATACTCCCCAAATGCCAAACTCTCAGATATAGAGATGAGATGTAGGCATATGTATTACATAAAAGGAGGGCAAAAGAAATGGATGGAAACCTTTAATGTGAGCTACTCCAAAAAATTTTCTGTTGTGCATGCTTGATAGACTATTATCTGGACTTTTACTACCAAAATAAAAATAGTTAGCAGAAAAATGCAAATAAGTTAGATTACTTTAAAATCTTCTTCTCCTCTTTTTTTTAAAATTAATTTTAGTTCTAAGTCTGTTTACAAGAGTACTAAAAACATTTGACTTCGGAAATATTCCTTTGAAAATCAGTAAGATGTGACTTGGGTGACTTTCTACATTGTAGAAAATCTGTGTGTTACATGTGCATGCTGGGAAGGTCAGATAATATCTCCATGTAGGCCATCCCTTCTCCATTACTACCTCAGTGCATATAAACCAATTTCCAAACACACAGGCATCTTTTCTATACCTAGCAAGCAAGTTGAGGTAGAATCAAGATTTGTCTGCTTGTATCACATGCTGTAATCCTTTGATTTGAAAAGCAGACCTTCATACTGGCTCCTTCCCCCAAAATTTCTCCATGTGGTCAAATCCGCAAGCAGTACATGACTGAAAATTCACGACCCAAAGGCAATAATTCAGTATTTGTCTCTTCTAGCTCTTGTGAAAACATCCAGTACTGTGGCTGTCTCCTCTGGTGGATATGCTGGTACTTACAACACTGCCTCTGGCAGTGTCTGCTGGAGAATTGCTCAGGCAGCATTATGCTTCCATGAACCACTTTCTTTTCACTCACCCTCTGAATTTTACAAGTACATACAATATCTTCTAATTAAATGTACATCTCTTCCAAAGTGAAGCCAAAGACATTTCTTCACTGGGACGAATATTCAGCTTTCACTTTTCATTTTCTTCATACACTTTTATGTAATTATGCATGACACACACCTTCAGGTGTCAGAAGAGAGTCCTAACATTAAATTATACCATATATATTTCTGTTGCAAGGGTGCCAGTGAAATAAATTTTGAATCATTTTGTATCCAGATGTTCTGAGTCTCTAATAGCGGACTTTCCCTATGATAAATTATTTTTAATTGTATAATATTTCTTCCTAATGTTAATTTCCAATGTAAGAAAATTCACCACACTTAAAACTTAATTTATTTTTTATATAAAATGTTTGCAGTGGGTATAACAACTTCTCACCTTACTCATGGTAAGATGAAACTTCAGGACAGACTGATTTGGATTTAAAGGTCATATGCAACAGCATAATCCAGTTAACTGTTCTGCAGAAATACAGATGTATCTCTGAACCATCTAACATTTGTTTTACTAAAGTACATTGCTAACAAGTTTCCTTTGTACATGGTTCATTAATTAATATTTTTTCATATTTGAAGAAATGAAACCCAGAAAATAATTAACATGTACTACAGTTGTCTTTCCAAAATAAAGCAGGAGAAAGTGGAAATTCAAAGTACCACTGAGAGTCTAATTGCAACACTATCACGGTGTTTTCTTACTCTGTATTTAGCAGGATTGGGCAGGACCTCCTGGGTCGCTGCAGCCAGCTTTGTCAGGCAATTACATCGTAAGATTTGGTTATAAAAGCTCTATCACAGAACCTGTTAGGCTGTGACTTGTGCATGTGCCAGTGTTCTCCAGGTTAAACCACGCTTTTCCATCATTATTTTCCTGGTGGATATAACTGCTGTTCTCAAACATCTCTCAGTCTTTCTTTTGCTATATTTAACAAATTAGGGTTATTTAAACTTCTCTTTCAGAAGAGACAGGGCAGAGTAAATCTAGTAACCCTTTCTTCACAGCACTTTCAATCTAAATTCATGTTCTTGAGCATGAGTGACAAAAGTAGGGCACATGGATTCAATATTGCACATTAATGATGTGGAGGAGGACGAAGAATTAAGTGGTAATCTATTTGAGTCAAAATTGATTTGGAAAAATCTGGTAAAGCATCTTCTAATGAAATAGAATTAGATATGCTTCTTAAATACAAATGTCAGATTTGACCTTCGATGAGGCTATTTTAAAGTTAGTAGGGAGATAAGTATGACTTAGAACTGTACTGCACAAATGGTGGGACCTCATTATTTCAACACTCCAGAGCTGATAGAAGTTTTTGTATTCATGAACTAAATGCTATATGTTGCCATTTCAAAAGTTGATTTGGGCAAGCAGTAAACACACTGATTGCAAAACAGCTACCTACGTGAAATACCCTTGGATTTAGTGAACATAAATTTACTTTAAAAAAAAAATGTAAATAGAGAGACTGGTTAATTCTTAAAAGTTTCTCCAGTTGAAACTGAAGATATGGAAAGTTTTTACCTGATCCAAAAGATTATTCAACTGAGCAGATGTAAATGAAACATTTTCTCTGGGAGACGCCTTGCATGAGAAGCTGCTGGAACAGCTGTTTTACCTCTGCTGAGGGTGCAAACACCGAAATGCGAAGAGTCAAGTATTAAAAATATTGAAATATCTCTTGTCCTTCTCCTTTCCACAGGAAATAGCTCTACAGAAGACTAGTATCTAATAAAAGAGATAGGAAATACTACAAATATAAGCGATGTGGGTTTATGCAGAAACTGCTTTTTTTTGTATTTATTGACTGTTCCTCAGTAATAATGCTTGGCTTAATGAGTTGTAATAGATACGGAGGAACATTCTCATCAGCTAAATAAAGTGTAATTTGAAATCTGCCAAGTAATGCCAGTGTCTCTGAAAAATGTAAATACCTAAAAAAATACACTGTTCCTTTTTGCAAGGCTAAATCATGTCTTTTTGTTATGGTGGTTAAAACACACCACAATGAAAACATTTGGCTAAAAGTTTCTTATAGTTCTGAGTGATTCCAGTAGGATGGCCCTGCCCAATCCTGCTAGACACAGAGTAAGGAAACACCATGATAGTGTTGCAATTAGACTCTCAGTGGTACTTTGAATTTCCACTTTCTCCTGCTTTATTTTGGAAAGACAAGTGTAGTACATGTTAATCAGATCAGATGGGAGTGTGACCTGTAAACTCTGTGCTGAGTATGTCTGAAGTGTAATCAAATATGTGTGAACTTCAGCACTTCAGTGTGGTTTGAGTATTCATTTCTGAGTACATTTGGCAGCTCATAATTTAATTGTATATCATTAAGATAACATTCAAAAGAGTATTATAGTGGTCATGGTATGTCTGGATATTAATACAGGACTATCAGGAGTCATAAAATAAAATTAGTGTTTTTCACAGGTGTAAAAGTTACAGAAATGCTTTATCATTTTAACATTTTCCTTTCCAGTAGCCTGATCAGGGAATCCAGAGTTCTCTGTAGATATAGAAAAAAAGACACCCTCAACCTAATCAATCTGAAGGTGTATTTTAGCAGACCTTCTAACATACTCATCTTTGCTTCCTGTGACAAATGGACCTTTCAGGTTGACTAAACTGACCTCAGGATATGGGATTCCTGATTATACTGATTTCCTCTCTGCTCAAGTATGTACCTGGATGCACCTGGATATGTCCCCATCCCGGGCTAGTTGGGTCATTTCCTACAGACTTCACATGACGGAGTGACCAGGTAATGAGAATGGAGTAGGTCAGCTCTGATACTTGCACTACAAGAGGATCCGCCCGGAAACAGACTTACAAATGTTTTTTTAACACAGGGGAAACTTCAGCTGGGTCTGAGAATGAGACAAGACACAAATCCATAAAATTTGTGTTTTCGTAGTTCACATGTTTCATTTTTTCCCCCGCCCCTGCGCAAGTCCGACCGCGCTGGGTGGTTCCTGCTGCTGTTGTGCGCTCGTGCCTCTAGGTGGAACTGAAGGGATTGAGATTTGTTGAAGGACCTGAACACACATCCAGTGTTTCACAAGTAGGTTGGTCTCTGCCGTGAAGAGTTTCTGCCTATACAGCAAAACTGTATTGTTGGAAGAGAAACAAACCAGTAAGTCCAGCGACTTGGCCTGAGTAGAAAAGCAGGGATTCATTAAGCAGTCATTGACTCATTTCTTCAGTAGACATCAGTGGCAGCTCCTCCTGAAAATTATGGCAGTTTTGTATCACTTCCTAGCACTTATTTCTCTTGAGCTGGAATCCTATTAAATCCTCAGCATTAATGCAATATTTTTTTATAATTAAATTAAATAAATGGGTTTTTTCCTATGTAATTTCCATTATTTAGAGCTACACTGTTAAATAAACTGCAGGAAAATGGCCATTCATTCTGAAGTATGTGGACTGAGACTGACCAAGACATTTTATCTTTCTCAGTTTTTTTCACATTCAATGAGGATTTAAATTTCATTTAGAGAAACACTAGTGGTATAGATACCTTTTAACATAAGCAAAGCAATAAACTATGCTCAAAATATTTGAGAGCTACTGAAGTAATTCTTATTATTGTTCCTCATTTCCTATTTAAAAATAAACACAGCTATATCCAGATTTAGTGTATTATATTTTTATTTCCTGTCACACTGAGGAAAGGCAAAGGTATTGCTCTTTTGCCATCATCTGCTGGTCTTCTGGAGGAATCTAGTGAATTATTTAATATTTCTGTATAGTTGTCTACAAGACAATTATTATGTTCTTTTTCTCTTGCACTCAGGCTTAGTCTTCTGCTTATACACTGTGCTTTACCAGTGGTGCTTCTTTTATTTCTGATTGAGTGGGTCATAGAAAAAAATAATCAACTGTTCCATCATGTGTCTGAGATTTTTCTTATAATATGTCAGGAGTGGGAGGTGGAGAATAGGAGTGGGAGTAGAAGGAAAAAGTCCCTAAGTTGGTTTTTTTTTCCTGAAACCAGAAGGAGTGTTTTTAACTACACTGTGTTGAGATAAGGCCCTTACAATATACTCCTTCAGTTCACAGATGTGTAGCCTCTTTGTCTACGAGTCCTAGAGGTTCTCACTTGTCAGGTGAAAGCTATCTGAGTTACAATAGATTTGATTCTTTCTCCTTGTTCATTAGCTCAGAAAAGTCAGTAATGATCAATCCTGGTGAGGTTTAAAAGTCTGTTCTCCAATCCTAATTTCTGCAAAGGGGAAGTGGCATTTCTATTGCTCTTGTCACTGTTACTTTGTTATGCGCATCTTTCCACTGCAATCAGGAGCTTGAAAGTGTGACATTGGCCACTCATAGCAAAAACAGCCTATGCTGAGAGACAGGAGCAAATATCTCGCTTGCCTGTGGTCCTGGGTAAATGAGCAAAAACCTGGCTGTGATGGCAGGCAGCAGCTTTAGGCACTTTAACTGGCTGGGGTTATTCTTAAGCAGTTGGACCATACTGGCAGTCATGTTATATTTGTAAGTTAGGCTAAGATAATGACTGGCATGCACTGCTATTGTGTAGTTGCAAGGCAAACATATTCTGATAATTCTCACAGAATCATAGAATAGAACCATATCAGATGTGGAGTTGGGAAGGACCCACCAGAATCACTGAGTCCAACTCCTGGCCCTGCACAGGACACCTGAAGAATCCCACCATGTGCCTGAGAGCATTGTCCAAATACTTCATGAACTCTGCCAGGCTTGGTGCTGTGACCACTTCCCTGGGGAGTCTCTTCCAGTGCCCAACCACACTTTGGGTGGAGAAACTTTTCCTGATATCCAACCTAAACCTCCCCTGAATCAACTTCATGCCATTTCCTCAAATCCTGTCAGAATAGTAACAAGATCAGTACCTGCCTCTTCGCTTCCTCTCATGGGGATGTTGAAGACTGCAATTGTAATTTTGTTTGGAAATTATATTTCAAGCTGCAATTCTAATTTGGTCCTCCTTCTCTGATAAATGCTCACTATAGATTCCAGATCCTCTGTGTCTATAAATGCAGTTCACAGCTTCATCCCAGTTACTTACACCACTTAGCACTGAGACAACAGAACCAGGAAGCTGGAAAAAATAGCTATTCTGTTCTCTCAGTTTCCCTTTTTTCTCTCGCTACCACAATAACCATGTGAGATTCTGTAGACAGAAAAAAACAAAATACATCTTCCTTGCCACAAGAAGCAGATACATACTCTTTGCGGTGATTCAGACAAGAGTCAGCTTAGATTATCTGTATTTCTTGTATTAAGCCTGAAGTCTTGAAAGCTAGCATTTTTTTTCAGTTCTTATGACTTTTCAGGAAATAATTCACTGTGTATTCATCAGCTGATTGCTAGCTTCACTCCTGAGGGTCCCTAGGATCATGACTACTCTCCCTGTCCAGAAAGCAATAAATCTTCTGTGTCACCATTTAGAAGATGTTGTGTATCTAGAAGGAAAACCAGTTAGATTAATTTTGGAATACCAGAGAAGTCACAAAAAATACTCAAACCCTTTACATCCATATTAAATAAAAGTACTTTAAAAGTCAGTCTGGAATTATAAAAAAAAAGTGTGTTTGTGTTATGTGTGAATATGTGGGTGTATTTTACCCTTTTGACTAAGATCCATAAAATGCACATGTATTCAGACTGCTTTATAACTACTATTTTTTTCCTCGAATCCAGATATTAAAACCACCTTAAATGATGCATTTCACTGACCTTCTCCTTATTATTTATTATGTTCTATTTATGTCAGGAACAGAAAAATAAACATCATGTCCAAGGACGTCATGATAATTATCTGGAAGAAACTTTCCAATGACTTCTTGCACTTATGAGTTTCTAATATTTCCCTTTCATCACCCAAGCCTAGTAAACTCATTATTTTTGCATCACCTAAACCATTCCTCAGCATATGAAATGCACAAGGCAGATTTTGTCTTTTCCTATTGCTTTGCTTACCTTTCTGAGAAACTGATTTGTTTCCAGCAGAGTTAAAGATTGGCCTCGCTGCTCCCTAATGTTTCAGACTTTCAGCAAAAAGGCAAAGGGTACAGGCAGGGCTTCTGCTCGTGGTGGCAGGGTGCAGCAGGACCCAGCAGCTCCCTGGGGTCGTGGTCCAGGAGCAGCAAAGGGTCCCCAGGGATCTGTCAGTGAAAGGTCTGGCAGCCAGGGTCCATCCCACTGCTCCAGCCAGGAGCAGGGCAGCCAAGGGGCACTGGGGCAGCCCCAACCCTGGGCATCAGCACCTCCTTGGGGACAAGGATGGACCGAGACTGGGCCAGGATGTGAGCCCTGGGGTGAGCCCAGGTCATCATGGCCCAAGGCCAGGCAGAGCAGGGCTGGGAGGGGCTGGTCACCAGCCCTTCTGTGGTGTCACTAAGGCTGATGGCCCAGAGGAAATGATGTGGGGTCCTGGGCTGTGGGCAGGTGAGGAGAGCCCCAGGACTGTAGCAGGACATGGTCATGATGTCTTGGCAGTGCCCTTAGGGCCCTGGTTCTTACCACATCTTTTCCTCAGATATGGTTTCTTTCCAGCAAGGAGAGAAGCCAGTCCTTCAGAGATGGGAATTCATATTTCAACAAACTGCAGTAGCTGGAGGGGACTCAGGAGAAGGGCCTGTTTAGCACTGCTGACCTCCGATTCAGCCTCCAGCTTCCTAGAAGTTCTCAGGAGTTTGTGCAGGGGCAGGAGGGAAAACTTGCACAGATAAGTACATAAATTAACCCAATGTAGGAAGGAATGAACACTTACAGTGTACATCTATGCATTATGGGGCACAGGTAGCCCCATAATTTTAAAATTGATTGATTTTAAAATTATCTTCTAGTTCCTGATTATGATTTGTTTACAACTTTGTCTAAGTATGACTGGACCAATTATTCTGTGTGTGTCAGGTATTGGTCTCTGCCTAAAATGTAAAAGGGGTAAAATTTAAGCTAAATTATCAATCATTTCTTTGTGTAGAATTTACAGGGTTTTCTTCCCAGGTATCTAAACTTAGCTCATTGAAAAGATTTAGGTCTCATATGCTATGGCATAGGATATGTAGTGTCAAACACATGCATGTAGGCATCTCAGTGAAAACATTATTCTGTATGAAGCCAGGATAAAAATTTGCGAAAAATAACAGAATGTATTATGTAGAGTTTTATTCGTGGTTGATTGCTAAACTTATTGGAGATCAGCTCTGTCCTAAGCATTACAGGTGTTCTTAAAATGATTTCTGAAAGCACCAAAATATTGCTGTGGAGCTTGGCTATAGGAAATCAACAGAGGAAAACTCCTGTGTCTTGATGCATGAGGGAAAAAAAAAAGCCTAGTTTCTAAGCCTGAGAGTGCAGAGGAAGATTTGGGGGTGTGTAAAGGAGGAATATTGGCAAGAGGAGTAGGAGAGAGAGAGATGCTGGCAAGAGAAACCAAGTGGGCAGATTTGAAACAGTAGAGGGGAGGGAGTAAAAGGTGTTTAAGGAAAGGAGACTGCAACAGAAGTGGGGAGAGGAGAAATGAAAAATAAGTGCACTGAAAATACACTTAAAGTGAAAAGGCTCTGACTACTGGTGTGCACTCCCCTCAGAACCTGAGGGGAAAAAAACCCCAAAATTCCTAAACTTTAGAGGATTGTCAGTAACATATAAGGGGATTTCAAACAGAGAGGTTGAGAAGTCCTGCTTGTTTATCTTTTAAACCTAAGAAGCTCCATAAAACCAAAAAACCCTAAGGTAGAAGAACCTAGGGTGACCTATGTGACCACTTGGGTTCTAGACAGTTGGAAAATGACAGTATCAAAGCTGTGTAATCTTAATTCAGTGATTTGGTGCTTTGGTGCAATTTTAAATTATATAATCTTGCACTTCTTGTTTGCTGTAAGACACCTACTTCTCTCAGTATGTACACATCCTCTGCAAATTAATCAAGAAGTTTAGAACATCACTTCTTCCAGGAATTGGAGAGTGCATTTTTGCTGGGGCTATCCTAGAAAAAAATCTGAAATCCTTGTAGGCTTCATGAACTTACAGAGCTAGAAGTCCAATTAATGAAAGGGTCCAAAAGGTGACAAATATAAAACAAAGAAGCCCAAGAGGCTCTCAGGAGGATATAGAACACAGTCTGCTGATTGCCAAGAGGAGCAGTAAGTGTTGTTCAGGAGCTTGGTAATGGCTGTGGCCAGAAACTCTTTCAATGGACAAAGAAATGATCATGGAAAATATCACACAACTTCAGCAGAGAAAAGAATAGCTTCATATCCAAGAGAGTTGAAGGTTGCTATGGAAAGCAGGATCCTTATCCTCCCTCTGTCCTGCCTGTGCTGAGTCATTTCAATCAAAGCCTTCACAGGTGGTGCTACTTGTATGGTCCTCAACGATTGCTCATTGCAACTCAACTTCAGGTCCAAATCTTTGAAATAATTGACTCTTACTCTTTCTTGCCACTCATGTGTTCCAAAATTCATCCTATTACTGTGATTAATGATCATTATTAAGTATTTATTTCAGAAATTCCTACAGACTAGTATAGGCTCCATTGCATTAAGAATTTAAAGTGATAAAATTATCTCTCCACTCCAGAGATTGTTACTACCTGAATACCTAATACAGGCAGACCACAGGAAGTGAGACAACCAGGACAGTGGGGTGAAGAACAATTTGCTCAAGGTCACTCAGGAGACATTTAATGGCAGGTCTGGAATGAGATACTGTCAGAATCACAGGAGTTCTGAAGCTAGAAGTCATTTGTTTAAAAAGATTGCCATGCATTTAAACAAAATTATCTGTAATGGAAGCCTGTCACCTGTGATGTGAGTAAAGTAATTTATTATGCAAGAACCATAGAGATAATTTACAATAGTTCTTCTGTGCCTTTAATGTATAGTAACTGTAATCATGGAATTGCTTCTGAAATCTCTTTTATGCTTCTTGGCACTCCATATGGTAGTTGGATACTGCAGAAAAAAATATCCTCCAGGAATCATTGAGCCAGGCTTTAAGCCAGGCAATCTCCTCTAACAGTTTCAGAGCAAGCCGTACTATAAAAATGTAAATGTGGCGGCAATACTTCTTCTTCACACCATTTTTCAAAAGGTAAATGTAAGTGTTGTTCAAACCACAGTGCAGCTTGAGAGCATTTGTGAAGGACATAAAAAATCTGAGTTACTTTGTGTAGGTGGCTGTACACACCTGTTACTGTGAAGGGTCTCTATTTCAGACATTTATCATCCAACAACATCAGTAGAAAGACTTCCAGTAATTGCAGCTCTGCACAGGTTTCTTTCCTCTTTCTCCACTCACCTTCTCTTTTACACATCTTTTGTTGCAAGTGCTCAGGCATTCCCCCTTCCTGAACCATTTGGGTAAACATTACCCACCAAGAAGTGTGGTTTTCTAGTGTGTTCACTGGCATAAGTGAAGCAGATTACAACAAACAAGTCTAGCAAACACTGGAAGATTATAATGCTTAGTGCAATCCAGAAAAGAGGTATCAAAAGGGAGGCAAGAAAGAGAAATTGAGAATGGAAAAAAGAAGACAGACTGTTGAACAAGAGTAAATAGAAGGGGGGGAAAAAGAAGGACTACCAGTCCTTCCCAAAAGGGTTAAGAAGAAATGAATCAACAGAGTATGAAGACTAAAATGACTGTTTTCTCAGAAATCAGAAATGGGGAGTGGGAGCCTTGCAGGGAGAAGGTGGTAGAAGAAACTAAATTCTCCTTTTTAAAACCTCCAGTTTAGTAATTTGAATGAGTTTTGCCCAAGTAAAGATAGTGCTTTTTTCTTTCCACGCCACCCTTTGCCTAAACTTAAAATGTAGTGGTATTAGCTGGCAAGGTCAAAGCTTAAGGTTTTTGCCCCTGCCCTGATCCTCTTCCCTCCTTGTTCCTCACCCTTCTTCTGCACTTATGTCTGAGTTCGCCTTGGTTGCTTCCAAAAATTTTTATTGTGTGTAACAACATGCCAAATGTAGATCTTTTTAGAACTTCTCATTCTTTGCTTAATCACTTCTTAATAATATTAATACATATCTTTAAGGGAAATTGAAATAACCATTAAACAAAGAATACAAAAAAAATTGCAGTCCTAGTAATCAACATACATACATTTTAAATGACCTATTTATTTTTTTATTGTCAAGCCATCTAATTGGGTTTGATTGCCGAATAGAGGCATATGTCAGTAATGTTATACCTTTCATATATGCTGCAGTTTGTTTCAGCTAAAATTCAAATTCTAGTTCAAATTCTCAGAGCTCAGGAAGAAATTAGTGGGAGAGAGGTAGGAAGCAGGCATCTAGTTACAAGTTTTTTTAACAGCATGGCCTCTGTCGAAACTAAAGGTTCTGAGGATCACAAGCTATTCCACTGGTATTGCCCAGCTTCGTTTTTGTTCTGTAGCCAAGGAAACTGCCAAGTAGTAAGGCTTATTTAGGCAGAGTTCTCCTGCTCAGGATTTACTAAACTATTTTTGGTGCATGGTATGTTTCAGCAGGCAGTACCACTTCTGAGTTCACACCTGTTTCCAGGAGAGTTTCTCAAGCAGGTTTCCAGCTCATGTTCCATACCCAAGGGCAGATATGGCCACGCATACAGCATTTTTACACCTGCTAACTCTGCTCCTCATTGTGGAAACCACATGAATCCCAGGAATGATCTGCGGTGCAAGCAATAGGTTCCCGGTCTGGATCCTCAAGGTGCCCAGGCACCAGGCCATGTAGACACTTACCTCCACAACCAAGCACAGGTGCTGATTCAAGAACTTGTGTACTTCAACCCGGGGGGATGTGGCAGTTTTGTGTACTGCAGCCTTCACCACTGGGGCTCAACCTGGATTTTTCTCAGAAATTTGATGTCCAAATCTCTCTCAATACTTCTTTTTTGATGGCTGGGGCCTTAAGGTTTCTAATTTTTCTTGCAGAGAGTATAGCTCTCTGGCATTTGATCTGGCTTCTTCAGAATTTTCAGTTTTAAAATTTGATTCAGTACTGCCTTCAATAAGTCAGCACTGAATAAGTCAATAAGTCAGCAGTCATGTAAGTATGCATGTCTTGGACATTTCAGGTATTTTGAAAGCTGCAGAGTAGAGATTAATTGTTGGGAACATTTTTTAATTGTTATGTGCTACAGTGTCAGTTCATAGTTCTGAACTCAGTTTTTGTCTCACTAATAAAAGATCAGTTGCTTTTAACCTGAACTTTGTTATTTGGACATTCATTTAGTAATTTGCTTTCTTAATTTCTTTTGTACTTACAAACATAAATTTCTTTGAAATATTACCCTTTAGTGTGAAATATTGCCTTTGAAATGTACCTCACAATATATATTTTTCAGAAATTTTCACAAAACTCTTAGCATTGGTACTTTTGCCCAGATTTAGTGAAATTATGTTTATTTATAAACTAAAAAGGGGAATTGTTGAGTAATAGAAAGTATGCCTGGAAAAAAATAGGTTTGTTTTTGAATAAATGCATGATCCATCTTTGGGCATAATTCTGCTTCATTCTTTTAAGCCTCCTTATGCTTTTGAAGAAGCATATTTTTTTCCACATACAGGTACTGAAAATTCATATATCAAGAAGCACTTCTGTTAGTTACATCTGTAGTAAAATGCACAGCAGTGAAAAAAAAATACAAGAAGTCTGTAGAATAATGTAGAGTTTCAGGTCTGTTTCTAGCATCTCAGCTTTGCTCAGTCTGCAAGCCCAGTGACTTCTTGTGCCTAATAGAGGATCCAACAAATATTCCTATAGGGAAAGTGGTTATTTTCTTTTAATTTTAAAATAAATTTCTACTGATCTTAAAATTTCCACAGATTGTAGTATAATAAGTATTTATGTTCTTGTTAAGGAAAAGGCATATGAAAATTCCAAAAATAGATGGCACTCAGTAGAATTCAGTTAATTAATTATTGCACTGGGGAAAATATTCAGCTATAGTTCTGCTGTCATAGTTCTTAAGGCATGCTACAGGGATTCTGTGTCACTGCAATACCTTTAATGCTTTCTCCTTTTATAACGGTAATTCCAGTGATATTCCCATGAATCAAGCAAATCCTGATGTAACTGTAATGGACATGTAATTTTGTTTCAAATATTTGGCCACTAATGAATGTAACCAAAGCACATTTTATTCTTTAAGTATTCTAGCGAACATTTTTGGTAACTCTTAGGACTAGCTTTTAATTTGTATATCCAATCAAAACAGGTCTGATGGCAAGTGCATGTCTGAATGTTAAACAAAGAGATTCTCTGCATAAGCAAAAGGGGCTGTTTTAATATATTCTGTTATCCATGGTTACGCAGCTGAGTTTTAAACAGTCTGCAAATCTCTACCTGAACTACATAACTATTTGGCTGACTAGAAAAGTATTTTAAGCAAATCTACATCTGAATTCAATGATTTGTGCTCACAAAGAGTTGCACAAAATCATGTCACAAAGATGCTTGCAGGCACAAATTAGAAGTCAGTAGTAAAGGATTAGCAATAAATATTTTTCTAACATGCATTGCAAAGTTACTCTCAGACTTCGAACATCTCATTAATGTGTTACAAAATGAAAGAAACAACTGCAGATATACTTGAAAGTGTGGTAAATACCGAAAGATAAAAGTAGCTGTTGCTGGGACAAGGAATAGGGTATCAAACCTTAAAGATAAAGTGATGTATGCTTCAGCAAGCCTGACTTTCTCTCAGAGTACATGGTAAGAAGCTAACAGTGCTACCTTCTTCTCTGATTTAAATTTGTGCAAGTGTCTCAAATCAAGCACATGCCTGCAATACTTGGATCTCAAGCCCAGCAGTCTTCAACTGTTTAGTTCTATTCCTCCACAAAGAAGAAAAAGAATGGAGAGCTATATTAACACAATATGTTTCAGTTAAGTGTAAGGAGATACCAGCCTGCAGATTATAGTGAATCAGCTGCGAGAGGATTGGGTTGACAACATAGCATACATATATTAGCTGATTTCAAATTAAAAGGACAGAGATAACCAATTTCTCCCATTTGATACGTTTTCTAATTACAACGTAGTCTAAATTTTGAGAGCTGTTAATAGGCAGAAATAATAGTTATTAAGGAATAGTTATTAAGGTCAAGATATTAAGTAGAGAGCTGATTCAATGTCAGTTCCAGTGAAAAGATTTGGAACAATTTTGCACTGTGTGGTGGTACAATCTGGCTAGGAAGAACCGTGTAAAACAGTAGAACTTACAAAGATTATGAAATTTAATTTTAAAAGCTGCAGTGTAAAGAAGTCTTACTTTGTTTCTGTTGAATACGAGTTTGGTTGCCTTACACATCTGCAGTTACAGTCAGCTTGGGAAACAAGACCAGCTGCCTTTCTCTTTGGCAGGGCAAGGCTCAGTATCTAAGGGCTTTTCTTCTAGCTTATTATCTTGCTTTGTGGATAGAAATTCATTTGAGAACTGATGCAATCTGCCACAAATTTGTCTTCTCACACCCTAAAAAGGTATCTGAGCCTGCTATTGATTCAAAGTCATGCTCCCAAAATGTATAATATAGTTAAGTATATGTTTTAGAAACAATTGGTATATTCAAATCTTATTTATGCACACACTAGATGTCTAAGTGGATAATGATGCAGAAAATTAGATGGGAATATAAAATATTGACAAGTTTCAATTTACCACATTTGAATGATGTATACTCACATTTATGTTGTGTTCTTTTTAGCCTAGATAGTGAGTCAAATATCAGTGACTGAAAGTGATTAGTAGAGTGTTTTTAAGATAAAAATATTGAGGGAAAAAGGCATTAGAAAAGAGACAAAATTAATAATATCTTAAAAAACTGACACAAAAAGCACCTTTTTAAAAACCTGTTATCACAGAAAATATATATAAACTAATGCTGAAATTTATGTAAATAATGTTTTTATTTATAATGGGGGCTAAATACCAGAGAATGAATAGCATTGTATGCACAAGTAACACTGACATGAGAACAAATGACTACAGGAAGCTCATTAACATTTGAGACTGAGAATTAAGCCTTCAAGAAATTAAATTCATAAAATCACAGAATCATATTGGTTGAAAGAGACCTCAGTAGGCCATCTAGTACAATCCCCTGCTCCAATGGGTCCAGTTAAAGCAGGTTGCTCAGGTCCAGTCAAGTTCTGAATAGCCACAAGGCTGGAAACTCCACAGCCTTCCTCATCAACCTGGCCCAATGCTTGGTTACCCTCGTGTTCTGGAAGAGACATCAAATTTTAGAAATTCTGTGGAAATAAAGGTTGAAAATTGGCATATTTGTTCTCAAGAGAGTGTTGATATATTTGTAAACAGGACCCAATGTCCATGGATTAATATTCAGTATATACCAGCTGACCTTGCAACCTACATACCTATGAAAGAACGCCCTCCAAAAGCTCTGTTCCTGAAGATGTTGATGATATACTCCAAACACAAGCAAGGACATGCTTTCTTTTAGATCAAAAGAATTCAGTAAGCCTACAAATGCTCATTTCTAAAAACTTATAGATGAAGGAAAATGTACTGAATAGATTGAGAAAAATAAATGTGGTACATATTTCCTGAAAAATAAAAGATTGGTACTGACAACTATGGTGCCATAAATATTATCTGAGTGCCTTGTAAAGCAATGAAATAAATATTCCATCATTAACAACGGGGACAAGAGAGGAAGTGAGAATTTAGAATTCATCAGTCAAACATCATTTCTTATTTTGATGCAATAACAAAATTAATGGGCAATGGTAATGAAGTAGATCATATACATTTGGATTCTAGTGAGGCATTTGATATGGCATCTTCAGAATTTTCAATTTTAAAATTTGATTCAGTATTGCCTTCAATAAGATCATAACCATGCAGGCTGTAACCTGCCCAAATGAGAACAAAAATCAGAAATAATAAACAGCAGCATATTAGGAAGTGGAATCTAAGAGTTGGCATTTGTTAGCAAGAGTTGGCAAGAGTTATATTTGTTTAATGTCTACATTAGTAGTCTGAGAGAAAAAGAAAAGAGCACACTAATGAAATCTGAAGATGATATTAAATTTGAAGGAGGTGCAGAAATTAAAGAAAAAAGATTGAGGATTTTGAGAAATTACAGATGTGGGAAAACTGAAAAATGCTATTCATCCTAGAAATATGAAAGTCTGTTCCTCTTGAGGTAAGAATATGAAACACTGATACGTTGGAGGATATTGGTATTTGTAAAACAGAAGGTAAATTCAGAAAATTCCATGATGTATTACCATTAGTACATATAACAGTGAGTTCATGGGACAGTAACAATAGTTCCTCCAAATGTGCATGAAAATAAGTTTCAATTCAGGTGATGCAACTGGGCTGGAAGACGTTGTTAAATGAGATGCATGCACAGGAAAGGGTAAAGGAAGGAAGGATAAGGAAGCTAAGACAAATAATGTGCAAGCAGTGACTAAAACAGCTCAGAGTTCAGCTGGTTCACTGAAGAGTTTTCTAACTAATAGATGATTGAACATACTTAGGACAAACTTACCACCTTTTGTGTTTTTTCCAGTGATGAAAGCATCCCTTGAATGGACATTGCCTAGGACATTTTATTATTGTAGGGATGGTTTTACTGTTCTGAGAAAATATGGGATCTCAAAAAGGCAAATGCAGGAAGTGCAGCTGTGAATCAAGTACTAATCTTGTGCTTAAATAAATTTAAATATCAGCAAGTGGAGTAAAGTAAAAGAGGAATAACATGTGTGATATTAAGTAATGCAAGAAATAAAAAATAAATAAAATTTTTAAAAGGCAAATGCTCCATTACAGAAAACTGTGGTTCCTGCTGGGTCCCTGGAACAGTTCTTTCTAAAATGTCACCTCAGAGTCTGTGTATCTGCTTTTGTCTTTGGAAGATTCCTTAATCTTGTTCCAGGCTGCCTGTTATCTGAGCTTTCACACTCTTTGTAGCACCTTTAGAAGATATAGCTGTGTATGCCCAAATGCTGCTGGACAATAAATGATCATCCTTCTCTTCAGATACTCTCTTGCCACTTTGATGGCTAAGACAAAGCAAGCAGTTACATTTCTGCCAGCTGTTCTGCCCCATTCTCAGAAAGAAACATAGCATAGCTGCAAAAAAATAAAAATGAAACAAGGTCCACACATCAAAATGATCAAGCTACTCTCCTCTGCATTTTCTACAGTTATACTGTGTGACTGACTCAGAAGTATGCATTACCTTCAGCCAGCTACTTAGAATAGTCCCTCTCCCCAGCAAGTACTACTAATTATCTGAAATTTACTCTGTGGATAATACCAGGAGAAACTTTTGAAGCTTCTTCCGTTGCCATTTTGGTATCTATTATAACACTCAAAATCTTGTTGCAGGCAAAAGGGAACAAACATATGTGGAACTAAGGGGTTAATCTAATTGAAATTTTAACAGGCTTATCAAAAGACAAAAATCTATCATTAGTTCAGCTACAATGCTACCAGCAATCACAAACCAAATTAATGCAGAAAAACTTCTTTAGTAATACAGGTAAAATTGGTATACAAAAAATTCCTGCTATCGTCACCTTTTCTCCGGTATTGGACTCCCTGTACAATATTCCTGTGTCCTAAGCTGATGCTGTCTCATTCCTCAAGCAGAACAGGGGGAAGGGGTACAGTGAGATACCAGCATTCTGGGGCATCCACAGGAAAAGTGCAATATTCAGGGTGGAAGCTGCTGCTTCCTTGGTGTTGAGTATGCTTGGTTGTATTTTTATATGTGTTTTAACACATTCTGCTCACATGCCCTTTCTTTTCTTTGGTTCCAAATCAATTAGTCCTCTGTTAGCTCCACTGCTGGCTTTACTTGAGTTACAAAGCCACAAGCATGTAGTGACTGACCACTAATTGACTGCGATTTGTTGTGACTGTGTTTTGTGGTTGTATTAACTGCAGTTTGTGTTTCTTGTGTGGGAACTCTGGCATTATCCTGTGTCTCCACTCACCCAAAGTGCATTTTATTCTGCAATCAGAAAGTTCAGTTCACACACAAAATAACTACTTGCATTTACTGTAAGCTAAAGATAAGCGAACACACATTTAGGCTGCTATAAAGCTGCTTTCACAACTGAAACAGTATAGGGAGTCCTCACACTGTCAGATTAACACAAACTTTGTGGCCTTTACTAATAATGGCATATTTACTGAAAAATACCATCACCACAAAACTTTGCCTTCCATAATTCAGCCTAAGACAGTGCAGCCAGGGTCACCAGGTAGATACTGCCTGTTTGCTCTGCCTGACAAACTAAATAACAGCACTTCTTGGAGAGCTTTCTTAACTTTGCATAAGATGTGGTAACTGATACTATGCTGTCACTAAGTTCCATAAATGTATCTGGTTCATATATATAAAAAATTGATGCTTTATAAAAGTGCTTTATAAAATCCACATCGTAAAGAACAGTAAGCTGCCACTTTATTAAGGAAAAAACACTAAAGGCAAAAGAAAAATTGAGACATTACTGGCCTGTGAATGTAGAGATGTTTCTATCCGTCTTATTCAGTCAGTTTAATGCTACTATCTAAAAGGAAAACAACTTTCATGAACTCTGAAAACAGCAATGTTTTCTCATCTGACACTCCTAAGTATCATTTATGAGCTGGTGCTTCACAGAACTTGACTCTTCACAGCTTTTTTTGAATCACATGCACTATCCAGTGGACATTGGGATTCTTAAAATACAAATTGTGAGTTGCAAAAATGAGAGAGGAAGCTAAATGGCCACATGTACCATCTCATTCTTATCCATCATGCATCTCTAAAATTTGGTTATATTAGCCTTATTTTAACTGTTAGATACACATTTGTCAGAAGGAATAATTCAAGAATTTACATTATTTCTGTGGGGGTTTTATTTAACATTATGGTTCATATTCGTCTTTGTTGTTACTCTTGTAATTATTGAAGTATAGTTGCAGGTAGGAATAGCTAGGAATCATTTAATGTATGAGTGCAAGAGATTATTGCCATCTTTTCGCAAGACAATATGGCTTTAGGATGCTAAACAGATGTGGTTCCATGTAAATTTTAAATGATGAAAAACACTCTGGTTTTCATTTTCAGCTAAAAAAGCCCAATGCTCTTTTCAAAGGTAGACATCTTCCTTGACACATTTATATGACTGAAGAAAGCCCACAGGTGAAAACTACTGAAATTGAGAGATTGTAACCAAAAACAGAAGGAGAAAAGAAGACAAATATCTGAATATCATGTTGTAGTAAAAAAGCCCTAAGAATACTAATTTCTTCCTAATATGCACTTTCTTCCTTGAAGTCAGGCACACTGTGCCTAGCAGCCCCCTTTCTGGTTAGAGGTGGCTGAGTTGCGTGGTAAGTCATCACTGCAGTTCAGTTAGAGCCTTTGTGGTTGTACTCAGTCAGAATTCGTTGGATCTGAACCAGTCCTTTTATTAACAAACTCAGCATAAATTGAATGCATATATTGCCTCTTCCTTACAACATTCTTAGGAGTGTTCTCCTAGGAGGATGTTGTAAAATTTTGGAAAATTACTTTTCTTTCTTGTTCTACATGCCTAATGCTTCCAGCTATCAAATAATGGAGTGTAATAATGAAGCCTCCAACAGAGCACTGGACTTTTTGAGCATCTCAATATGATTGAAAGAAATAGAGTTATTGATCATAAAAAAGCAAAATCTTACATACAGAGAGGAAAAGAAACAATTCATTTATTTTAAATCCATACCGGTGAAAGAAAATTACATAATCATTCGTCTCTCTGTTTCAAGAGATAGTCTTCCAAACTTGTTGAAACCACCAAGGAAGAACACACACAAAAAAATATTATTTTTATTTTGTCTTAAAGCATTTTTGGTGCTACCAGACATAAATTTAATGCCTTTCTCCCAAAACTGTTTTAAGACATTTTTATATTTCATTTGCTTCTGACTGCTGTTCTGAAAATATTTTCAAAGAGATAGAGAACACCCAAACACCTTCAGAATGAATTTGTTGCATTCACTGATAAGAGGAGTGGAACATTTTTAGGTAAATAGCAGTTGATACAATGCACACAGACAGGTCTGAGTTTTTATTGATGACTGACTTCTGTACTAAATGAAAATGTGCTGGAGCATCCAAAGCATTTAGACATCATCTTCACTGTGATGTGTAGGATATTGGACATAAAAAGGAGTAAAAGATAAGACCCAAAAGTAAAATGCTAACCAAATGTAAAAAGGTGAGATTTCCTTTGTTAAAAGACTTGAAATGTTCCCAGTTTCCTTCCCAAGACATAGGAAACCATATTACATGTAGAGAATCATGCACATTTGCTATATGAAGATACAGACTGGGAAGACATTTAGACTAAAACCAACTAAAAGACATGGACTTTCCCCTAAGTCTGAATAAGTTAGGCTACTTGCACTTCGAATGCAAACATTATAGGGAAAGTTAAAATGTGTGAAAAATTGTTAGATATAGAACAGCATATATTTAATAATAATAATACATACCTGCAAATGTGAAGGTAAAGCTGTCTTAGGAAAAAAGAATAACAGTGAAGAACTACTCAAAAAAAAAAAAGTAATTCCAATGAAAAAGATTAAGTTAAACAGGCAGCAAAACACCAGTGGTATCAGTAATTCTTTTTATATGTTGGGAGCCTAAGCAGTAAGATGCAAGAATTGAATTGCAGCTTTCTGTATAATAAATATGTAAGAAATGTTGTGAGTGAGTGATAATGGTAATGTAGTAGCGGGGTTCACTGTTACCTTAAAATCTAACATAGGGTTAAGTTTGTGTCAAAATGTAGCATAGGATCTCTATGAAATGAACTTTAATGCCTGAATAGAAGGAATATGACATTAAGCTTATGCTGTCAATTAACCAAATGAGATAGTGGCAGTGGCTCTGGAGCACTGTGAATAACTACAAATACTGCAAAGGCAGAAAACATAACAATAATGGAAGATGAGTAGGCACTTAATGAAATTATCAGGTAAGAGGTTTAAAATAAACAAAGCACTTTTTCACTTAGTGTGTAATTAAATTGTCGAGCTGAATGTGCTGGATGTTCTAGAAGCCAAAAATCTAAATGAATTCCAAAACCTACTAGGCATGTTCATGGATGTCAGATCTATAAATGCTATTAAGTACAGCAGGTTCAAAAGGAACCTCCAGGTCAGGAAGTCCCCAAGTCCCTGACATCTCAAAGGATATCCAGAGATACATCACCGTAGGCTTACCTTTTTTCTATGCTGTCTTCCACATCAGAAAGGATGCTGAGCTAAATTAGACATTTTTCTACTCTACTGTGTAGAATCATGTTCTTACAACTGTTGTAAAGGACTCATTTCAGAGTGATTCCTGTCTACACTATTTTATCTTTTTTCTTTCACTTCAAAATTACTTTGTCTTAATAACAAACAAATAAACAGACTATGGTGGGGGCTTCTCACTATGGTAATAGTGACTCTTACTTGATCCTAATGACATTAAAGTATTTTTAAAATACTGATTCTTTGATCATTTAATTTTGGAGAGCAATGGCAATTTTAATTTGGAGGGAGGGAAGCTAGTCTGCAATATTTTAACCACTTAGCCCTGTCTGTAAACAGTGTAGTAAATGCTTGTTACATTCCTGGTGATAGTGAAGCAGGTTGTGTTGTTAGGGGTCGGCCATAGTTTTTCCAGACTTAAAAAATGAGTGAGGCAAATATTGTGCCCCATTATTGTCCATTCTTCCAACAAGAGAATAACTATCAAGCATAAAATAAACTTTCTTAACCCAAATGAACTATTTACCCCAATTGTAGCTTCAGGGTTCAGTTTACTGGTATGCTCTGGCTGTGCTACATTGTCTCAGCCATGGAGAACATCTGTTAGCCCAACTGCTTGGTACAATCAGATCTGTGCAAGGCAGGTAGAGTGAATCTCGTGTGGTTTGCCTTGAGTAGCAACCATTTGCATTTTTAAAATGCTGAAGAGCAACTTCAGCTTTTTGAATGTAGATACTGCATTTGGCTCCAGACCACTGCAATACTGAACAAGTTATTTTCATGTCAGATCCAGGCAAAGTTGTTGGCCTTATGCTCAGGGATGCATGGAAACCACTTTGTTTTTTAAAGGTGTCAAATGACCTTGAGAAGAGAACACTCTAAATTTTATCTCCTCAAAACCTGTAACAGCAACTGGACTCCTGCTATCCAGTCCTATGCATTTCAGGAAGTGACACATCTTGGAGTTACCACCACAATGGACAGCATGGTATGAAGTAGCCTAAGAAATGCCTAACTAGCTCCTCCACTTACATGAGTGTGATTATTATAGGGGGGAAGTAACTCTCATGTTAACATTCTGCCCTGTTAAGTTTGTCAGCACAGTTACACTAAATGCACACATCACTGGAGTTGCTTCAACTATAATTTTTTTTTTTTTTTTTTTTTTTTGCCAGAGAATATGGTGAATTCCCTTGAAATCATGTTAAACTTGGCTGATGCTGGTTTAAATTGTCCCAAAGATATTGAAGTCAAACCTAAAATCAAGACAACTCATGCTGAATTCTGTCAATCTTAAAAATACATCTCCTGGTAAAAGTTTGTCAAAGTATCAATTTAGAAATGGATACAGCATTTATGTAAAGCCTTTTTGGTAACTAGATGATTGCAAAAAATGAGGAGTGAACAAATATAACTGTTCGTTGCTGCAGCATTGTTTATAGTGTATTTCAGCAAAAAGCATTTCCTTGGTGTTCAAAGTTGAAGGAGCAGGCAGAATGCTGCTTACAACACTTGTATTGTTGTGTTCTCCCTCAAAGCCCATGCAGGTTTCTAACTAAGCCAGTAATCAGTAGCTTCTGTAGAAGGAGATGACAAAGATTTTCCATCTGCATAGGAGCAGAATAATAGTTTCACACGCATAATTTCTGTTAACTGGTTCTTACATACCCCCTCCATAGGGATGTCAGAGAGATCAAATGTATACTTTCCATCCATTATCTGTTTCATTTGTGTCACAGTGTGGTTATAACTAGCAAATTGAGTGTGGTCTCAAAGGTAAGAAACAGCAAACATATTCTGAGCACAGAAGAAAAAATCCTGAATGCAAGAAAATTTGGATAAATTATAGACACTGGTGTATCAGTCTCTATAATTAAAGACAGGTTATGCTCATAAAAAGCTGTCTTCCTATAACAAAACAACAGATCACAGAAGGCCAAAATACAGCTTGTGTGAATTTATCAGTACAAGTTTTCATCTTTAGATATGGATATCTTTAAACTGTGCTATTTCTCTGATGACAAAAAGTGAAATAGCTTGCTCTTTTTTCTTTTATATGAAGGAAACCTTTGTGTCCTCTGTAGATGTACATCACTGTCAGAAAGTTGGATTCTGCTGCACTGAGTCTGAATTCTGCAGACTCACAGAGCTGCAAGAGCTGCTTTTTCAGTGGATGAAATTGCAGCCAGTCATGGCGAAGTGATACCCAGTTACAACTTACTGATAAATGCATTATAATGTTACATAGATGTATTACAAAGTTATCATGTATCAGTGCTGTTTCACTTAGAAGTGTTGAACTGAAATGTCAAGATATCAGGTGATGATTATTTTGTTATATAGTTTCACTCTGTTTCACACCATCTTTCTAGAGGAGGAAAGAGGCTCACAAATCTCACCATGGTTTAAAAAAAAAAAAAAAAAAAAAAGTCTGCAAACGAGTACCATGAAGGAAAGCATGCTGCTGGGAAGTAACAAGCACCTTTGTATTTAAGATAACCACACTTTGTGGGTGATCTCATAAAACCCGGCAATCTGCTTCCCAAAAGCTCTACATCACAATTACACAATGGTAAATTGAATTGGGACCATGAATACATCTTGAGGATGGAGAAAGGAAAGAGAGCTAGTTATATAAATGGAAAGGGCAAAAAGATGTGTTTGAAACTATAAACAACTCTTACTGAACTGAATTAATGAAAGTGAGAAAATTATTTCAGTGTCAGTATTGGTACAGCTCTGTTTCATACCTATAATTAGAGATTCACAGGAGAATAGATTATAAACCTCCCTCCTTTAACATGGGAAATTACCTACCTCCTAACTTCTAGGTAAAAGTGCCAATGAAACATGCCTATTCTCTGTCTCACTGATTGCTGATATCTTTTGCTTCAGCCTGAGGCACTAAGAGGTTTTGCTCCAAAATTCTCTTTCAGAAGAGTAAGACACTCTGTTGAGAAGTAGGGCATTCAAATTCCTCCAGAAATATAGAGGAATGGGGCCCAAGGCCTTCTATATGTTATGGCAGTGCTTTAACCCAGAGGATAGGAAAAAAGAGAACTACATCTCTTTGACTACAATTTTTGTGAATTTTCTCTGCAATACTTTTTCCAGACACATCTGCCCAGAAAATTCAACCTGCATTTTCAAATAGTTTCAGGATATTTTCACAGGCACTACAACATAAAAAGAAAGGAAAAAGATGTTCATATTAATCTAAGTTCATATCTCCAAGCATCATTAACCACAACCTATCTCTCCTATTGTTTCACAGAACTGTGCAGATAGTACAGTAGTGGCGACATGAGAAAAGTCTACTTGAAGCTAACTGAGTGTTTGCATAGCATTTGGTGTTCTAAGACTTTTACTTTATTGGGTATAATTTTGGTCAACTCACTATTAAGAAAGTATACTTTAGCTGGAGATGATCCAGGAAGCCTCAATATAGCTAATACAAAGATGTGAGGACTAATATGAAAAAGATGATGAACAGCATGTGAACTTTTAATTTTTTCCAAACACTCTCAGTTTACTGTATTTTTGTTGTGATCAGCTGTTTCTATCCCTCAGTTACAACCCTGTTTATATAAATCACTGTGCATCTTTAGTGGGAATGTAGCTTACATTGGAGAGAGAGTGTATATAGTAGTACAGAATCTATCCTTAGCAAAAGTTCTAATTTTCCTTTATTATGTTACTTTGAAATCACTTCTATGTCCCCATAAGCATTTCCTGTGACCATTTCTTTTCTTCTGCTAGTGCTGAGCTTGTGCAATGACTCTGTCACCTCTAAGCTATTGATCTGTCTGACATCTGATTCAACCTGTTCAGAGTTATCTGGAATGCTCCAAAGACAGATCAAAGAGATTCATTACCTGCTTCTCTGACACAAAATGTCTGGAAGAACAACACTTTTCCTCAGTCAACAAGAAATTCTTGGAGATTTTTTTTTTAAATGATAATTTTTTTTTTAAATTATGAGAAGATTATTCACTTAAATAGCAAAATAGTAGCAAAATAAATACAAAAAATTACTTATGTAAATAGAATTCTCCTTGATTAGGCCATGGCTCAATAGGATCTCCTGTGCACTTCTTCTCTGGCTAAGTTGGATACTTAAATTGAAGTTGAGTCACCTTTAAACAAAAGCCAACTGGAGTCTTAATAAAAAAAAAGTAATCTATAAATATATATAAACAAAAGAATGTCTTTTTTAAAATTATCTCTCATTTTTATGAGTACCGAACTGTCAATATTTCAGCACACAGTTTCCTTGCACCAATGTGTGTAAATGGGTATTTACAGACACAAATGAAAAAGTTACTGCTGACTGCTGTCAAATCTTGTTCAGATCTTCAGTTGCCTTGTATTACAATACATCTGTAAGTTCAATTTACAACAGCTTTGAGATAGGCAGAATCTGTGTTTGCACTTCAGAAGTCTAATTCAAAAGAATTCTTGAGAATCCAGATTGTATATCTGCACTAAAATTAGGAAAATTAAACTATTCTTAGTTTATTCCTTCAGAATTTTGTTTAGGTCACCCGGAAATACTAGACAAATGGGTAGAAGCACAAAAGAAGTATTAATCAGCATCTCCAACACAATGAAGTACAAGTTTCAGGAGTACCTAAATTCCTTGTAGGGATAACCTGGTGGTCAAAGATCTGATTCTGGTAAACAAATGTTACTATCACTGACTTCACAGAGGTCAGGCCTATGTTTTGTCTTTGTATTCAAACACCCTGTTCTTTTAAAATTAACTGAAATTATACTGTGACTTTGACAAAACTGTGCCTACATTTTTGACTACTTCTATTGTAGTAGTATTATTATTATTATTCTATTTTATTAGTACAGGATTTTTAAAATATGTGTTGTGCTTCTTAGAAAGATCTTAACCATCTTAAGCACACAGAAATAAGAAGCACTGTAAAGAAAGTAAGGCTGTTTTTCTGTGGAAGCTAAGGAGAAACAACTCAGGGGGAAAAGGTGAGTCATCAATATTTAGGTCAGTAGAAATAAAAGCACAACTCACAGTGGCAGACAGACAGGAGGGAAGGAACAGAGCAGGTGGGTGAGGCTGAAAGCAGACTCAAAGAAAGACAATAGGCTGGACTGACTCCAGGCACAGCATGGAAAACAACAAGCAAAACACTGACAAGATACACCACAACGTGTGCTAGAGGCAAGGCTGAGAACCTGTCTCTGTGGGAGAAGTGTCTTATACTGTAATTAACTGGGAAGTATTCAGGAAAAGAAAATATTCAAACAAAGTGTGAACTTCTGTGGAAAAACAGACTCTGCTAGCTAGACACCTAAATTAACATGTTGTAAGCAAAGTTAAAACTGTATCAATTGAATTTCTTCAAGACATTGACAAAGACAGCATTTTTTCTCTCTTATATTGTAGGATTTTGGAAGCAGGACTGTTTTTCTTTTTCAAGCACCAAGAGTTTCTTTGGTTATATATTCAAGAGATGCTCCAAGTATATACTTTTCTTCTTCGTGTAGGTCGTACAAGAGTCATGGACAAGAGACATAACTGTGAAATGGAAGCGACTCAAAGTAAATGAAGAGACATTTCCAGATTGGTGGGGTAGAAGTGAAGGCTACACCATCTACTTAGAGATGAGATATGTAGAAAGGACAGGCCTGGAAAAGAAGTGTTAATTGAATGAATGGCAGAGGGAGAGAAAAGCAAGTTCAGAGTTAGCCACTGTAGGTAGAAACTGGAATACAGATATAAACAGAATACAGATAAAACTTCGGGCTTATCCTAAGCCTTTGCCATTTTGAAAATATAACATACACATAAGGGAAATCTAATGGGTTTTTTTTAATGTAACTTTGTTTGTGAACTGTGGAGTTTCTCCAAAGTACAAAGTTCATAGTTCATTGTGCCTATCAAGTCCTTCGTTAATATACTCCAATCCTTTTCTGAATCTGTTTTCTCCAGCAACATGAAAACTGAAGCCGGCATTACCATTCCAGTTTTTTCCCTTGGGTGTTCTTGAGCATCTCAGGAATGCACTGTTGGATCCAGTGAATACTTGTTCACTGTGTGTTAATCCTGTCTCTGCTTCCTCTGAAGCTTGTAGTTTTGCAGGTGATATGGATAGATTGCACTGGTAGCAGAGTTGCCAAGCAAAGAGGTCAGTTGGCTGGGAACACACTTTATATTCCCAGCAATACTGAATGACCCTGGGAAAATGACTTCTCTTTTCTGTGCAAAAGCTTTACCACCTCTGACATGTAAATAACTTCGACCTCACTTGCAAGCTTCTTTTCAGATACAGAGTTGTACAACTCTCTTAATTTTCCCTCATTTTTAGTGACTTTGGTGATGTGTTTATTCATTTCAACAGCAAGTTATTTAATTAGCTGGAAACTAACTCCACTCAGTGATCAGTTTCTTCAGGTTGATTTTGTTCTCTGGCCCACTTTACCTGCTTTGTCCCTGTTCCTTTTTCCAAATATTTTTCTCAAAACTTGTAAAGGGAAAAGAAAATTAGCTGGAAATGTTGCAAGCTCAGTGTGACCTGAATAAATGTGATATTCAGAGCTACTCATATGCAGATATGGCAGAAAAGAGGAGAGCTTTCAAAATTTTCATAATTGATGGGGCAAAGAAAACAGGAACTCCAAAGAAGCTTCCTAAAGAACAGTTGGATGAGGCTCTTAAGAGATGAAAAAGCTGTAGATATTGACCTTCTTTTTGAGATACTCAAGAAGGATCAATAATATAGAGATCACAGTGGAAGGAAAAAAAACCTCAGAAAGCTATCGTCAGAATCACATGATAGATCATAAAGAACCTGTAAAAGAAATGTTCTGAGTACAGTGAGGACTGAAAACGAAGTTTAAAATAATGAAGGAATCTATGTTGTAAAAGCTAGTCAGGGAACAGGGAGGATGATCACTGGGTTTGCATAAGAAGAGGTTAGAGATTATGAGGTCAAATATGTATGGTTTCCAAAACTAGGGGAATAGTGACAGTTCTACACAGAGAGAAAAATATCTAGTGGAGGTTAAAAAAGAAGGCTGATCTACTGATTTTATGTATAATACAAATGATGATAAATGACCACACCTATAAATAAGAATATAAATAAGGAAAAACTAAGTTATCAGCTGTATTCACAGATACCTGCGTGGTTTTTGTGTGCATCTGAAATGTTTACTCACTCCTTTATATTATGGGTGTTGCTTATCTCAAACAGCTTCAGTGTCTTTGGCTTTGCAGAGGAGAAATTCTTAGACTTGCTTTTTTTTAAGATTGGAAGTCTTCCATAAAAAAAAGTGTAGCACTTCAGTGCCTCAGGATGGCTTTACACCATACTCACTGATCTGAAATTATTGCAGCAGTTCACTTTTTGTAATACGTGTCTTTCTTTTAAATGGTAGGGGTTCTGGGCTTGCAAATGAGAAAATAATTTTAAATTATTGGTGTGCTTCATATTTTTAGGAGACCTTCATTCTTCCAAATTAGAATTCCAATTTGTGAAGCGCTCCAATAACTTTAAATTGCTGTGTACTCTTGATCCAAACTCTAAACTTTCCAAAGTGAAGACCTTATAAAACTGCTGAAATAATTCTGAATTAAATTACAGATACATGACTAGAATTTCAATTTATTTTTATTTTAAATCCTTAATTTTAAAAAATCCTTATCTGAACCAACTACATAAGTATAAACTCATATCATATGTTCAGTTTCTGATGCTCTTGAATTTTTCGTGATCATGTTAAAAACTTTCTGTTTAATTATTGCAAATGTCAAAGTATTGTTGGGAAAAGCTGAATCCTTTAGTATGTTTTTGAAAGGGACTATTTCTTCATTTTCTATCACACAATATGTATAGACTTCGGACTACTTGCAGGTTGTTAAGTTTTTGTGTATATGGCCCACAAAAAACTTGTCTGTAGTTACCATAGACAGAACCATCTGATGATCTCCTGTGGTAGGCTGGGAAAGCCAGAAGCAGAAGATGATCAACATTTGGAGAGCTGGCTATTTCCCCAATTCTACCTTTTGTCTTGCAAAGCAGCAAGAATGTATATTGAACCTTTACTTTTAAGGCTTTGGAATGCAAGATTTGGTCATGTATGTGCATGATTTTTGCTGTCTGTCCACAACCTATCCTGAGTTATGAAGGACTAATACATAGTGTACCAGTGTTTAGGCATAAAACAAATATAAAGTCAGAGAAAACAGTTTCTCTTCTATCCAGATAAAATCTGCTGGATGCTCAGCCCTATTATGCATATTTTTTGTGTAAAACCATTGACCCAGAATTTTCTGGACATTTGTAAAGCAGAGTGTGGAGCAGCATCCCATGGAAAATTTTATGCATAGCACTTGTATAATTCCATAAAAAAACATCTGAATGCTCAGAAATTTGAGGGAGCAACAGTGAAATCTGAATGCACACTTTGTTGAATTCATATGTTGGCATTTGAATTTGCTATATACACACATGATTTTCCCCTTAAATGTGTCAAATTCCCCAGAATTTCATCCAACTACAAACATATTACCATAGTCACAGAAAAATGCAAACAAGTATGTGACCTTCTTTATATTTAAAATAAGGAACAACATATTCCTCCTTAGCCTGCTAAAGAGGTAGAAGGGATTCAAAACTTGACATTGATTTTTTAAAGGGCCACTTACCTGGTACATTCAGTCTCACAGTGCTCCATTGATGCCAATCACCTTAATCAGCTGAATAAACTCAGTTCATGCCTGCTGTGCATAACTGAAGAGGTACAAACAAGCAAAGCAAAGTCCACCAGCAAAACTGGCTCAAAATTTTACGAATAACATTAAAAAGGCATTAGGTTTAAATGCTAAGCAAATAGAATAAAAATTGAGGAGATGTGCAGGTATCCTGGCATTGAATTTTATTTGACCCTGGCTAAAAATTGATTTCTATGTCTTCTCTTAACAATAAGTAGTTGGAACAGTGATTCTTCATTCTTCTGTTAAAGCTTCTTTTACATTGATATATACTTTCCATTACCTTTAAAAGAATATGCTAACATAAACACCAAAAGTTGAGACTTTTAATCTGAATAATGATGCAAATGTAGTGAAATATTTTCATCTTAGAGAATGGAGTGAAGCCCCTTTCTCAGCTGTCTGCCCTCCCTTTCAAGCCCAAACTCCATGCAGCTCTGAACTGCCTGGGGCTAACTTAAGACCTTGGATGACAAAAATTGGTGTAAAAATATTTGTTTCAATGCCAAAGATGGTACAGGCTCCTGTTATAAATAAATGCCAAGCATATCCATGCATATGAATGGTTTTACAGTTTTCATGGAAAGTTTATGGTCCAGGTTGGCTACATAAGAACAATACTTTTGCGTGTACTTGGTACCCAGTGACATTTCTTCACACCAAAGGCACCTCCAAAATGCTCACGGTTTATCCTGGAAGTGAAGATAGCTCTCTTTTTGCACCACATCTGTAAGCAGATAGAATTAATTAGTTCCCAACTTTCTTAGTTCCTCTTCTCTTTTCTGGTGAGTCCAGATTCAGCCAATAACCACATTACTCACTTTGTCTGCTGGCTTAGTTAAGGATTATGTCGTAGCTGTGGATTTGACCCAGAGACTCTTCCTGATGAGATCCTGAACCAGATGCCATTCTTATCACCAGGAAAAGAAGGGCAGTGCAGTGATGTATTGTTTTAAACTCTCCTACTCCACTGACCTGCCAGTGGGAGTCCCCAGCCCAGCTGCAAGTTGGCTCTCTGCCACCATCAGCTCTGTTTGAACAGGAAACCCTGCTTTTAACACAGAGAAAATCAATGCGGTGAGCAATGGGATGTGAGAAATTACATGCAAGCAGTATAGTTATTTTAGGAATTACTTTTCCCCTATGTTTTCCAGCCATTTTCCCCTATTCCATTTACAAAGAAATGAGTTAAGAAGAGGAACAAAATTAATCAGATGAGCAGCAGGAGAAACAACTACTCACAATAAAAATATTTGTTCTGAAGACATGTTCACAGAAGTTTTCATTTTGGAATAGTAGTTAAATTCATTTTTCTATAAAAATTTATAGAGTTTAAGGGAAACCAATAACATCATAACTAGAGAGTTTTGAGCCAATTTTGGTTAATATTCAGGAATTTTAAGTCTTAAATACCCATGCTTCAGAAAAGAAAGGAAAATAATTCCTCTCATGCTGACAAAGAGGAAATCACTTAATATACCTAAAAATTTCTTGTCTAGAAATCCTCAGGGGGAACCTTACATATTGAGTAAACCTTATGTGAGAATGACAAAAACTTGTCGCATGAAAAATACATGTTGCATTTATTCATAGCAGACCATCTGAACATACTGTTCTTGTTCTGACATGTGAGAGAGAACCTATAAACAGCTGACCTCGTTTCATCTAGAGAAAAGAGATTACTTTTATGGACTTGTTTGGGAGTTTTTATAAATTTATTTCACATACAAAGAAATAGAAAGCTGGAAATGAAGACTGTGTAAATTTTATGCAAAATTTCAGTCTGCCTTGAATTCCAGACCCTATTGACAGAAACATTGATTTTCAAATTTTAGACTAAAATTCCTCAGATTTTGGCTGGTTTGATTCTTTTAAATATGAACTAATTGAAAAAGTAGGCTCTGCTTTTTGTTAAAACTAAGTGACTGTTTGTTGAGGAAGTCAAACTCAACAGACAAAAGTTCTGCCTTGTGTTTGATATTCAGATAAAACACAAAACCAGTAAACATTAACATGGCTTCAGATTTTACTGCAACCTCTTCAAAGAGCTCTACCAGAAACTATCTTTTGAAGAGACACTCTTCATTTTATGTCCACTGGGATTGCATCTGAGTTTGATACCATCTACTAATATTAATCTACTTGTTGTGCAAAAATCACTTTAAGAACACTGCAACTCTCCAAATAAGTTTTAAAACACATGCTCCAAAAGTCTCTATCTGTAATTACATAAAATTAAAAGATACTCTGAAAATTGTGCCAAAATAGTTCTTGAATTTAAATTCAGTTTCTTCAGCTCAAAATTGCCAGTGGCTATTCTCACTGTTGTTATTGGGTGTGTATCATATTGGTTTGGAACTCTACTGCTATACACCTACCACCACTTTTTGATTTATAAAAGACACATGATTTTAGTGCTATGACATCTGATTCTTGGTCCTCACTGTTGCAGAATTCTTTATAGTGAGCCCACAATGACAGATTTAGAAAATAATGAGGATTTAAAATGGTGTCTATTCCTCCTAAGCATTGTATATTTCAGAGGCATTAAATTGTACGAAATTTATAAATGTCCAAACCTTGTCATCAGCTTGGCATGCAGGCAGCACAGATGTGACAGAAGAAATATTAAGGGCTAATTTTATAACATCAATCTGTTTTTAATCAGCATATAAATGAAATTTAGGCCCACATTGACAGATCAGATTATTGAAGAGAAGCAGGTACAGATTAAAAATCATGGCCTTGAGAAGAGAAACCTGTGTGACACCTGCAGAGAAATTTTTGTGGAACTGATCAAGCCACAGGAGGTAAGACAATCTCATTTGGATAGAATTAAGTAGAACCAAGAAATAACACTTCAAAGCACCTCTTACAAGAATTCAGTATCTACTTATGTCAAAGACAGCTATTATAAGTAGGAGGCTAACTAGAAAAAAATCTGTGTCTATTCTCAAGGAGTTGCTGGTGACTGTAATGCTGAAAGTTTGGTAATGTATTGTGGTCTGAAACCAAACTAGTCCTAAAAGAGGAAGTGCCCATCAGAAGGCAAATGAACACCTATCAATTCAAGAGAATTAGCAGAAAAGCCCCAGATTATCACAGAAATGATCTAATTATAAGAGAAATGAAAGTTAAAATTAATTTCAGTGTCCTATACAAGTTTTTACAGTGACTAACAAATATGAATAAGTTTTCCTGAACCAAAGTTAGGATATTAACAGAGCAAATAGAATCATAGAATCATTTAGGTTGCAAAAGACCTCTAAGATCATTGGGCCCAATCATTAATGTAACGCTGACAAGTCCAACACTAAATCATGTCCCTCAGTGCCACATCTACACATCTTTTAAATACCTCTAGGGGTACTCACTTAACCACTTCCCTTGGCAGCCCATTCCAATGCCTGGCAATCCTTTCTGTGAAGAAGTTTTTTCATAATAGCCAATCTAAACCTCCCCTAATGCAACATGAACCCATTTCCTCTTGCCCTGTCACTTGTTACTTGCAGAAAGAGACTGACTCCCACCACATTACACCCTCCTTTCAGGCAGTTGTAGAAAGCAATAAGACTCCCCCAGAGCCTCCTTTTCTCCAGGTTAAACACCCCCAGCTCCCTCAGCCACTCCTGACTGGACTTGTGCTCCACATCCTTCCTCAGCTCCTTTGCCCTTCTCTGGACTTGCTCCAGCACCTCAGTGTAGTGAGGGGCCCAGAACTGGACACAGGACTTGAGGTGTGACCTCACCAGTGCCGAGTACAGGGGAAAAAAATCACTCCCTGGTCCTGCTGGCCGCACAATTTCTGATCTAATCCTATCAAATTGATAACTGTTTTTGAGGAGACCTGACAGTGAATATTTCTTGGGTTTGAAGCACTGTTTAATTTAACCATCAGCTTGAGTACAAGAAACAGGAAAAACATGAAGAGTAATAAGGACATGATCACCTGCTGTTTTGAAGAGAAAAAGTACCAAATCCTAGCCAAAAAAATAGGAACGTCTGAGAGGAGGTTACTTTGTTACTAAGAAAATCAAAGCAATTTGTCGCAGGTGCTAGAAAGGACTCCCAGGTTACCTTCAAGTTTTTACAACTGTAGCAGAGGAATCAATCAATCCATGTAAGTGTATGCCCAAAAGTGAAAGCATTTTCCCATGCTGTAATTAGTATAATGACTGATAAATATCCAGTGGTTACACATTGATAATAGATAACAAAGGGCTGATTATTGAGCCCTGGGGATGCCTCAAGTCTGGCTCCACATGGATGATTAAAGTTGTCTGTAGGGTGTTAAATCTATTAGAAGCATTCAAGTGTAATACAAGTAATTCCCAGACATGTTTCAGGAGTAGAAAACAAAATTTCACGGTTTGTAATATCAAATGTTGCAGTAAACTTACAGAGAAAGGAAAGGAAAACCCTTCCCACAGTTAGTCAGCAGACCATTTTTCATTTTTTGTCTGCTAGGAGGAACTTCAAGGCAGACTTGAGATATTCTTCACCAGCTTTGTTCCAATTGAGCAAAACCCAAACAAGTCCCTCATACATGAGGATTTAGGCAAAAATTAGAGAAACTGAAATTAATTTGCCAAACAAAAAAAAACCCCAACACCAAAGCCAGAAACAACAGGAGAAAATGACACAAAAAACCAAAACCAAACCCAAATAAACAGAAAAGGATGAAAACTATTGTCTCATAATGTGATTCATAAGAGGCAATGCAGTGGACAGAGAGACGACTACATCAGACAGTATGAAATACTGAAGAAGGGTACCTGAAGTATTTTTCTTTTCAGTGTTGGGTACATAAGTAGAAATAGACATGGAGAATCAGACATCTCAGTGAAGCTTAATTCAATACTTTACAGTTGTAGATGGTGTCGCAGCGGGGATTACTGCAACAAGCATATTTCAAACCAGGAGTCCCGGGAAATGAAGTATATATGGACAGATTCGTGGTAGATGTTTCAGAGATGTTTATTTCTCCAGCCGCATGGCCGGGGCTCTGCTCAGGAACTCCGCAGTCACGGGACCCCAGGGTCCTTGGCCACACCGGGGAACACAAACCAACCAATGGGAAACAAAGGTGACCAGGGGCAGGGAAATCCCGTGTCTCCCCCCCAGGGCCCATCTCCCAGGGCTCCATGGCAGGGGGGGAGGGCCCCAACAGATGGCATTACATGTTTATGGACAATTGTCTAGCTGCTTTTATTAAAGAGGATCAATGAGGCACGCATCTATGAGATTATGGATTTTTATGATGGCCTTTTATATGATGAACTCTGTGATGGCCTTCAAGAGTATTTGCTTTTGAAGCTATAATTCTATCCTCATTTTCCTTCTGAATGCTTTCCTTCTGGAGCTTCCTTCTCAAAGATGAGTTTCAACCACAACCACTTTTACTGTTGTTGAAGTTGAATCATTCTGAAAAAAATAAAATAGCTTTCCTAGGTGTGGAGGGATCAAATTAAATAAATCCTGTTTCTGTAGCCAAATTGATTTCCAAGAGAACAGAATGAGGGGAAAATTCTGGATTCTGGGCTCGTTTGCATACTGTTTGCATTCTGGGTGTCTTCTCTATCAGCAATTCTGACAGAGCCCTGAAAGCAGGACACAGTCAAAGACTGTTTCAAATTGCAAGAATGGGGCATACCTGTGTTTCTACAGACAGTCATAATCTACTTTATTTACTGGTTCCATAATTCTGGTGTTCTGTCTATGGTTCATTTCAGCCTGAAACGTGCCTAGGTCTCTACTTGCAGCTTGGTGCTGCAAGGCTCACCATGCTGGGAGGTGAGATACAGGTAACTCAGTCCCCTCACAGAGCACAAATCCGAGAAATTTGTCTCCTTTTCATAATACACATAGATGTTTTAAATTTTTTTTTCCCCTTGTGCTAATGCCAGTGCAAATATTAAGGGCCACATCCCTCACACATACCAAAACTATGACTTTCTGTGTCTGATTTTCCTCCTGTGCTAAGGAGATCAGTATAACATAAATACACAGTGCCTACCCAGTAGTCCTGGATCATCTGGGGCCCATCCCAACCAAAAAGCTTTAGATCTGCCACAGCAAACTGAGGGTAATAAGCATTCTCCAGTCATTTCCAACAGGCTAAGCCAGAGATGCCTAGTTTCTACACTGCATCCCACCATGTTTTAGCAGGGAGCAAAGAGAAATTTCCTGATGCTCATCTCACCTCCATTAAGAAAGCAGTTCTTTTCTATTAATGCTGAAGCTATCTGTGGGATTCATTGTACATAGGATCATTATAGAGTCCTGTGTTTATGGACCTGCCTTAAATCAGAGTTCAGGATAGATATGTAAAATATGAGTGATAGAGAAAATTCTTCTTAAATGAAGAAAAGGAAATCTTAGTAGCACAAATAAAATTTTTTTAATTACACTGGGGTCAGCTTATAGAATAAGATGCATTGGGAAATGATCATTGTGCTGTTAGTATGCAAATCTGGAAGGATGCTTTATCAGCCTTGTGTGACAGCACCCTGTCCTGCTGCCCAGCCAAGATTTCAAAGAAAGTGTGAAGGAATCAAACAGAACTCGAATGTTTCCTGTGATACAGGGGGAAAAAAAAAAAAAAAGCTGTGATTAGTATCATTAATTAATGGATATTTGTAATCCATTCTTGCAACACAATCGGAAAAGACATCTCAAGGTCCTCCCTGTTCAATGTATTGTATTAATTTGCATAAAAATTGCTCATTGTACTGGATAATACAGTTTTTCCTAAAGCTGGTTAATAAGGATCTTTTTCAGGGCTGTAATCATTATACGTGTCCCCTGTCTGCATGTACTTGGATTGTGGTACAGCACCTTGACCTCAGAGAGCATCAGGAGGGGGTAGGTCCACAAGGGAAGGTGGGGCTGACAGCAAAACCTCTGAGGAAAGGTGCAGGTTCAGCCATAGCCCACTGATCACCAGATGGATTGTAGTGATGTGACAGGTCTGAGATCAAGCTGGGAAGTCAAGTCAGAAAGGGAAGGTGAGGACTGGTATGCTGCAAGGCCAAGCACATCACAGTGACAGCATAGCATAGACATGAACCAAGGGCAGGGTACTGGGCTTCAGTGCAACCCCTGAGACAATGGGTGAAGTGTGTGTGCTTGGAGGTCCTAGTTTTCACACCTTTTTCCTTATGGCATAAGTGTTTCCCCAGCAGTCAAAAAGGCATGCAGTTCTGGCAGATCAGAAGTGACCTTGAGCACAGGAAGCCAAGCCTCTGGGAAGTATGGGGGGCAGAAGAGCTCACAGAGGAGGTTTATGGAAAAAGACAGTTATAAACTCATCAGAATAATCAAAGCCTGTTGGCGAAATCAGGGCTCTGACACTTGTTAAGGAAATAAAACTTTTATAAAAGTATCCTTTCTAAGTGCCTGTCACTTTGGTTTTTTAATTGTTTATATGTAATATACTACAGTATTAGCATACATCTTCTTTGGTCCACAAAGTTTCTATTTAACTCAACAGGAGTTGCTTGCAGAAGTCAATGATTTTTTAAAAAATGTTTTTTTCAGAATTATAAATGTGCAATATAGGGCCTTATTCATCTTCTTGGAGGTGATATGGCTTGTCAACTCTAAATAACTTCCCAGAGAACACTGTACCTCACAGGAGGGCACTGTGTAAGAAAATTAGGCATTTGATCACTGACCCACTTCATGATTCAGTTTCACAGACTGAGTTTAACTCTGTGACTGAAAGAAGCTTGTTAATACTGTTTGAACTATTTATTAGTCCCTTTTACAAATCTCATTGTTTTTCAATATGATGAATACAATGCTTAACAAGGGAATTTTTCCACAGAAAATCAATTTTCTGCAATATTATTGTGTTCCTGCATAGAACAATATAACTGAAAAAATATTTCTTATTATCATTGATTTGACTATGGTATGCTTTATAGCTTGGATTTCTCAGTGTGTCATCTAATTAGCTCCACAAATTACTAAGAAAATTCAACTGCTTCCAATTGATTGTTATGAACATATAAAATAGTTTCTGGATCATCTAAAAGTGAAATATGACCTTTTAAATGTTTAAACTTTACTTCCCTTTTTTGTGAGTCATGATACTCTTGTTTATGTTCCATATTGTGTTCCTGTTGAAGCACTGTTCAGACACTTAAGATAAGCCCCATGCTTAAAAACATGTTCAATTTGATTGTAAAGTATGTATTCAGATTATAATAAGTGTTTCATATGAACGTAGAGATTAAGTCTCTTAACTGGCAAATGGGGAGCCTGTCCACCCCAGAGATTAGGCTGTTTCACTTCTGAGCCTGAATGCCACAGTAATTTCAATTCCTAAATTAGGCAGTTTAAATACACCCCTGAGTCAATTACACAAAGCCAACACTTCAAAGTCAGGGTAAGTGGCTACACAAATGTCTCCTCTTCCAGCACACACACACACAGAAGCCCATATACGACCTTGAACAAACACACTGCAGACTGCTCCAAAGCCATCAAAGCCAGCTGAAACTCTTCTGCTTACTTCAGCTGGTTTTGGATCTTACATTTGCATTTGTAAAACAGTTCTGCTCAGTTCTGAAATGTAATAGGTCACATCTGTGCAAATCCTGAAACAAGCATACAACAATAAAAACATTAAAAAAAAGTCATACAGCTTTCTAAGCCATGAGGATAAACTGCCAAGTGTTACCTTGTCCAGTTCCCAATTTTGTGCTCAAATGTACCAGATACAGCACACTCCTATTACAATCATTGACAGTGAAAGGCACTTCAGCATTTTCAGGAGGGCAGCTCCCTTTAGAGGAAATCACGGGCTCGTAGCACATAGTAAAGGAGGTTACTCAAGAGATCTGTCACCCTTGCCTCTGAGCCATTCGCAGTAGACTGTTCTGTAGGCTGCTCTTAAACCTAGAGATGATGGAGATTCCACAGCTCCCCAAGGTGGTATGATCAAGGCTTCTCCGTGTCTGCAGCTGGGAAGTAGGAGCTCCTACTTCTAAGCTCAGCACTTTTTTTCCAGTCTGGCAGAAAAGAGCAGGACAGTACTTTCTCTTCCTGGCAACCCCATATACACGAGAAAACTGTTGTCATGTTTCCTCTCAGGTTTCCTTTTTTCTCAGTTGAATATGCCAGTTGTTACAGCTTTTCTCATAGGTCATGTTTTCTGGATATTTTATCTTCTATGTTGCTCTTCTCTGTGCTCTCTCCAATTGTTTTGCCTTTTCATCAAACATTGTGTGTTAAATGGGACATTGCCCTGATGCCTGGTTTCAGTAGAGGATTAAACTATCAAAATATTCTCTAGACATCTCATACCATCTCATATATATTTCTATTTTCATTGGACTTGAAAAGGAAGGGGAATATTTCATGTCTCACATTTCTTAGGACACTAAGCAGAGTAGAAGACAGTAAGTCCAAACATCAGATCACAAAATTTGTCAACAATATATAACCAAATGCCAGGTGTTGACCCAGGTCTACTTTGGTAGATAAGATTCCAGTAATTCAGTTCAGGCTGCTGTTGGTTGTCTTTCAAGAGTTAATTTTTTTCTGCATATCCTCCGACCATCCTATCTGTTGGATGTTGGATTTTGCACATCTTTCAGTCAGATGAGTTTGAAATCTGTGTAATTTGCTATTTTTCATATTAGTCTTGAATTAAAATACCTACTACGTTGTGACACAGAAGAGAAGGTGGGAAGAAGTAGATCTTTTCTTAGCACTAAATTTTTTAAATATGTTTGAGGAAATGAGTGCAAAAATGATGTTGCTTTCATATGTTGCAGAGTTGACTCATAAGCTGAAGAAAAGTGGTTGAGAAATATGATCAAACAATGTTTTGGTGACCTATTAATCTAATGAGACTCCAAAGAGGAACTGCAAAGATGAAAGATTAGCTGGAAAGAGGAACAATCATGGTTGATAGTGAATACAAAATGAAATACTGTATGTGGCTGTAACTTCATAGCTAGAGTCATAAATATATACACATTCTGTTTGCATGAGCTTTCCACACAATTCCCTTGGGAGTTAGTGAAGAATTTGCTTTTCCAAAAGAAATCTTTGGTAATTTTATATACTGTCTTTTCTTTTATGAAGCAACCTCCTTTCATTTACCAAAAGGAAAAAATGAACAGTTAAAACAATTATTCTAGTTCTCTGTGTATAATGCATGGTGTGCATTTGTGAAAGGACACAAAGCTGGTAAAACAAAAAATCTAGGAGTCACTCGACAGCTGGAGGCCTCTTCCCTTCATTAATATGATGACTTAGTTGTCACAGAAAACAGTGCTTACAGTACATGCATTTGTGGCTGTATTTGATACGTTGCCTCACAGACACAGAAGCAACATATCCAGAAAGACCTTCACAAAACCTTCGTGTGACCTTTGGAGGTTCTGGCAGCATTTTCACAGGAAATCTCTAAACACCAGTACAGATAAAGAAGCAGACTTGTGTGCTGACTACACTAGAACATACTCAGATAAATTCTTATATAAATTCTGTGAAACAATCCACAGAATTAGCAAACAATCAGGTTGCTGTTGTCGTTTGCATTTCAGCTTTCAAAAACGCCACTTCATTGTCTACATGGTAGCGTTAGAACCAGATTCTTCATGGACTTAAAGATCTAAAGATGGGACTATCTGCATGTATAACATTGCATAGACAACTGTGTGAATGCTCAGATTCTCAGTTAAATGAACGGTGATGTCCTGTATATCAAGGTTTCTCTTATCAATTCAAAGGAACAAAAATACTATATAAACAATTTAATTTCAAGAGAAAAAGAAGATTTAATGTCAGACTATTTTTGAAGCATTAATGAAATCAATGTTGCAGCTTGTTTTTTAGTCTTTACATTTCTCTCTAAAGTAATTTTTACAAAGTTGATTAAAAGGCTACATCAATTTACTTTTAAATCAGAAATTAAGTGTTTTGAGGAAAATATTGTACTTAAGAACACACCTGTTTTCCATGATTTGAGAGAAAATCCTGTTCACAGAATTTTGCTATTTTTTTCTAATTAAATTCTAATGCTACTACAAGCATAAATTGGTATTAACCTCATTTGTCAAAAACTCTTAAATATTTATTCCTCATATCCAAGAACTTTTTCCCTCATGTTCTTATCCCATTCCTCACTTTTGCCATCACCTTTCATATACGCCACATTTACTACAGGCTTGAGCAAAACTTATATTAACATCGTGCAGGTAGTGCTGGATTTGTCCTTCATCGTGAAGCAGAAGTTCACATACATCACTGTTAAATGAGGATAAGATATTTGAAAACCTGTTAATTTGCTGGGGGAGGTACATAAACATGCTGAACACAGAAATCACCAAGATGTTTTAGGAAAGTTTACAGAACTTTTAATTAAAGTGCCATCTGCTATGTACAGACATAAAAGAATTTCTTGGACAGAATATGCACAGAGGCATTATGCAATAAGCTTTGCTTCTTCCTGACACCCATCTCAAGTAGTGCAGTGTTTCTTTTCCTCATAGCTGCTCCAGGCCATGGTCTTTCTTGAGTTGCATTGCCATCCTTGTATCCCCAGCTATACCCTGTCAATAAGTCCTCCCTTTCATGCCACAGTTCTCACTTTTACACTGCAGGTAGCACAGGGGCAGCTGCATCAATAATATTTTCTCTCAGATGGAAGCATTCATTTTTCTAATGGGTACTTCCATGGAACTCCCTCCAGTCAAACAATTTTGTGTCGGCTGTGAAAATTTACATGAGTTCCACATGGTTTCACTCATGGAAGAACTACAGTATCCAGGTAGAAAGTAGAGCAGCATCTCTTGCCATTTACTGACTTCTGCCAGGACTTGTACCAGTATTCTCCCAGTAAATGTATCTTTTCCAATGACAGTGAACAGTCATGACTGACAATTAAGTGGGACAATGTTAGCATGAACTTAGCTTAACAAGGAAACATTTTTTGCAACTACTAGCAAATATTTAATTGCCTATTAATATTGTCAACAAATAAATAAGGTGGGGTGTCTTTTCCTGGATGTTCAGTACAAGTCATGCTAATAATCTTGTATAGGTACTCTGGACTTCAAGTGACTTCTCTTAGGAACTGAAGCATTTGAGAAACATCAAGACAAATAGTTCTAGATCATGGAAATGACAAGGTTGGAATGTGTTATCAGTCATTTTTGCTTTAGAAATTGGAGAGGAGGGGCTGTTAAGAGAGACTAATTACTTTACCTGTACAGAGCGGCCTTTAAAACATGTTTTGATAGAGAAGCATGTTTCTGTGATTATCATTATTATTTACAATCAAGTTGGAATTGATTGCTAATTCTGCAATTGTTGCAAAAAGCTATTAAATTAACATAAATCTGTTTACAGTATTTGCTGCACTCTGGGTTTAATCATGAATAATAATTTATTTTATTAATAGAAGTTATAGTAATACTATAAAGATCATTTATTTGAATTTACATTTTTTTAAAGGTCATCAGGATTAAAATTCAAGAATGATCTGCTCTAATTATCAAGTACAGCAGCATAGTATTTTGCCGTCTAGAATATGTGACCGCTGATCCTTACTTTTGAATTTTAGTTCATTGATATTTTGTGATTCTGAGATGGAAATGTCTGTGATTTCACAAGAAACCTGACTATATGAGCAAATCTGCTGAAATCACTGATATATGAAGTTATAGACATATTTAAATATTATGCTGTTCTATGGTCTCAAAGAAGCAATGGATTATGGCATTTGTGAATTCCATTTTCTACACTAAAAATCTGAACTTTACTCACAGAAAGTTATTCCAGAGTTAAAACTGACAAAATGAAAAACAACACAGACTTTGAAGACAGTAAGTTCAGTAGAAGTGGAATTAATTCTGTTTAAAATCTATTAATTTTGATTTTTTTAATATATATTCAAGTGAGTTAAAAATTGGAAATTTGTGAAACAGAAAAATGGAGCTGTCAAATATTTGCAATTTTAAAGTGATTGAATTAATAATTTTCTGAAGCAGAACTTTTTAAAAATCTCATCAAGAAGTACTAGTACTTGTGTTCTTATAATTCTTTTACAGGAATCTGCAGGAAATTGCAGTTTTCACTGTACTACATATTAGTATTAATTAAGATACCATTTTAAATGAAGGATGGTTTAATTCAACTGATGCTGCAATCATTTTAATTAGTTTTAATGTTAGATGGCCTGAAAGATAAAAAGATATTAGATATTAAAACACGAGAAAAGTTACAGCTGAGGTCATTGTTTCTGTATTTCTGACCTTGAGTGAATGTTTCATTCCTCCATTTTTCCAAAAGTGCTAACATATTTGCATGAGTTTCTATCATATAACCTTTAGAACAAGTTACCCTTTAAAACTTTTACTAGTACTATTTTCATATGCACCCACCTGTAAAACTAAATATCTTACTCATTGAAAGCATAGAGCAAGAAAGAGCAATAAAAATTTTCTGAGGTAAGTTAAAAATGGTTTCCTGTTTCTATAAAATAACTCCTCTGTACATTTTCTTTAAAATGTCATGACTTCCAAGTTTGATAGCTGACAGGCCTGCAGGGTTAGAAGTAAGGTCTGTGAGTCCAGTTGCAAAGCTGAGGATTTTTCCCTTTACAAGTTATTGCCTCTAGCCCTGCAGGACTAGTAGGTATTGGACTTAAAAGCAGTGACATTTTTAAATACAGAGTAGATGTTACTGGCTTAGGATTAAAACTTGACCATTCTAAGGGTCAGGAGGTATAATTTTATAGAGAAAAAGGAAATGCTGTGAAGAAAAGCAGCAAATATTTTTACAAGTGCTTAACAGTTAAGATCGTGCACAGAATAAAAAGTGTGAAGCCATCGATAGGGTAAATCTAAAAGTAGACCTTATGAAGTATATCAAAATCAGACAAGATACAATAACAAATATCTCTACTGCAACATCTATTATGTTTATATATATACAAATATATATCTCAATAGAATACTGTAATACATTTCAGGATGAAATGTATTACAGTATTTTACTTGTAAAATCCCAATTCTACACTATAAATTTAAGGACATAAGAAGTTCTCTCTCATATGAGATAAAACATTAATTCAAAGCAATAAAGATTAAATTCTGTTCAATGCCCACTTATGTCATGCCAAGAAATTAAATTTGTCAATTTAGGATGTCATAGCACCTCAACTTTATATTGAGACACAGCTAAGATACTGCTGTCTCAGCACTATGTTTTGGGTTTAATATGCCTATAGAGCCATAGGATCATAGAATTATTAAGGTGGGAAAAGACCTCTAAAATCATTAAATTCAACTATTAAGCCATCACTGCCAAGTCCACCACTATACCATGTCCCTAAATGCCGCATCTACAAATCTTAAATAACTCCAAGAAGGGTGAGTCCATCACTTCCTTGGGCATCCTATTGCATTGTTTGACTAGCCTAATCTTTCCTAATGTAAAATATGAACCTCCCCTGGTGCAACTTCAAGCCATTTCCTCTTGCCCTGTCACTTGTTACTTGGGAAAAGAGACTGACTCCCACTTCACTACACCCTCCTTTCAGGGAATTGTAGAGAGCAACTCCTTTTCTCCAGGCTAAACAACTGCAGCTTCCTCAGACACTCCTCACAGGACTTGTGCTCCAGACTCTTTGCCAGCCTTGTTGCCCTTCTCTGGACACACTCCATCACCTCAATGTCTTTCTGGTAGTGAAGGGCCCAGACCTGGACACAGGATTTGAGGTGTGGCCTCACCAGTGTGAGTGCAATCACTTCTCTGGCCCTGCTGGCCACACTATTACTGGTAGAGGCCAGAATGACATGGGCCTTCTTGGCCATCCAGGCACTCTGCTGGCTCATGTTCAGCTGCTGTCATTCAGCAGCCCCAGGTCCCTTTCTGCTGAGCAGCTTTCCTGCCGCTCTACCCCAAGCTCGTAGCACTGCAGGTGGTTGTTGTAACCGAAGTGAAGGATTTGGAAGTTTGCCTCATTGAACCTCATGCTCTCATTCTCAGCCCATCAATTCAGTCTGTCAAGATCTTCTGTACAGCCTTCCCACCCTCCAGCAGATCAACACTCCTGCCCAAATTGGTGTCATCTGTGAACTAATTGAGTTCAATTCCCTCATCCACAACATTGATAAAGATTTTAAACAGGACCAGTCCCAATACTGAGAACTGAGAAACTCCACTAGTGACTGTTCGCAAACAGGATTTGACTCCATTGACCACCACTCTCTGGGCCCAGCCATCCAGACAGTTTTTATGCAGCAAACAGTCCATCCATCCAAGCCATAAGTAGCCAATTTCTTCAAGACAATCCTGTGGGAGACAGTGTCAACGGCTTTATTAATGTCCAGGAAATCTACATCTGTAGTCTTTTCCTTATCCACTAGGTAGGTCACCTGGTTGCAAACTATCAGGTCGGTTAAGCAGGACCTGACTTTTCCAAACCTATGTTTGCTGGGCCTCATCCCCTTGTTGCCCTGTACCTGCTGTGTGATGGCACTTAGGATGATCTGCTCCATGACCTTCCCAGCACCAAGGCCATGCTGACAGGCCTGTAGTTCTCTATTGCCTCCTTCTGGTCCACCTTGTAGCTGGAAGTCACATTTGTCAACTTCCAGTCAGCTGACACCACCCTGGTTAGCCAGGAATGCTGGTAAATAATTGTAAGTATATTGGTGAACACTTTCACCAACTCCCTCAGTACCCTTTAGTGGATTCCATCTGTTGCTGATGTGTTTTTTAGTTGTCTTTTACAGCAGTAGCCAGAATAAGTTCGACTTGGGCTTTGGCCCTTTTTTCTCCTTATGTAACCTCATTACATCCTTGTAGTCTTCCTGAGTCGCCCGCCCCTTCTTTCAAAGGTGATACAGTCCCTTTTTTACCCTGAGTTCCAGCCACAGCTTTCTGTTCAAACAGACCAGTCTTCTCCTCCAATTTGTCTTTTGGCACATGGTAATGGCCTGCTCCTCCCTCTTTAAGATTTTCTTGATGAGGAATGTCTGGTCTTCCTGAACTCCTTTTCCCTTCAGGACTTTGGTGACACTTCCAAGCTAGATGAACCATTGTCCTTGCAGTTGTTCAGTTCCACTTGCAAAGCCTCATGCTATTATGCCAGTTCACCTGAAAAGCCACATAGAAAATGTGCCTGCTATTCTAGG
>NW_008239080.1:1996766-1999677 GCF_000691975.1 Corvus brachyrhynchos | reverse complement strand
CCATATTGTGCATCCTGTCTGCCTGTCAGGCCTGCCACAGGGAAAGTAGGGTGAAATTCCAGTGATCTCTCACTCTCTTTCATGCTCTGTCAGTAATCAAAGGGAGTTCTTCTACCTGGGTGCACCTCCCACAGGTGTGCTCACTCCTTCCTTCCACAGAGCACACTCTGCAGCTGACTCCTGGGTGTCAGCATGTTCCCCCCGGAGCACTGTGCATCAGTCGTGCTGGGTGCAGAGCTTAGACAGCCTGTAGCTTTCTGCCAGGTGGATGCCACTGCTTCCTGGCTGAGTTTGCAGGGCTTCTGTGCCCTTCCTGCATGCCCTGCACCAACTGCCATGCCATGCCCTGACTGGTAGTGCTCCCTGAGAGATTCTTTTATGGGGGGATGCAGCTTGGTCACTGTTGCTTCTGGCCCTGCCCAGGTCTTGTCAGCCACTGCCACACAAGCTGTGGGCTCCTGGCAGCTGTCTTAGCTCCACTGATATTTCCCTGGTTTGGGAAACCCCATTGTGCACTGTGCCAGAGAGCTCCACTGCCATTTGTGCCAGCAGTGGAGATGCTCACCTCAGCGACTTATATGCGATGTGAAACAAGCAGCAAACTGAAATGTAATTCATTTGAAAGCAAGTCCTTTAAACCAGGAATAATAATTTAAGCATAAGCTGGGCTGAACAGGCAAAAGATTAGTCTAGCCCCAACATCCTGCCTGCTACAGAGCCTGCTAACAAATGCCTAGAAGAGTGCTTAATAGCAAGGTACTTATTTAGTAGCTATTTCCCTGGTATGCATCCTAAATTCCAACAGGTTTGGGATGTACAGTCAGATTTTTTATCTTTGTGTGCTGTAGCCTTAAAAGATCTTTTTCTCTGTGAATTTATCTAATTGCTCTTTCTTTTCACATAATCTTCTGTCATTTATAACCTCCTGTGGTGACAATTTCCATTGTTTAACTGTGCCCTGTGAGAAAAAAAAAAGCCTCCTATTGTTTGTTTTAAATATACAACCTAATAACTTCATTTAATGCCTTTAGATCGTATATTACAAGAAATAACAATCACTTCTGGTTCACTTTCACCATGGCACTCTTACAAACATTATCAGACCTCCCTTGACCGCCTCTTACCCAGAGTGGAGGGACTTACCTTATAGAAGCTGTCCCATGTCCTCCAGAATCCCTCTAGTTCCACTAGATCTGTTAGAGTTAGGAAGAGATCAGAACTGCGTACTGCATTCAAAATGTGGGCATACCACAGACTTTTTTAGAGCAGTGCAGTCATATTTTCTGTTTTGCTATTTCCAAACCCCTGCAGAAAGCTAATATAACTGAAGAACACATCATGCGCTTGACATGCTCAAGCATCTTTGAATTAAAATATACACGAGTTTTCTCCAATGCATAGTCAATAGAAAGATGTTTGCTTATATGTAATTTTAGATATCATTTAGCTGTCTGAGAGATCAAAATATAGTGCCAGGTTCTGAAGGGAGTTATACTGAGGATAATCCATTGAAGTTGACAGGTCCAATCAATATACAGCATGCACTGACATGAGGTGGATTCATGACATTCCCTGCATACTATACATGCACAGACAATAATTGCATCTGCTCTCATTATGTAATTTCTAGGAGATATATTCTAGCTAATAAGTTTCATGTACTAAGTAGTCTGTGTATAATTCAGATCAAGTAGTGTAATCCAAATTAATTGTATTCTTTATTTATTGCACTTTTAAAACATCAAGTAGCATGAGAACGTAACAGAATGCAAATTACTTCAAAATGTAAGAAGGCTCTGTAGCAGTTTCTCTTTGCAATACTATGTCTGACTGAAGGGAAAGGCATTTCAGATTTGGAGTTTTCAGCTAAAGCATGCCACATCTATGTGACACACCACAGACAGACAGACATCTTGTGATATGCCTGTAATGACAATGAGAGTTGATTCCACTCTGCAAAAACAGCAACATTAACTGAATAATTTTGCTGTATATGTTTTAGATACATATATTTTCAATATCATAAGTGATACAGTGTTGTAAACATCAAAAGTACTGCAAGCATCTCTACGTCTATGTGGAGATAGAAGGAAATAAGTATAGCGCTGTATTTGGTTGTATTTTCTTTTGAACCTGTAAGTAATTTACCTTCATATTTTGTTTTTGGCCTTCAGTCCTAGGGCTGATCTCTGCCTCATGTTGACATTCAGGATGACTCTGTCTGTTCTCTCAAGGCTTTCAGATGAAAGCTATATAATCATTAGTGTATTAACACTGATTATTGCAGGACACTTTTTTCAGTCCTTTTCTACCATATCTGAAGGCCGAAGACTATACCAACTTTGTCAGTGGACAGAAGACAATCCCATTGTTACAGCTCTTGTACCTGCAGAGTATTGATGCTGTTTCCCATCAGGAAGGCACACACAAACAAAAAATTTCTCAGGAGATGGAAGTGGATAGGCTAGTAATCTTCACTCATTTGTTCAGACAGGCACTTTTTTGGCACCTACTTCAGGCACATACTCCCCAACACCTCCTCTATCCCCTTTTTTTAGACTGTGAAAAAAAGCACTTGTCCAATCTCTTAACCAATTTATTCAATTTTTAATGCCAGCAGTCACATTTGTCTAAACATTCTATCTGGCATGTGACTAGCTGAAGTGGATTTACCAGAGGAGTAAGAGGACTTAAATCCCGTATTTTTCAGTGCAGTAAATTTTTCTGAGACTTCCAGATATACTGTCATTACAAATGCAAATTATCTGTTGCATTGTGAATGCATCAAACATATTGTACATGTGCAGATTAAATTTGAAGCATGTCCACAGAATCCATTTGTGGGTCTTGAGGACCACAGTGGCCTCCTCTGCAATACATGCCCTTTTACTATAGAGGGGCCACAGTCCCT
>NW_008239080.1:1986693-1996728 GCF_000691975.1 Corvus brachyrhynchos | reverse complement strand
CCCCAGAGGCTGCTGTCATGTTTTGTGCAGTGTGATGCACATGTACTTCTCCCATGCACTCCTAGACAAAACCTCAGTGAAACACTTTAGGTGTATCTCTAGAGATTATTAACGTCAGCTGGTTTTTTTTTTTTAGGCAACACTACCATTACACAGGTGTGAAGTGGTATTAAAAACAAATCGGTTAGCTGTAGTTTACCTTTTTGGGCAGTTGGTTGGTAAATAAAAACACTCAGATTCAGATGAGCAGTACCTCACATGGCTTGACTCCAAAGAGGCTACATTCAAACCATTTTGAGATTGGAAGCTGAGCAGACACATTAAGTCCTGAGGTAATAAACCTGACCAAAAGACAAGAACCTCAGGGCTAAGACTAACTTAGAAGAGACTAAAATATACACTAAGGAGGTGTCTCTTGCATCTTCTTTTTCTTTAACAAGAGAATCTCCATTCCTTAAGTCTGTACTTGACTTTTATTTGATTCTGTAACCACAGTGATATTCCCACATCTTAAAATAAAAGTGAAAATTGTTAAGACAAAAAAGATGCATCACTTTATAACGATATAGAAATTAGGTCTGTGAATTATAGAGTTTTCAATATACACCTTACATCTACCAGCTTAGCGACATCTGAATTGTTTGGTTTTGGTTTTTAACCATATCATAAAAACTATAAAAAAGCTTTGTGTTTAGCTGTACTGCATTAGATTTGCTCTTAGTTGGGCATATATAAAGTCACTGCATCTCAGCTGCATGCTCAGATTTGTTGCATTGCCCCATTTTAATTTTTTCAGTTATTATATGAGATAGGGAGATACCCACCACTCAATCCTTCATGGGCTTTGCCAGACCCCCTCTCCAGCCATTGTACAACTCTGGAGAATCTTAAATCCAGAGGTTCTTATGAGTTCTTTGTTAATCTTTTTTGGCCATCAAATTTTTCTTCTACCATGCTCAGAAGAACCTTAGCAGCAACTCTCATCAAGGTACTTAAGCAGGTCATCTCTCTGTCAGTCTTGACTGTGGCCTTTACTTAATCACAAATTGGCTGGTACATAAAACGTGGACAGCACATGTATGAAGAGGTTTTTTGTCTAATAGTTCCATGGTTAGAAACCTCACCAAGGATGGGAGAGACACAAGGTGAGGTCTCATCATTGCAAGATTCAGAACATTTTCAAGAGGAATGAATCTCTGTGCTGTAAGAATGAAATCTCCATGCTATAAGAATGAAATAGGCATTTTGGAGTACGGAAGATACTCTAATTCCCTCTATTCACCATTAGTCCTAGTCTTTCCTATTATAACTAAATATTGAGTATCTCAAAGGGAAAGACTACTTTGTTTTACATTCTGTAGTTAAAGTTTTTGCTGAAGAGAAAGTACCTAATCAGAGATGTTAAGTATCAGTCCCTACAACCCCTTGTCACCTCGAACTGGCTAATTACTACGTGTCCAATCTCAGTCAAGAGCCAATAGCAAGCTACATGCCTTCGTCCTGCTGAGGTATTTGTATCAAATGTGTTTTTAATGTGCAGCCTGATAACCAGTAAAAGATTTGGTGCAGATTCAGTCAGGATGCATGCTGACTCACCAAAGAGAGAATAGGGAGATAAGGATTACTCTTATTGAAGCAGTTGTTAATTGGCCAGTCAGGTACAAAAGATAACATCTGATCTAAAGAAGAGACATCTCTAAGGAAGAAAAAGAATACTTATTTTAATTAAAAGGGGTGGTCAGATAATCTCCCAAATAAAAAAGAAATCAATGAATTTGAAGAAAAAGAGATTAGATCTGTTTAAGCTTCTGGGAAGGATTTACAAAAAAGGACTTGTTATAAAAAGCAAGTGTCTTACGCAAGAAAAGGACATAACCTGGGGTCTAACATATAGAGAAAATAGGACTCTTCATAAACTGAATTCTTAAGAAATCTTGCACACTAACAGCTGGATAAAAGGGGAGACATAATCTCCATGTCAGTAGAGCAAATGTCAGTTTTATTTTGTTTTGGTTTGGTTTTGAGTTATAAACATTTGTAACTGTGTCCTATTTTTTGATTGGTTGGTTGTTTTATCTCAATCTGGCTTAAGTTTGTTTTCAAAGTGTAAGGAGACAGAAAAATGTCTTTACTCCTTTCTTTAAAAATTGTATACTAAGGCAATAATTTACCTCCAACTGCCATAGCCCACAACGTGTTCTTCAGAGAACCCATGGGTAACAGTTGTAGGATACACAGTAGGATTGTGTAAGAGCAGCAGGTGGTATCACAAGATACAGGGGAGGAGATGCTGACAACTATGAGGGTTCTTAGTCATGCAGCTAAGATATGAAGAAACAAATATCTGAAGGACTTGAGGATCTTCAGAGAACGTGTAATACTGGTATTTGAATGATCAATCTGCAGAGTAGGTAACACTGAATGGGGCAGGAACTGGAATGCAGATGCCAAACCCTGTCTCTTCCCAATATGCCTACAAAGTCCATGCTTTGCTTTACCTTCTGGTCCAATGCATAATTCTACTTCAACAAGGGGTGAGGGTACTCTTACACTAGAATATGCTGTAGTTTGGGGTTAGGTCATGTGCTGCAAATATTTATCTATTCAACACCCCTCAAAAACAGCAGGAAATTGAACTCACCTCTTCTATCTCAGAACCATTGAGCTGTGAGATAAAATATCCACTGTCCGTCTTCAAGGTGAACCTAACTTGAGATTTTGAAAGGTAGTGTGTAAGCATCTAGCTCCAAAGGAGAGCTCAGCTCTCTTATGTATCACCAGAGCAATGAGCATCATTTCAGGGTCTGATCACTTAACATATTTGCTTCTGCCATTCTTATTTTGTGGCTTAACCTTTTTCATAGATTATGGTCATATATCTGGTGCCTAATCCAAAGCATGCACTGAGGAGGTTGGACATGTACTAGTTTTAGTTATATCTGCCCATATAATGTAGGATAGCACAGGATGTTGTAACAGTAACACTGATGGAAGCAAAATCTCTTTTCTTCCCCTCAGTTCTGTTTCACATCTGTTCCTCTCCCTGCTGGTCATGCTGGCCTTGAAACTTAAACTAATGATACTGTGCTTTATCGCTTGTCTTTTGGAAGAAACGTTAACAATAGATACCACCCTCATCCAGGCTTTGACATTCTTAATTTCCAGGACAAACTTCTGAGCCCCTAACCTTTCCCAGCCTCCAGCAATAGACAATTTACAAGGTTCCTTTTTGCTAGGAGTCCATGTGAATAATATAACAGTATGAAAGATTTTGTAGGTTGATCAATTGGAAAGCACTACATGACAATTTTTCCTTACTTCGCCATAAAGCTACATACATATTTATAGTCTAAACAAAAGAACATGAAAGATTTTACTGATTTTGTGAGGAGTGTGTTGCATTAAGAGTACAGAAATTTGGCAGAAAATAAATGCTATTACTTTCCAGCTAGTCCTCAGAGATCAAAGGGGTTGGGTGCAGCTAGGCTTAATTTCTGATTATAACCAATTCAGTGCTGTAAGTCTGATTGCATTCAATGAGATGCACCAGTACTGTGGGTATCATTCTCAATGGCAGATTCACAAATTGTGTGGTTTACCAGTTCAACACTATAAATCTGGTCAAGGTCAATAAGAACTTTCATGAACAGATTCACAAGTAATGTGGTTTACTGCTCAAACACTGTAAGCCTGATCGAGTTCAATAGGAACTTTCATGAACACAGATTCACAAATAGTATGGTTTGCCAATTTTACACAATAAGTCTGGTTGAGTTCAATAAGAACTTTCCTTCACATAGTTTCTAAGAACTTGACAAGATTTCCTAGACAAGATAGGAAGGGACAAGATAACTTGGAAGGGAACTGGGGCCTCTTGTCTGCTCCAGTCATTCTGGAGGTCCATGAGGAAAGAAGACATAGTTCTCAAAAATTCTAAATAGATACCAACATCCTTTGGCAGCGTGTACTGCCAAAGTCCTTCAACTGTACTTTCTCCGAGACCATCTACAAAGGCAGACAGAGATAAAGCTATGGAACGTGATAGGTCTCCCTCCAATTTTTTTGATGCACTGATACTCATCTTCTTAGGAGATTTTTTCTATAATTTTGAGAAAGGGAGGACAGTGTTCTTATTCAAATGCAATCCACTAGGCTTGTTAAGATACAGAAATAGAGTTGAAGGATTGTGGTTTTCCAATGTTGTTCAAAAACATGAATGAATCCCATAACTCAAATAATGATAAGTCTGTGCAGTAGCAGTAGTACAGAGGACCACTAATCAAGAACTATGCAGTAGGAGGCAGGAAACGCCTAGTATTTGTTTCATCCTGGTTTGGTCATATAATTTCTTTAGAATTTCTTTTCATTTTGCACATTGACACACTTGCAGTAGTCTGATAGAAGGGCAACTATTGATTACAGCACAGTTCAAACATATGGTGTGCTAGATCATGCCCTAAACTGTATGGACAGGGAAATACAGGAAGTAATAAAATAATATCACAAGCATTAATATGCACTTCCACAACTCTCCTGTTGATGAATCATTTATTTATAGTAGCCAAACAGATAACGAAGCCAATTTTTGGTCCATCCAATGGAACTTTCTTTAAGTTGTACATTATTAGAAAGTTGATCTAACAATGTATGCTTATAACTACAAGGGCTCTGTTACAAATCCTACTCTTTAGGGTTTAATAGCTCATCTAGTTTAAATCACATTAAAATAAAATTTGGTTTCCAGCCCAGATGCACATTTTTTTTACAAAACAATTATTCATATAGGATTTATGTTTAATATAAAGATCAGCGAGAAAATTAAATTTTCAAAGACTTCTATTTTCTTTGACAAAAAAAAGATATTCACAAGTACGTCTTTGAGGACAATTGAACAATTCAGTGTCTGAATTGGAAAAGTGGCCTTAGTCTTTAGGAAAATGAACTCCCTATAGTAACCTGGTTGGAGATCCAATTGCAATATATTCATCACCCAGCTCATTCTTCTGATACCACACAAATGCAGACATCCTTTGTTGGACATTTGCAGTATTTTAGACATAGTCATAAGGCAGTTGGTTTTGTTTATTTTATTTATTTTCATTTCCACAATTTCATGGATTGTTTTTTCTAATCATATGAGGGGAAGGAAAGCCCTAAATCATAATGACCTAATGTTAAATGTATTAACAATTTCAGGGTAAACAATACTTTTTTAAACCGCAATTTTATGTGTGACATTATTAAGGAAAGTGTGTTCATCTCTACATTTTCTTTGTCCTATTTCTTTTCTCTTTTTCCTTTATATTACTTTTTTTTTTTTACTTTAGGAAAAACTGTGGCCATAAACCAGATGTTGCCATATACTGCTGATAGGAATAAGACTGATCACGGAATAAATTGTGCATGCTAAGAGTTAGGTCATGTCTCAGATGTATGAACATGCACAATGGAAAGGAGACTCCTGCAGCTGAGCCTTCCCTATGACTTCCCTGGGACTTTAGGTCCAGGTGTAAAGAAGCAAGCAGGTGTTGGAAGGACTTTATCTTCATTAATGTGCCAGCTAGCACTTCTGAACAGACACAGTGATATATATAACCTGCTATTTATAAGGGCCATGAGCTTCTTTCTCGCCTTTTGCTAGGCTAAAAAAATTTTATGTCTGCATTTTCCATGTGCTTCTTATCATTATATGTCATTTCTTTACTGTGAATGGAGTTGGAATACTGAAGTCTGTCCTACAGGAAAAACAGCACCTAGTTGAACAGAAAAGAAATTTATAGAAATGTACATACACAAGAATTAAGAAGAATTAAAATAATCTCAGCAGAAATATTATAATTTCTTAACTTGTGTAGTTTTCTTTCTACAAAGCTGTAATTAAATACTTAAATAACAGATTCTTGCTGTATTTAAGTAATATAACTTAATGGTCAAAAAGCTTTCTTATCCTAGTTTAAACACAGTTATCAATCAGCAAAGAAATGACTCAAGTAGGCTACCATCATAGATGTGTAGCAAGATGTCAGCTCTTTGTTTATTATAAAAACCCAGGCAACTACTTGGATCACTAGTTGCTAGTCTGGGAAAAAGTGTTCACTTAGGTGTTGTTAGCTTCCTTTGTCTCACAGAATCTCAAAAAGAAAAAATTAAATCTTTCATTTGAAAAACATTTCTTCAAAATAAGCTAATAAAGTATACAGTGTATGGTATGAGGTGAAGTCCTTTATTGAGTCTGATAACAAAGTCAAAACTGATTTTTATATGTCAGGAAGTTAAAGTGAACAAACCTATGCAATTAGTAAGAGATGTATACTATTAATTATAAAAAAAATCAATAGTAAGTGACTAAATGTGGCCTGATTGTCAGTCTTTGTCAGATAGGCAATTGTGTCATGAGTGAGTTTTTTGTTTTACAAAGATGGTCCTGTCTTATAAACCACATTTCAATTTTGATGTCTGAGGCAGTAAAAACATTGTTTTCAGTAGTAAGCATAATTATGCAATATAGTATAATACATTATCAAAGAGTAAAACTCACTTTTTTTTTTCCTTCTATATAATACACAATTCAAATAATTTTCTGTACATCATTTGGCCATCATTTTTGTTGCATAGAACTAAGAAGTTCACCTTAAACTCTGAAAGAGTACTGAAAAGACACTCCAACATTCCACTAGCTGTAAGATTACTCACAGAAAGGCACACTTACAGATAAATATTGGAGCTGAGGGTGTTCTTGGTGCATATGCCATATTAGCCATAGATTTTTAGGCCCAAGTTACATCCTATTTAGAACTTCTCCCCCTACTTCTCTAATTCCCCTGCTTTTTTCCCTGCCTCAACTGCAGGATGACACAAGATCTGCAATGGTGAATCTATGCTTCTTGGGAATTCCTTTGCTTCTATCATGGGAATTCTGCCAGGTTGATTAAATCATCTGTAGCTCAGTAGAAGAGTACAAAAATTGCCAATAATGGGCATGAACCTACATCTATATTTGCTACATATTTTCAATTCAATAATTTCCCTTGATATAAATAGAACATGTGTTAACAGTACCTGTCACTCCTTTATGGCTTTCTGCATAACAAGAAAGATCCACAGGAATAATAGGTGTCCTTTTGCATATTCATATAATAACCCCAAATGTTAGACACATAGTCAAAGAAAATCACACCAAAAAGGAATGAAACTTCTAAGCAGGAGATGGATTCTGATTAGACAAGAAGAGTTGCATTATATGAGGGACAGATCATAGATGGAGGACTTCATAAAAAGTGTTGCATTGAGATGTACTAAATGCATTTATCCGTTTTAATTCCGTATTTTCATTCCTTATTTTCTTTATACCTAAAACCATATTGTTACTTTATGTCAACAAGTCAAAATTACCAGCATCTCTGAGGGAATTAGTAATCATGCATTTGCTGTTCTGCTGACATAAGCCTCATGTAACAAGTTGCAGTCACACTTTTGTGCTGTTCATTACTTGGTCTCCTTCATGGACTTAGTGTAACATTAGGTGCAGCTTCTGTTAGCCGTAATTTCAACAGATTACAAATATATTTATTAATTAGGCTTCTTTTTCTTTTTAACTGCACTGATTAGAAGAGAGAGAACAAACTTATTTAATGAATTTTCATCTGCAACTTATAAAAACATAATGCTGTTAAGCAAGAAAAGAGCGTGTGTCACTGAAAAAAATGAACAATAAAATGTTAGAAGTGTCCATGTTTGACTGACTCTGCTCCAGCCATTATGTCTTATTTTGGAATCCAATTAGACTGCTTTGTTTGTTTCAGATTGATTTTGGAAATTTTACAAAATTTTGGGTAGTATTGAAAAAGTTTTGCAAAATATGTAGTGTATTTGTGGCTCAGCTACTCTGTGACTGGAAAGTTGTATTTGTGCAAGTGACTTGAAGAACTGAATGAGCCAGTCTAAACCTGCTGGACTGCCCATGATTTATAGTACTTTAAATATAATTATACTTTTAACAGATGCTTTGTTTTAAACTAAACTGGTGTCTGTGATTTTATAATTAGAAGTTGTTTAACTCTCGTGCATTGGACACCATCAGCAAGGATTTAGTGCTAACTGGATCAATTGTGCATCCAATGCTTTTCAGCATAAGGTGAATTCAATTTATTAAATCTTATTCTCAGGATGAATAATACCATCCTTTGCTTTTTAAATATGTCAATTTCTCTTAAGCTATCAATCCTTAATATTTAATCAGCAAAGATAAACGCATTTCATTTGGCCTTAACTGTGTGTCACAATAAGAGAAGAGACAAGAAAGCTAATAAAATAAATTGGTTTAAGTTATCCAGAAGATAAGGCTTCTGAGTTTAAAATATGTAACTATATTTTTCATAGTGGATGTTGTTTTAGCCTGTGGCCCTCTGAAAGACACAATTTGTGAGGGAAAGCTAATAAACTGCTTTAGTGGCTTGAGGAATTGGTCATTTTCTCTCAATTGTTTCCCTCAGTCGCTGTTTGTTTTGTTTATTATAGGATTCTGTTTCGAAGACAATAGTGTGTAAGGGTTACATCTGGTGTGTTCAAAAACTAGTGGCACAAAATGCTGAGGTGGCCTGGGGTGAACTGCACTCTGAGAGCAGGCTTGGGATAACAAATTGCCTTTGCATGAGGGCCCTGGCATATAGAATCACTTACAGAGGTGTGTTGTCAAGGCAGAAGAGGTGAACCAAGGGTGGTCACAGGGACTGGAAATTATTATTCCCCCACCTTGTTTCTTCGACCTTCATTTTTCTTTTTTTTTAAGTCATTTAGTGACCTGAGGTGAAATGGACAGGAATTGACAGCACACATGCTGCTGCTGGCAGCAGAATCACTGCAGTTGCTCCTTGGACATGAAAGGAGAGGAAAAAAGATGAAAGAAACCCAGTTGTTCTCTAAATATAACACATGTAAAGATAATATGTTTGCTTTAGTTGAAACCAACCCCTTTTTCCTGTAGAAAATGTTCCCCCCTCTCCCCCCCACCCCCCACTGCAGTTCAGGAAAACAGAGAGATGATTTTTTGTCTCTCCCTCTCCTTCTCCTTGCTTGCACAAAGAAAACGTGGGTTGATACCATTTTTATTGTTCTGCTGGGGTGGGTTTCAGACCTCGCATTAGCATATTGAATGTCTAATTGAATTCGGGGGCTGTGTTAATCATCTTGTTTTGTTTAGGGGTGGTTGGTGAAAGGTGCCAGCAAACGATTGCTTTGGCTTGGGGTTAGCTTGGTGCTGCCACCCCAAGAAAAAGAACCGAGTAGGGAGGGAGCCAGGGAAAGGCGAGTTGACTGAGTGATGTCTGGAGGGCGAACTCGTGTGTCTCTTTGGTGATGTGTGCTGCTGTACTGAAATCCACCCCTCTGCTGGAGCTAAGGCAAGAGTTGGAGGCATCTGATGCTGCCGTTTCCAGGGTGAAATTTCTAAGGCTGCTAGCTAAAAACAACCAAAAAAACCCCAAATCCTCAGCAAAAATAGCAGTCAGAACAGAAGATCCGGCATCTCCCGGTCCAACTGGCATAACCCATTCTGATATATTACTCTGTTATTAAAAATCCCCAGTAGGATCCATAACCATCTATGGAGGTTTTGCTGCTTATTCATTTGTAGACAAATATTCCCTCAATCTGACAGGCCCCAATTACAAGTGATGTTAGTTTCTTAGCTGATTTCTCAAAGTAGATATCAACACTAAAGAATTCCTCCTGTTTAAAGATATAGAAATGCACAAAACATTATGTAGTTCTCCTTTTCTCTTGCTACTCAGAGAGACACATGCTGACTTTTCGTTTAAAGTCTCCTCACGGAACCGGCCGTCAGGAGTAATTACCCCCATTTCCCCCACCCCCTCCTCTCTCTCTCCTTTGCAGGAACGACTCTTTGGGAACCTGGTCCACCCAGGGATGTAAAACTGTGCTTACCGATGCATCCCATACGAAATGCTTATGTGATCGTCTCTCTACCTTCGCCATTTTGGCTCAGCAACCTAGAGAAATAGTAAGTAACAAAGAGGG
>NW_008239080.1:1909640-1986658 GCF_000691975.1 Corvus brachyrhynchos | reverse complement strand
TGCAGACGTTGCATTGAGGAATTGTTTAATATTGCAGGTAGTCAAATGTTAGTCCCCTGGTGTCTACAGTGCCTCAGATAAATGAATTCCAGATTCTGTGATATAACTAAATCCTAGTGAAATTTGCATGCTCTCAAACTCTGTATTTAGAGAAAGCCTCGTAATTGTGGTGCAAATGTCTAGAAAACTTTTGTATTGAACAATTAAGGGAAGGTACAGGTCTCTATTATTCCTCTTGGTAGGAAAATCCTAGATACTGTAGTTAAACAGATTGCAGATCTGCATTGGACATTTTCAGCACAGATTTTCTATGTAGTCTGTTGATATGATGTAAGAAAAATAATCAAGTTTTCATAAGAAAGAGGGGACATTAAGTGTATAAGCAGACACTCCCAATATTATTGAATGTAAAAATAGCTGAAAAGCAAATATTTGTGAAGTTATCCTGCTAAAGCATGATTTCATTTTCCTGGTTTCGGAAACATATGAACAGACTCTTTTTAATAGCAAAGTAAATCCATTTGGAAAAAAAGTGGTTGAAATAAAATACAGCTTTCTGCCTGAGATCTGGCCTAAAAGTACATCTGTCTTGTATTCTATTTGGGTGACAAAACATATCTTGATAAATGTAATTTACAATACATCCCTGAAGCTTAAAAAACATTTTGGTAAACCAGGCATGATATCCTTTAAAACTTTTAGATCTAAATTTTTTCCATATGTATTAGCAAAACCCATCTCTATTTCAGAACATGAGCACATATACGTACAGAGGAAAAAACTGACCTGATATCTGAGGGTAATAGTTTCCCTTACAGCAGGGAAAGCTAGTTTGTTCTCAAGGTCATTCATTTATTTTCATTTTTTATTATTACACAGAGTAAAAATGAAATAATTCTAAATTTTTAGGGGTTTTTTTATGAAGGCTTATGATACTGTTGCCATAGATATCCTGCCATTCCTTCTAGGCAATCATAGGCCCAAGGAAATTAAGCATGTGAGAATAGTGGATTGAAGTCAAAGTTATTAAAAGTCGGAAAGTTTGGTCATTCTGCAACAAGCATGAATCAAATTCTGGGACAAATTACTGGATGATCTTTAATATATTAGAGTGAAACCAAGCTGTTTTCTTAATGCACAGTTTTGAATATTGCTACTTCTGAAGAGAAATATGTATTTTAATTAATGCTAACTGGAGAGTCATTTAAACTTGTGCTAACATCATAGTCACCTGCTACATGGTAATATTAATAGTTTATTTTTCAAAGTATTGGGCAGGTATTACAAGGCGTTTTAAAGCTCAGAGGCCTCTGAGGAATGTATTAAGCAGATCTCAGAGTTATATAGGGATCCGTTTTGGAATTAATTTGATTTCTTCTTCATAAATGATATTACTGAAACTATCTGTGACAGTTTTTCTGCTTTTTTTTTCTGTGTGACTTGTTGGTTTAATTGCTGGAGGATGTTTTTTCTTCATGGTTGTCTGTTGTAACTTACAGATCATGGAATCATCTGGTACACCCTCAGTGACCTTAATAGTAGGCAGTGGTCTTTCCTGCTTGGCCTTGATCACTCTAGCAGTTGTCTATGCAGCGTTATGGAGGTATGTAATGGGTTGAGAAAGCTAAATGTAAATACATTGTTATATTTATTTGAATTGCAGTTTAAAGAGAGCGTTAGATCCCACGTTTATTGTTTGGAAAGTTAAAAGAAAAAAAAGAGGAAAATGTCGTGCATGGTTTGATGCCTAAATTTGTTGATGTGATTGATCAGTTTTACTGTCTTGGCCTGCTGATGATGGCATAGCCCACTCTTCTCTTTCTCCTCTTCAGTGTGAATGGTATTGCTCTTTTGGTGGGGTATTCATAGTGCTGAATGAAAACTGAATGAAAATTCTTTTATATGATATATTTCATGTGAGACTTCTGGGCTATACCTTTAACTGCTTTTCTCCCATTTACATTCTTAAACAAAACTTCTATGTGATAAAATAAGCGTATCAAAGTGGCACATTTAGGGAGGTTCAGTCAACTGGTTTTGAGTTTATTCACATCAGTTGTAAGTTTGAATAAAGAGCACAAAATTAAATAGTCTTAAATAGTGTGGTGGTACATTCCAATGATAGATTTTCCTTCTGTCCTGAGTTTACAATATTAAAATATTATATTGACTTAAAAGTGCAATAAATACTTATGGAGTAAATTAATTTGAGAAGTAATGAGAAATAGCATGATATCTAAGTGCAGAAGAAACAAAAAAGTAAGATGAAAAGTCATGCAAAGTAATAAACACTTTTAAAAAATCAACATGGATTCTCATTTAACTTTTTTCAATAATTAAAGAGAAATAGATTCCTATGAAAGTAATAAGAAACAAGGAGATGAAACGATAAATTTTAGAGTAATATAAAATCAACCAATAAAATTTTACTTTTAGAAGTAACTTGATAATTTTACACCCATTTCTCTGTCACTCTTCTGTACCACAGAGTCTCACCGGATTAGAAATATATATAATTATTAAGAATATCTAGTTACATAAGTTATGATAAAAGACTATAAAAATTATCAGTTCTTGTCTGTCAAAACTAAGAATGAGAGTATTTCAGGATCTAATTCCCATCTGAAGAATTATAGTGTTATTTTTTCACTCCCTGATATATTTAGCACTTGGATAGAAATACTGTCATGCTCAGTGGAACTAAGCATGGTCTACTCCATGACTTAAATTAGATACAAGAAAGAAATTTTTTACTGTGAGTGTAGTGGGGCACTGGAACAGGTTGTCCATAGAAGTTGGATGCTGCATCCCTGGATGTTTTCAAGGCCAGTTCGGATGGGGTTTTGAGCAACCTGGTCCAGTGGAAGGTGTCCCTGCCTGTGGCAGGGGGTTGTAACTAGATGATTTTAAGTTCCCTTCCAACCTAAGCGATTCTATGTTTATATGGTTCTGTGAACTTCTAAGTGGAGAGAAAATGTTATGTGTTATGGCTTTAGTCAATGCTGTGAGCTCCTGCTTGCACTGTATTTGCTCGCTCACTAAGGTCCTTTGTAATCCATGGACATTCAGTGTTGGGAATTGACCCAGGTGAATCAATAGTTAACAAGTTAGAAAGTAGCAGTGTGCTGTCTGTGTGAACAAAGGCACTGGACTTTTTGTAGTTGTTTGCAAATACATAGAACTAGCCTTAAGAATGTTGATATATTTTAAGGAAAAATGTGGATTGTGGTATCAGGTTTGTTCTGTCTAACTGAAAAAATGTAATGCTGTATCTCTTGATATGCAAGCAAAAAGGACTAAAATTATTTCCATGTCCAAAGCTCAGCATTTCTTGTGGGTTCAACAGCCTTTTTTACTACTTCCTCAGAGTCAGCTATGGGTGTACAGCTCAGGAGAAGACAGCAATATTAACTGAACTCCAGTGAGAAGCATATAGTACAGGTCATAGAATATATAAAGATATGGCATGGTCTTCAGAGGAGCTGAGCAGCCTTAAATTCCATTTATTTTAGTAGTCAACATTTACTGTTAGCAGCTCTAAAAATCAGGTCAGAAAGGTACTTCACTTGTAAACATAATCATTGTCTTTCTGTCCTGTAGCATATAAAAGGCTGTATACAGAAAAATGAAAACACTTGTACCTTGAAAGGAAATATGTGATAAGACTATTTGACTTTTTCATCTTAAATATATACGTAAAATGAATACACATTTGCAACAGACATTGTGATGTTCACTGCTATAATTTAATCTTTCTGTACACATTTGGCTATTTTTTGGCGTTCAGTCTTATGAAGATATCAGTACTATTGGAACACCAAGATTATTGTTATCCTTATCCCAATAACGTGTTTCAAAATTCACTGCCATAGTATTATCCACCAACCTGCATCTTATTTATGCATCATGGACCAGATCTTCTGTTTATGTAAATCACCGTATTTTTGCTGAAGTTAGTAATTATGAGTGGCCTGTGCCAGCTGTGGATATTCCCAGGAACAAGCAGAGAGCATAGGAAGTTCCTGACATGAATGCATGTAAGCCCGTTATTATCAGTATAGTGTTAGAACAGTCAATGGTTTTCAAAAGAATCATTGGTAGATTATTTTTAAAATATTTAAAGATACTAAGAGGAAATTGTGGAGTATCTATCAAAATATCGTAGTTCTCATGTTTGTACTGTAATAGCTCTTAAATACTCTTTCTGAGCACATGAAAGAGAGCACCTCTCTTTCAGAGTACCTCCAATATTTAATGCAAGAACTAAATCAAAGCTTTGTGTGACTTACTAGTTGTTTTCCTTTTAGAAAAGTTGTACCTTCTCTTTGTTTTTTTTGAACAGGTACATCAGATCTGAGAGGTCCATAATTCTAATCAATTTCTGCCTGTCAATTATCTCATCAAATATCCTTATCCTGGTTGGACAAACTCAGACACATAACAAGGTATGAGATGGATTGTATTAAATTTTCCTTAAAGATTAATATTGTTGTTTTATTTGTTTTTAGCTTAAAATAATTATATCCATTTAGTCCTATACTCATAGGACTTGGTGGTTTTGGTAAAATATTAAGAGACAAGGGAAAATATTTACCATCTCTCATAGTCTTTTTTTCCCTTCCAAAAATCCCTTTTGGTATTGTTCCCTCTAGATAAGCTGTGCTCTCTGTGGTAGACTTGTGTGTTTTATAACTAAATTTCAAAGCAAAAAAGTTCAAAGGCTCAACATCAAAAGCGCAAATTCTGGTTCATTATAATAGTTGTAATAGGATTGTGCTACAGTGTTTTTGTCTTTTTATTAACACACTGGTACTCGAAAGGCAAATAGAAATTGCTTAGAAGTTAGAGTATGACTCTTGAAAATGTGCAGAAACAGACATAATAACAAGCCATAGAACTTTAGATCTCTGACTGATGTAGCTATAAGAAAGTAATAAACCTGCATACCTTAGTTAGTGAGGTATTGCTGATTTATTAATAAATTGTTCTCCAAACATCATTGTAATTTGTGCCTCTCCTGTAAAACTGCAGGCTTGCCAGTGTTTTGAGGAATCACCCAATGCCTGGTGATGCTAGGCAGCTCTCACATGTGGCAATAGGTGGTTGCTTAAAATTAACCTTAACTACAGGATTGCTTGGAATAGAAAATAGTGTTTAGTTGGTTAACTGGGCAATATGTGATAGAATGCTGTTAAGTTTTGGAGTAAGCAAGTGCTTGTAAAGTAGTTCGTTTTCCCACTGTGTTAAACTACTTAATGCACTGCTCATCTTAATTTTTCTGATATCGAACAAAATAATGTTCATCATCTTCTATAGGATAACTGATGTTTCTACAACACACCTGTAATTAATCATGACTTCTTTTCAAATAAGTGCTTAGCGGTTTAGCTGCCAGAAGTCTCATAAATTCAATGTGAGGCACATAGCTGTACCTTGTAAAACATATCCAAACCAAGCATAGCTATTTCCAGCACATAAGGTAAGAAAATTATTGAAGTCAAGATATTAATATGCTTTTAAAGTTTTTCAAGTGTGTAGAGGTACAAATAAACAAAATATGGATTTCCGGAAGAAACCCATGTAACTCTCACAGATTTTTTTCAGGAGGGAAAAAAGCAATGCGCTAACAACTTCAGAGTACCAGAGTACAGAAGATTAATCCTCCCTAGAATTTCAGCACTAACATACATAGTCATATATACTATTTTATTATGCATTTCAAGAATAGATATGGTTCAGTAGCTGCAAGTTCCTGTGTACATTGCCACTGTAGAACCAGAGTTTGAGGGCATCAGAACAACTGTGTTGGATAACACCCTTCCTAGGTATGCTGGCAGACTTTCTCTGATGCTTTACTCTGGGAACTCTGAACTAAAACACACCCTTAATCCAGTTCCTTTCTATTAATCTTAATCTATTTGAGCTCACTCACTTCTGCTTCCTGAACTTCTCAAAATACAGAGATATTACACTGGCATATTTCTGAGACCAACAGATCCAAAAATACAGGTGTCAAAGGAAATAACTGACAGAAAAATACACATCACAAAGTTTATCTTTTTAATATGCAGTCTGAAAAATTACTGTAGAAGAACACTTCTTGCTACATTTGTCTTCTTTTTGAGTCCACATCTTGCTTTTGATACATTGACATTGATTTGTTTCTGAGATTTCATGATTTACTATAAGTGAAGCTGTATGAGTTTTTAGTGTTTGAAAATTTTGGGAGAAATCTTGGGAATATTTTATTACAACAGTATAATATTCAAGTCAGCAAAAATTGTTTGATGAATAAAGGCTGAAGTAATATTTTATGGCAAGAAGATGAGCTCTTCTTCTTTTTTTAGTGTATTGGAGAAATTTGAGAAACATAATATGCCAGGTTTGGGTTTGTTTTTTCTGTTCCATTCTCATTCTTCTGTTTATACTATTCTTATATTATTGGGGCACCTAGTTAACATCCACATGATGATGTTAATATCACAGTACTGAAGCATATCCCTTTTTTCTAGGCTTTAGGTTTGCTCTGAGTTTAAATTGTCTGTAGTTCTGTATTTGTGTATATTTCCTTTTTGAGTAGGTCCTCATTAATGTCGTCAAAGCTGAATTCCAGTTTAAAGTTGAACAGTGTGTAAATTAAGCATACCAAAGATGTATTTATAGCAAACAGCATATTGTTGATTTGCTTGCAGTTTGTGGTTTCCTTTATCTGTATTAAACACTTCACCAACTACTTTTATTCACTTCAATGCTATTCAATCTCCAAGAAATTTTAGTACACCCGTTGACATCTATGACAAAGAAAAAAAATACAGAGTGTCTTGGTCTAGATAAGTGCTGGTTTTTTGTTATTTTCTGTCTGGTTTAAATAAATCATAGATATTCTAAAATGTTAGGTTTGTCTCTGCTCTTTGAAAGCTGAGTATATCATCGATGTTTTTGCAAAAGCTTCTTTTAATGAAAGCTAAGTGAGTTTGAATATTGCATTCTCTTTGGTTCAACTAAGTTCTGACTTTTTTCAGTAGAAAAGATCACCTCCCATGGGCAGAAATGGATAAAATATTTACTGAAGACATGTAGAAGGAATTTACATTTTTTCAGACTAGAATAGATTTTCCATTTCTTGTATTACCTGGTTAAACGTGACTTTTTTGTCCAGTTTTAGTAACCTGAGGATACCAACTGTAGAACAGGGGTCTAGGTCAAGGGTCTTTTCAGCTTGTTTTAGGGTAGTTCATGATGGAAGTCAGGGAGAGGAGTAGGGTTTCTCTTGTAAGATTTGGATTGGGATAGAAAAAAGCCTTTTGTCAACAGCAAAGCTTTGCCCCTTTGTTCCTTCTTGGCAAAACATGCACACTTTTTTGAAGGACACGGCTGAGAAATGTTCTGCTTTTTTCATTATGTTTCCCCAAACCTTTCAAAACACAGAACTTTATTCAAAGCTTTCTTAATGTTTCAGACTGTGCAAAAGATTTCTGTTTTGCCAGATCCTGTTTTGAAGTACAGGTCACTGAAGGCTGAAATAAAAAAATATTATGAAATTAATTATGTATCTTGTTTAAATATTGTTGGTGTTATACTGTGTATGAGAAGCATATTAATTTACTTTAGTATTTCTTTTTGTCTCTTTCTTTCCACTGTTAAATGTTAGCCACATAATCATATTTAATCTTGACAATTTGCAATTGCTACACTTTAACAACTGAATTTAGTTTTAACTCTGAAATTAAGTTTCCTGAATTAAGGAAAGCTAAAACTTCTCATTTATAACCTAATTGCTCAAATATCTGTTATTTCACAAATCCTATGAGATATCCCTAAGATCTACAAAAGCATTACATATTTACTTTGAAGAGACTGACAGGTATTTTTAGGAAATATCTATCAGTGATTTGTAGCTTTCACTGTATGATAACTCTTGCTATATTATGTTTCCTAATGTTCTTCTTGCCATCAAGAAAAATGGCTGTATTTCTTCTATATGTGGACCTTTAACACTTAAGCTATAAACTTTTACTCTGCTTCTGATCCCATTTAATGAATAGATTCTCTATCCCCCATACGTTATTGATTAATATTATGTGGACTTTTTTCATAAATTCTCTTTCCTTTTGTATACACTCAGAAAATATCCTGGTTTTTTCACAGTTTTGCCAAAACAAAAACATATTTGCTTTTTGATATAAACAATTCCTGTATATCTATTTTTCCTGTGAAGTAAACAAAGATAAATACAATTTGAAATAAACAGTAGAATTCCTTATACATATGAGAAAAAGTTAATTATTTTCTATATAATCTGATTCTGGCTATAATTAAGGGTTCATGGCTGAAGTTTGAGTCACTTGTGAGAAAGTGCCGTATTTTTAAATATTTTTAAAATGTATTTTTAAAAATGCCATAAGACTCAGTACGTTTTGTCAGCCATAGTCAGATTTCTATGTGCCTGCCATGGAAAGAACAGGGAATATGTTAATGCAAGATTTAGTAACCCTGATATTCTGTGTCATCCATGTTTAATTGCAATATTCAGTTTATTATGCTTACTATTTTTATTTTGAAATTAATCTCTTAGACCATACCTTAAGGGATATGAAAAAGGCCTGTCCTCATCACCATAACATAAACTGTCAGTGGCCTGACACTGTAAATAAGCAAAACCCCATAAAAATGTGTAGATAATAAGATTAGAATGTGCACTAAATAGACTGACTGGACAAAAAGAACCCACTTTTAGTATTTTTTTTAATAGAGGTGTTATGTTAAAAGAAACAGATAGAAGTGGAAAGAAGCTGAGAAGCCAAGCATCCCATTCCCATAGCACTCTGAAGTAGCTGACTGCGAAACTAGAGCTCCCTTAGGTTTTGAGAGACGGTGGGTGGTGGGATCCCCTGAGAAACCTGCAACTGTTCAGGTGATACTAATGCTGCCTCTAACCACGTGGCTCTTGCCCCATATCTGCCACTGACTTACAGATGCAGGCATCGTGGCAATATATCTCCTAGGAAACAGCGGGGGAGACCTCAGAGCAGATGGAATGAACAGAGAAGTGATGCTAACACAGCATTAAGGTTGTGTTAGAAAATCAATGAGGAAGTAGGGAATTCAGTATGTCAAGCAGTAGCACTCCATATTTCAAGTCTTTCTGTAGAACTTCAAGGGAATACTTTCCTTTTAAGCAGTTGAAGCCTGGGAAAATATATCCGTCCAATTTTGTCAGTATCCAACTTCCAAATTAGCACCTACTCTGCTGATTGTCATCTTTTTCTTTGTGTAGCAGCTTTTTGAACAGCTGACCCAGAGAGTCTCTGGTATGGGTCATCCATCCCAGAAACACACCAGTAAATAGGTCAGAAGTCAGAGTGCACTGCACCACACGCATCTGTCTGCTTTGTGTTTTGAAACTCAGAAACAACCAAAGGGAGAAAAGCCAATTTAACTGAATAACTATTACAGGAGTAGGTCTGTTTAAGCAATGCTGTTTTACCATGCCAAATTCTGACAAAACCTGTTAACATCAGCTGAATTAACTACCTGCTTTTAGATTCTCAGGAGAACCTCTGGGAGCAGATCTTTCTTACCCAAGATCACTAAACATTGTCATTCATGTTACTGTTACCTGCCTCAGAGGAGAAGGTAACATTCTTCTCAAAAGTGCCTGTCAGACTGTTTCTCAAAATACATCAACTTTGTCATTCAGTTTGCTATATCTAAACAAAACAGACATTTTGATTGTAAGCAGGTTACAGGGAAGAAATTGGTTAGATATTAGGAGCATGTGTTCTCTGTCTCCAATCCCCAGAACCTCTTAAAAAGCTCTTTGAGCTATTTTAGAATCGCAGAATTGTTCAGGTTGGAAAATCTGTCCAAGCTCATTCTCAAGGCAGGGTCAGCTGTTAGGTCAAAATGGGTTGCTCAGGACTTTATATCATAATCAAGTCTTGAAAACCTCCAGGCATGATGGCACATCTTCCTTGGGAAACTTCATCCACTGCTTGACTGTCCTCATAGTCAAAATGTGTTTCCATATAACTGGTATAGACTTCCTCTTGTTTCTTTTTATGCCTATTGTCCCTCGTCATCCCACTACACATCACTGTAAAGAACCTGGCTTCATCTTGTCAATGACCTCTCTATAGTCACTGACAGGTTGCTCTTAGATGCTGTTAGCTCAGACTTTCCTGAGGTAACTCTTTGCTGTCCTACTCTTCCCAAAATTGTGTGGTTTTTCTTCCTTGATCTTCACGACCTGTTTAGAGTAGTTTTTTCTCTTCCGAAATTCACCCCCACAGCCCTAAGGAAAATAGTTCATTCTCGAACAAACACCTTTCTGAATAATTTCAATCTGTTGATGACTCAAGCAGATGTTTTTCACACCTTTTTCACACCTCTCTTTTGCCTATTTTTTGAATTTCAGTGGAAATAGAAAAGTAGTCAATGGGAAGTAGATCAATCTACAGTTAAATGTTCATGTCTTTCACTTACATAATCTTACTTTTAAGAAAGAGGAAACAATAAATGATTCTAAACAATAGTAAAAATTGTTTAAAAATGGAGTTACCATGGCAATTGACATCACAAGATTAAGGGTTTAAGTAATAATATAACAACAGCAACATCAAAACCAAGTTACTTGGTTATTTTCATTCTAATTTAAAAGTTGAATTTCTAATGGATTTTCTTATGTGAATTACCCTAAGAATCTAGGCATAGAAACCCTTTGCCACAAAAACCTAAACAGATACAGAAACACAGTAAGATTATTTTTTGTAATAGATATCTGGTAAAATAATACATCAAAAATCACAACTCTAAGATAAGTGCTATGTAAGTCTTATGCCCTACAACAATAATTATTACATCATTACTCTTTCTGTATAACAGAATGAAACTATAGAGAACAAAATCACTTTTAAACAACTATAATTTAACAAATACTAGTGTAAATTTGGTGCAAAATACTGTCTACCTATTGTACTGGATTTTATTTATACATCGCTACACCTCCCTGTTGGGTCTGCATATTTTTAGGAACATATGGTATGCTTTAACCTTGACATGCACTATGAAGTTCATTTGTACAGTTTTGCATTTTTTCCTTTTATTCTCATAGGTCATGGTTTTTAGGCCCTATGTCTTGCAATCACGTCAAGTGAGAGCATTTTATCAGAAAATCACTGTTGGATTGATCTGATTGTCTGACTGGTCTGATCAGAGTTTCATTCTCATTTCCACTTCCTATCTTTTCTTCAAGGTAATGTTAAGTGAAATTTCATGGGAAGTGGGACAAGCAGTATGCAAATCTGTGTTCTAGACTGAGGCTAACAGTAAAATGGAAAGACAAGGATGATCACACGAGTTCTGACCTTTCCTGCTTTTTCTTTCTGAGAAAGAAATGGTGGTCACTGTGTGCCCAAGTCAATGAAGTCAGCATTCGGCAAGTGTGATCTGAGCATATTTATGACATGAGAGAGACCAGTGTTGGTAGACTCTCTGGATCACAGCAGGGTTTTGTCAAGAGAGGGATGCTAGCTTGTCAAATAAAGGGACTCCTACGTATGACCAGGGACCCAAAATTATGTACCTAGAGATCCTCTTGGTGCTAATGTAAAAGGTATGTACTACTTCTAAATTTTAGACTGCTGCTGAAATATGACCTTTTTATGCTTGTTTTCATGGACATACATGCTTATTTTGTTGAGTCTCAGTGAGTCATACCATAGACATTAAGCCTGGTACTGAAAAATTTGACAGTAAATGTGCTCTGGTATTTTTTTCTTCTAATGGTTTTGTCAAAATTCATATCAAACTGACATTGTGGATGAATAAGTAGGTATTTTGTGGAATTTAATAGAAAATTATCCTCCAAATAATTGTTGAAAGAAAATGGTAAAGGTAAATTTATAAAGCATGCATTTGGCTATAATCATGGACATTTTTAATGAATGTAATTGTGAGATTTCCAGAACCCTGCAGGGAGGTGTACATGTTTGTAATAAAAAGGCCTCAAGCTGTTAAAACTGATAGAATTCCTGTAATGTCAAGAAAGTTCAGTTTGCACTAGACTTCTGGGTTTAAAAACAGGATGGAAAACATGTTAGTATCTCTCTCTCCTGAAGAAAATTGAAATATATCTGGCACAAGGAGTCCAGCAGTTGGAAGGAAGTATGAATAAGGTTGGCACAAAATGTTGTTCCATTAGTAAGTGATTATATATCTGTCTCTAATTAGTAGCGTGGCATATAATTTGTGCTCTATGCTTTTCATTTCATGAAAAATTGCATTTGCAACCTATCACATATTTGCTAAATAATTTCTTTAAGCTGGAAATCTAAATGGATGTATTATTCTTTAAATACCACTTAAAGTTAGGTGAAAGATTAGAAAGAGAATGGCTGCCTTAACAAGCTTAGCTGAGCCATACAGGACAGCAGAACCTGATGTGTCAGAATGTACAGCTATTGAAACCTGGGTTTTAAAAAGAAGGGATTAATTGCAAAGCTGTTGTTATTTGCATTTAGATTTGACACTTCTTATATTTAAGAGGGCTTTTAAGTCTGTCTTTTATTGTATATCCTCTTATGTCAAGTCAATCAGCAGTCAGGCTTGAGTGTTAGCAATTTAATTATTGCTATAATACCTTAATTTTGACACTGCTTATCTTTTAAAGTAAATACAGAATAGTAATAGCATTTTACTGAACTGAATGATCTGACAAGGCATTGTAGTTGTACTAAAATGGAAGAAAAATGTTTTTGCTAGGAATAATAGTTAGACCTCGGTATGAAGACTGTATTAAGGATGGACAAGGACTGTTGTTAGACTCAGTTTGTCTCCTGTAGTTATTCAGAAACCACAGGTGATAAAATCACTGCAGAAACAAATATGTAAGACTTAAACCTGATCAAGTGTCTACTTCCATTCATTTCTAAAGGATTCTTCCTTTTGGAAAGAAGATTCAACAATAACACCTGACATTAGTAAAAACATTTTCTAGACAGATTTTTAAACCTTAGCAAGATGATTCAGTCACAGTCCACGAATACCTAAAGAATGTATCTGTCCTTGTTAAACATTAGCCATTAAGCAATCAAACATATCTTTTTAACTGTAGGAAATTTTCTGCCAATTGCAAATAGGAAGCGTTCAAAACTTTGAGTTGTGGCATTAATCCCAGTGCACACATTTTTCCAGTAGCAAATGCAAAGCCTGAAATGAATCAGAGCTAAGCCAAATTGCATTGCCTTGCAGTTGCCATGGCTAGGAGCATGCACACAAGTTATTGATACAGCTCATATGACACTCGTTATGCCATGATGACTTCATTATGTGTTGGAGCCTCTGGAGATCTCAGTTCATTGAAGTTTCAATATTTCAGTGGATAGGTATGATAAGCAAAGCAGAGCCAAAGAAACAAATCAGGGTGTTTTTGTCAAAGGAGCCCTTTACAGAATTGCCATTCAAGATATGTGTATGCTACACTCAGTGCAACTGGACCTTGTTATCTGTTAGTGATACACTCTCTTAGTGTTAAATAATAAGAATTCACATGGGTTTTGCTAATCTCAGCTCATGGTCCTTCTGTTCTCTATATTTAAACCTGTCATCATATATCATCTAGAAGGAATGGTTTAGGTCACTCGGATTCACTTGTCTCCCTTAGAAATTGATGGGCAGAAATCTCCTAGTGCTATGAAAGATTAAACTTCTGGAAGGAATTTGTCTAAATGGTGTTGAAAACTAGGAAATAAAAATGGATGATTAAGAATGCACAAAACAAGTAGCCCTCCAATGAAGTCCCTAGCTTCCTACTTCTCCAAACTTCTTGTTAGGCTCATATGTAGAATACTCCCCTGTGGCACTCCAGTTCTCTCACCATGGTCTGCTAGAGGCTTTTGTTTTCTGGAGCTTCTAAAATATGAGAATTGATCTACTATAAAGCATTATCTAGACTGCTCTAAACCTGTAAGTATCAGTTGGTTTAGATATGCTGCTGTATGTTCAGAGGATGGCAATGATTGCAGTGGTTGGCTCTGCAGGCAGAGTTATCTGATCTGTGCAGATCACAGAGCATCAGTAAGGGAATTCCCTGCAGAGGAGCAGAGAGAATACAAATAAACTTTCCAGAGGTAATTTGGCTATATTTTGTCATCCAGTGTGATGGACATCTATATAGTCTGGATGATTCTGTAGGAGACATCCCTGCTAAGAATATAATTTAAAATGCAACGTTTTATACTTGCTATTTTTAGTTGCCAAGATGCATCTGAGAGACATATAGCATTAATTATTAATTATTGTTGTTGTTGATAAAAATAAACCTATCATTAAGGCTCTGGGAATATTTCCAACATCAACAAATTTTCCATTTGATTTATTAATGGATATAAATATTTTTATTTTATATTTCCCTCCGTTCAGAACCTCAAGTTATTTCATACTTCCCCCTCCCATAGGAAAAAGCTTGAGTAAATGTATCAGCCTTGCACTGTGTTCTCAATGTCAGCCCATTGAGATCTGCCAGCTCTCCTGTAGAAACAGTGAGGACCCATTTAGCTGTACTTAGACTGTATTCTCTCCATTAATGAGGATTTTGACCATAGAAGTGTTGATTGGTACACAGAAACAGTGGATGCTATGAAGAAGGCTGGACATGAAACTCTGACAGATAAAATGGAGCAAAAAGATGCTTCGTTTCCTCCCAGCAGTGAGGGTAGGGTCGCCTACAGGGAAAAGCTGTACTAGAAGCAGTAGTGCTGTGTAGGGGACAAACTTTGCTCTTATTGATTACAGTCACACATGAGAGGAACCAAAGAATTAATTAATTTTTTTTGCATTAGCAGAGGTTTCTGACTGGTCTGGAAGTGTCACCCACCGAGCACTCCGCATGTAGAGCAGATTAGAGTGGTTAAATATTTAGGCCTCAAAAGCTGATACACCAGTGAATCACATAGCAGAGAAGAAAGGTCACAACTTTTACTCTATATACTAATGCGTACAAATAACAGTACTGTGATAAAAGCTGACATTTTGGAGTTCAGGGGCTTCCAGACAGGCTTTTTCCACTTTCAAATAAAGAAGACAGGTTACAGGATACCAGCTTTACCTTCTGATCATGTAGGATTTTTCAGCATTTCAATTTCACTATTGAACCATTTTGTGATGATGGCAGAGCACAGGAACTCATAAGAAAGAGAGGCAGCATCCAACAAGAATATTCCAATCTCTAGAGGCTCTGGCCAGCTGGGTATTTCTTACGGAGGAGCCCACCATGTTCATGGACTATTGTAGGCTTTGTCTGTTGCTCCAACCTGGAATCTGACAGAATAAACCTCTTTGGGGATTTACAAGTTAATAGTTAGGAATGACAAGTTAAAAGGCCACATGTGTGGTCACAATGAGTTGAGCACATTTCTAACTTCCCTAAGATACTACCTGCTCTTAGATCTTCTCTGATTTTAGTGCATTCCACATGGATAGCTCTGTGCTAGATAAAAATTCATCTCCCCTCACTGAGGCGCTTTTTTTTTCTGCAGATAGTCTTTTAGTACATATTGTTTTAGATGGAAACAGTTTGCATCCCATATATATTAAACTTTTAATAGAAGACTCAGTGAGACATGGAGCCAGGGGTTAATCATGTGGTTAGCCATGCGCTTAATGACTTAAAATAACTGAAGAGATTTTATTTCCTTTAAAAGGCTACTAATGCTTTCTTTAATAAGTCATAATTTGTGTGTAATAAAATGCCTGGGCTCAGTCAATGATAATTTTGCTACTTAGGAACAATTTGAAGTCACACACTCAGAACAATACAGAAGCATTTGCTTTCCATCTGAAGCTCTATGGTAAACATCTATGTTTCTTTGAGCTTTATGGGACATGTTGCATTTTGCTTAATATTTTTATCGTTATTTACCTTTCAAATAACAAAAACTAAATTGGAACAGAGCTCAAAGCATTTTGGAAAAAGAATGTTTATATATGCTAATGACTTCTAATTAGGAATAAAAATACTAGAAACGAAGATAATGTGTTATTAGCAATACAGTTACTGTGTCTTTAATTATAAGCAGTGCCTTCCAGGCCATAGAGAGTTTGAGTGGAGAACAGACCAACATGCTCAGTAGACAAGACAGCCACCCATTCCTCTCCTCTTGAACAGCAAGGAAAATTCCTTCTTGTGTAAACAGACCTGTGGTACTTCCAACTGTGGAGAAGGGTGTCACAGTAAAATTATTTTATTTCCTAGTTACTGTGAAAAATGCAGGTAACTTGTGAGCATGGTGGTGGTGCTACATTGACAATTTGACTTGATAATCTCAGAGGTCCAACCTTAACAATTCTATGATTTTTTGATTATTGGACAGTGTATAATGTCTGTCATTTGCTGTCAAAAAGGAGGAGAGAGAATTTTTCAGCCAAACTGTCTTGGTAGCAGCCAACCACCACTTTACACTGCCCCTGCTCTGAGGTGTGGTCCTAGTTTTGAAGGCTGCATTTTCCATTCTTATCTACTCCTTGCAAGGAGTGTTCATAGTGACTGGAGATTTCTCTTTCAGGCCTGCATGTGGAAAAAATAATCTGTTTTCAAATTAAAGATTAAGAAAGAAAAATTACCATTAGTCTCTGATGTCAACAGTCATCCTTTATTTTCTTCCCTTCAATTCTTTATTCTTTCATCTTCATTAATTGGTTGTCTGGCTTTTATGATTTGTGATCTTTTGCTTTTGGTCTGGCTTTCCTCATCCTTTCCATTGATGCCAATTCTTTGTTTCTTTGTCATCCAACATTATGATCAAAGCCAATATTTGGGAATTCATGGACTTCTACACAGGGCTTCTCCATTTTCAAATAGAAGGACAGCTTGCAGGATACCAGCTTTCCCTCCTGATCATATAGGTTTTCTTCAGTATTTGTATTTCACTGGAGAAAATTTTTCTGATGGTAGTAAGGAACTGAAACTCATAAGAAAGAGAAGCAGCATCCAACTACATTATTCAAGTCTATAATGGCTCTGGCCAGCTGGGCATGTTTTGTTTCCAGATAATTTCTTACAGAGGAGCTCATCACATTCGTGGACTTTTGGAGGGTTTGCCCATTGCTCCAACCTGGACTCTGACAGAAGCAGCTTCCTCAAGGATTTGCATGTTAGAAGAAGGAAAGTTCCTTGTCTGTTCTATTTCCACCCCCTTTTTCTGCCTCTCTTTAATTTTCTAAATTAAGAGGCAGAGATCTTCCTGTTCGCTTTGTCCCTCTACATTTCTTGTCCACTTTTTCACTCAACTGTCAATCTTCTCAGCAGATAATCTCTTTAGAGTAATGTCTATCCTCTTCTGTTGTTGCCTTCAAATTACCGAATTCCCTTTCTCAGCCAGGATAAGTTGAAATTTCAAGCTCAGTTATAGAAACTGAATGCAGTAGCTCTGCCTCATAGATAGAAAAATGAGAAATAAAGTGTGGTTATGAGATGTGATAGCTCAGTAAGACTCTTACCATGTGCCAGAGGGACATATATTGTGTGCAAGCAGTTATCCATTGCAGTGCTTCTCATAAGAAATGCTTTGTTCTTCTTTCTGTTATTGAGCTATAGTTTAAAAGACAGTGGGGAGCAGAGATTATATTACTATATATTTAATATAGAATTACAGTATGCAATGATGTCATATATAGTATATATTTTGCATATTGTGGAATCAATTAAGGAGGCTTCCGCTCAAAATTAAGTGCTTTAATAGTATTTTAATTGCCCCCCAGTAATTTAGCTGGGGGGTTTTATCCTAAGCCAGCCAGCAATCTAATGCATCACTGACACTTTTGCAGCCCCATGGCACAGAGTAGGACTGAGAAACTGCCTCTTGCACAGGTGCAAAATAACCTAATTATGTAAGAGCCTGTTCTGAAGTCCCTTCAAGAAACCATCCATTCTGGTATGTGGCTGTCCTGTTCCTGTGTGGCTTTATGCTATTATGGGAAATCACACTATACAGCAGTTTTTTCTTTAGCAAGCTGACCATCACGATCTCCCTTGCAGTACTCATATCTTCAAGTACTCTGTTATGTTCTAAAGTAGGCCAGGCATTCTTTGCTAAATTTATGGCTAATACTACCTTTTAAAATCAAATCTACTTTTATAAAATTGTGGTGTATTGTTTTAATCTGTTAACAGAATGAAAGTTTTTAAAGAGACAAAATTGAACTCAGTAAATAAATAGATTGTTTATTAAACACCCACTTTCCAGGCTGATCTTAGGCCCTTTTTTTATCTCTGTGTTATCAGAGATTGAGTTCATTAGATTGATGCTCAGACCATCATGTCACTTCCATGTTTCTGTGTTTACTAAAATCTACCTTTTAAAATCAGTGTTAAACTATGGGCTGGTTGAAGAACGTTAAACAGGGCTGGATGTTAACTTGTACCTGCAGCCAGTAAATCCTTGTTAAATGACAGGAAAAGTGTAACAGCAGAGCTGCTTGAAAACCATCATGATCAGCACACATCAGTATGAATCACTAGGTAAAGTGAAAAACAGTGAAAATTAATCCTGAAGTCTAATTCAACTCCTTTGCATTCCTTTAAAAATGCAAACAGGCCATAAAGCCTCTGCTGCCTAGTTAAGCAGTTAGTCTACAAGTGCTTTGTTTCAAGGGCTCAGCACAAAGTAGCTTGAATACACTAGCAAATATGTCCTTCTTCATTTCTTCTAGCTGCTTGTCAGAGTAATAGAATGGGTGCTGTTCTCTTGGTTTCTCTAATTCCAAATAAGGGTTTCATTCCCTCCCAGCTCTCATTTAGGGGCAGATTTTCCATACAGTGCTTTCTAAGCTGCACGATACACCCAGATTATACTGGGGGCTGTGTAGCATGAAATCCTGCAGAGCTTTGAAATTAAGCTTAAAACCCTGCCGTGCTTTGGAGATGATGGCTATGTATTCAGCAGCAAGTTGGAGGACAAGTGGAGAAAGGCCCAGGAGTTTCACAAATATTGCTGGGACAGGACTAAGGTTTTCCAGATAGGACCCATCCAAGGAACACCATTTTGTATTTACTATGCCTGCCAAAATAACAGCCCACCACACATTTGCTATACTTTTACAAAATGTCATAAAAAATTAATTGTGGTAGATCAAACACAGAAGAAAAATTTATGTTTACATTGTATTAACTTGTTTTCTTGTGGGATGGCGTTCTTTGCAATCCCTTTTGTTTTTTAATTCTTTTTAAGCCATCTTTTCTTATGGGACAGTTTTCTGTATACTCTGAGTTGTAGAGTGGATTTGAAATTGAAGGATCTAATCATTTGTATATACAAAGCTAGTAAGTGGCGCATTGAGTCAACAGAATTTGATAGTAGCACCTACAACTGAATCAGACTTTAATTCTGAAGTGAATTCTTGCTCCTCCAAAGCTCTGGGACCTGTGCAACAATTCCATTTAAGAGAAGTCTTTTGTTGCAATGCCTGTGACAGGGTAAGAAAACCTAAAGTAACCATTATCACCCAGCTAGGTGAACCAATTCGTTTTCAAGTTGTTCCCGAGCAATAATTCACAGTCCACAAACTTAACACCCTTGTGGAAAATCCTGTATATTTCTTTCAAAAGGGGAAATGTTTTGTAATTCCATTACTGTTTAAAAAATTATTGTATCTTTGTTTTATATTTCAAGAGAATATTTGGTGCATCTCTTGAAAAAACACATTTCAGAGCAGTTTGGAATAAATTGTAAAGAACTCCATTAAATCTGATAGAACATTTCTTTGTGCATGTGTATGTGTGTGCATGTGTGCCTGTGTACGCTGATGTGTCTAGGATTTTCCAAACAGGAGTCTGTCATATAATATATAATATTTTTTTAAATACACAACTTCCTTTGATTGTGATGGGATCTACAAGTGTGTATGAGAGTAGAATAAAGTTCATTAGTGACTAGATCAACCAGGCACAGAATCCTGAGGTCAAAATGCAACTCTGATGCATTTCCAATATGAGCAAATGATGAAAACAAAGGCAATGTGCTAGATACATATAAAGAATTCACAAAAATATCTGAACACAGGGACATGGGGAACCTACAATATATGCTGTTGAATCAAAAGATAATATGCTTTATTATCCTTTTTTCCTTTGTTTGAAGATACATTTGAAAATTATTAAAATGTCTATTTTCTTTTGAAAACAAAGCAAAAATCAAAATGTTTTGTTTAATATTGCAATATTCTAATGCATATGAATGCATAATATCATTTATATATTCCTTAAGTCTCATTTGAGGTGAGTTAATATCAACCAAATAGAAGAATTCAATTAATAATAAGCCTTCCTTAGTTCAAAAATATTTCAAAGTTCAAAATAATGTTTAGACTTTCAATGAGGGTAACAGTGGCAGGTGAAGTTTTTGTTCTACCAGCACACTGGATATCTTTCTACATATTTGACACCTGGTTCCATACATCATGTGTTTTCCTGCATCATTTGTCTCACATTCATGGAATTTTAAATTTTGTTAGAAGTATCAGCAATTTTTTATGGCAGTAAGAAGCTGTGAATGTGTTACAGGTCCGTGGGCAAGCAGCTTGAATTGATCTTATTTTGCACAGTGATGCAGTTGCTTTTCAGTGATCTGGGAATCGAATCATGTCTTATGTTAAGTAGTCATGGCATTATATCCTGATGAATTTATTATTCTTTCTATTAAGTTTTTCTGTGAGCAATCACAATACTGACAAGGCTGCCATATTCACATTTTTAAGCAGCTGGTGGGGCTGATTTGCCTAAAGGCTCCCAGGGGACAGTGGGTGTTCCAATCCTTTTACAAAGAGAAGTGACAAGTTGGGCTCTCTTAAGTGACTGTGCCCCTTTCTTTATGCCTCTAGATTCCTCCATCTCAGCAGGAGAAACATTAGTATAGATTTGCAGTGTAATATTAAACTGATTTAACTTTAACTTTGCAGCTTTTCTGTTACTGGTCTTGCCATGCATAAGCACAAGTTCATGTAACATAGAGGGCTTAGCCTGATTCTCAGTACCTTCTCTACATTTAGGGTAGAAAGAATTGATTTATTTCTTAATCTAGCTAGAGAGTTTAGGATGGTACTTAGCATTTAACCTGGGATTTTACTTACTCTTTTCTTGAAAATACTAATATGCTGGCACACTAGCCCTGAAATCCACTTACGTTGTGGCAGCTTAACTTATAGTAGCAAAAGATACCACAGATGCATAGATGATAGGTTTTAAAATTGTTTGTGTTTTAAGTATTAAGCACGCTTCACAGGATATATCCCCAATGATATGTGTGAAATATCATTCAAACTTCAGTAGTCTAGACTTAATGAAGTTAGTGAAAATTCTGTGCCAATTCTAGTAACTTCATGGCTTTGCCCTTTCTGGAAGGACTGAAACACTTGAAATTACTGCAGTATATTCAGAAATTAAATCCAGACATCTTTAATTAAATTTTTTTTTTTGAGTATGTGTTTTTTTATATCACAAGACTTTCAGGTTACAATTTCAGACTTGCTTCAAAATGTACCCCCTTTGTGGAGTTGAACTGTTCAGCATTTTGCTTGCCTCCAAATCCATGTATGATACAGAAACCAGATATTCTCCCAAGCACCAGCTCTGAAGGGCCCAATTTATTCTGTGTTCTGAGAGCACACCAAAACTGCAGTGACAGAGCAAACCTCCCAACAAAAAATACCTAAAACTGCATTTTTTTTCCCCCTTGAAGCTCTGCTCTTGGTTCTTATGTGGTTAGGAGTCTCCTGCTTTTCTGAAACCAGTGGAAGGTAAAGCTCCGGACTAATTTACACAAAACAGCATCTGTGGAATTCAAATGATAACTTGAGATAATTTAAATTTTTAAAACTGTTTTCCCCTTCTGATCCTGTGTGAAACTAAACTGCCTGTTAGTAACACCTTCTTAAACGAAGATTATAACATAAATGCATAAGCATTTATGCATGAAAGTGTTGATATTAATTATCTTCCCATAACAGGAATGTGCTGTTGGTTGATTGTAGTAGGATGTAATCATACATTTAGAGAATTTTCAATCTTATCTAAATACACATCAGCTACACTCCTTCAGCAGCAGCTAGGCTGCTCCTTGGTCAAAGATTTGTACACAGCTCCACTGCTCCCAGTGATCCAGGGATGCCTTGGGACTGGTGCACAGCACTGCTCCCTGTTTTTCACACCAACTGGTCTGCGTGCTCATCAATGTTATTTTCTAACACAGGTTTCTATACACATTTTGTAGCAAAATATGACCATTCAAATGGTACATTTAACATATATGTCAGATTTGTTTAGATTCTTAACCACACTGTCAGGTTTCATTTAAATGAAAAAGAAATCAGGCTGATAAAGCTGTTGACATTCAGATTCTTTCTAAATTTTGAAGTGTCATAATTATCTTTCTCTTGTGATGTAGTTATGATATACTCTGAGATAAAGAAATACACTTTTAAAATGTGAACTTTCACAGTTTTATTTTAAGGCAGAGCTTTTATAGATTTCCAATCACATAAATAGTTGAGAAGTATCATTTAATTCACAGAAAGATGAATCTTGGCTGAAGACTATACAATTAAGCAAATGAAAGCTGTTAGCCTTATTTAGCCTCATTTTCATATATCACATAGCAAGAAAGGCAACATTTTTTCATTTTTGTATGGTCTCACACCCATTCCAGGGTTGCAGGCAAGATTATAGCAGATTTTGAAAAGTTTGTAATGGATTTATTACATTTAATGAACATGCAATATATGGCTCCTCAGCCTTGGCTGACATTTTGAAATTAGGCTTCCAGCAGTGAAATCTTGTCAGGGATGGGTTTTAGATTACTCAAGCTTTCAGGATTAGAGCTTTTTGTCCATAATGTCAAGTACAATTGTCTGTTAAATGCTAAATGAGCATACCATTGGTAATGCACTAGCAGCACAGAGAATAGACTCTAGAGAGTTTCAATTTTTGCTGACTCAGAACTTTATTATGAACCTTATTCAGAGTTCTATTCTTGAGTGTGTGAGGACATAGAGGAGAAAGATGTCTGTAGAGTTTTTAAAAGTGTATTTTATACTGTTTTCAGTTTACATTACAGTAGAACAAGTTGAGTTATCAAAAACACAAAATTCTATTTTTATTTAAATTTCTGCATGTTTTTGCCATATATAAATATGCCCTTTATATGGTAAAATATGTATTTGTACATAAGTGAAGTCTAACTACTATACTCTTTAAAAATATGACTTCTTAATACTTCTGTCTTGCACAGCAACAGTGAAGCTAAGAATTTAAAAATATGACCAACCGAAAAATAACTATAGTAGAGAAACAGACAGAGAAAAACAAATAAAAGGTCATGTGCATCATGTTTTGTCATGTTACGCACATTAATTTGTACTGAGTTAATTCAATGGCAGTCTAAAATCCCATATCTTTTATATCTATAAAGCAGTGTTTGAGCCAGCTGTTATCTCAGGCCCAATATGTTATCTCAGGCAACAATAATGTAGGTATTAATTCAGTAACATGGAAGTTTTTAGTCAGAAAAGGCATAGAAGGTAATGCTATCTGTGCCCTTACATCAGATGGCTAGACTCCACTGCTCAAAGTGTATAAAATGTTGGGAGTCTTGAAAAAATGTGTGTACAGATATGTGTGCTGAGTCAGCAGTGTCTAAACTGGAAAATGAGAAAGCATTGAGGAGAGGTTTGCAGGTCACCACTGCAAGCTTAGCACTTCTGCTTGCTCTAAAATCACAGAAAGCCCTTTCCAAGGTCAGGTCAGTCCTCCCACTTTGTGGGGGGAGCAAGACACATGTTTATTTCTGTCCCTGGCTCTCATCTTGCCTTGTCACGACTGTGTGCAAGGCTTGAGTTCTAATTAGACAAAACATGACTTTTCAACCTTAAAATTCATCTTTATTTTAACTGGTAACTCCACCAACCCATCAGCAATTAATTTATTCTCTTTCTTTTTTAATTGATTAATTCCTCAGTACAGTAGAAAATAATTGATGGTTTAAGTATTTTGCTACTGTTCAATATTTCTTACTTTGAAAGTAAATATCCTCAGAGTCTCTCATTGGAAGACTGTTATCCTGTGACAACATTTTAATCCACTGAAATCTTTTAATTACCTTGACTGTTTGTGTTTGATCTCACCAACTACCAACCAGTGTAAATATTTTTTCTTCTGTTTTCTGCACCTTTTGGTGACAACATATTTTCAGCAATACACATTTTCTACTTTTGTATATATCATCACTTTTCTTTAAAATGGAGCAATTTTTAGTGCTGTGAGTGCCTCATGAGGCAAGACCATGAGGCACTGAGCCAAGTAGATTATTGGACAAAGCAGGCTAAATTCCATTGACTTTGCCAGCATTGGGCCAATTTATGGTAGTGTCAGATTTGGCTTATATCATTTCATCTGACAAAGAACATCCCATCAGTCTATGTACTTTGCTTTTGATTTAACAGTTTTGGGTTAGTAACTAACTGTGGCTGCTCATGCTGGGGTTTTTGGGTTTTTTTTCTGAAATGGTGCACTCCTCTATCATCAAGTTGCAGAGTTAAAATGGTCACAAGGCTATGTCTAACAGCCCTTGTAGGATCATTTCAATACAATCTTCTCAGCCCAGTGCAGCAGTATTGCAGTAGCATAAGACCCATCTCAGAGCCAACAGCTGGACCAGCTGAGACCATAGGACTAAGAAAGAGGGGACATTGTTCTCCATTCCTCCCTTGCCCCTGTCCCTTAGTGACCAAGGGCTCTGTGTGGGACCCATAGCAGCCCTGTTTCTAATACACCAATTCATGGGATGTTCCAACCACAGCCGTGTGTAGACCAGCACCAAAGTTATTACAGGGAAAGATTTGTGTGTGTGTGCGTCTGTTGCATCTGTTCCTGAATTGTGCCCTATACACTGTCACCACACATGAAGACCTGTCCTGAAACATCTGAAATTTACTAACTAGATGCATAATAAAGTAAAGGCTACAAAATATTCACAGAAATCTAGTGACCAGTAGAATTAAAACACAGTGCTAGAGTTTCCACTTACGTGAAATAAGCTTACTCCACTGACTTCAAAACAGATGCATAGGCTGAGGCCAGATTGCTCTGTGGTTCTTAAAGCAAGACAGACTCCTGAGAAAGAGAGAAAATGCGCACTAGTTTTCCACCTTTTGTGAAAGAATGTGGGGAGATGTTTACAAAGTGCGTAACTACATAAGGGTGCAGAGGGCATGCATTGTCAGGATATTGTTCTGGCCTTAGGATTAAACTATTTCACATTTTGAAACTATGGTGACAAGCAGAGCAACAGAAGTGTGCAGGTACAAACAGCACACAGCTCATTAATGTGTGGGGACATTATTGTAATCTTATTTTGAGTCCGAGTTTTGAACAAATGACAGTGTGTTTTATGGTAATTATTGACTTTTTGGTGCCTCTTAGTATTGATGGAATATGATTGATGCAGAGTTAAAGCCTTAGAGAAGACAATTAACCTATTTGGAAAATATAATTTAAAGTCTTTAAAAAATAAAAAAATATATATTAAAGGTAGTGATAATTTCAGATTCTGAGCAGAAGGTCCTTAAGGTCTCAACACGGGCTTTTCTGGATCAGAATTCATCCATTACTGGAAGTTTGTATTAGCACAAAATTAATCAGAAATGAACAATGAACTCCAGCTCATTCCATCTCCCTTTCTTTGGCTGCATTCTCAGAAATCTGAGAAAAAATTGTCTTTCCTACCTCCTCTGGAGAGAGCTAACAAGTTCCCTGCAAAGGTGAGCCAGCTTGGTTAGTATCTGAGATAGTCTCCCAGAAGTCACAGTGGAATGAAACAGTCACCCTCTTGCAACAGCAATTAACAAGAAATGTTGCACTAAAAATTTGTTTTAAATCATTAAAGTTCATGGGAGAAAAGTAAAACTAGAAAACCATCTCATAGGTAGCACAGTATTATATCTCCTGTTTTATATTTCTACACTGATTTCAAGTTTTCCTGCACTCTGAGTTGATCAGTAAATGTATCAATCATGGTGTTCTTTAAGGTTTCTCATATCCTTTCCAAGTATAAAAATAATGAAGATTAAAACATTCTGACATTTAAAGGGGGAAACTCTGAAAGGATCTGTTTCTCAAAATCAAAATTATTCAGTTACTGCCAGAATATTTTCCATAAATGTCAAGTTTATTCTAAAATATCTTGAAGACAAGTCTGAGTGTAAACTACTGAAATTGTAAGAAGAATATTCCTTTTACTGCAAATCTTCGCAGCCATTTATGACTAAATTAAATCAATGGCAACATGTTCCTTTCAGGACAGTCTCCAGTATCTTCTACACATCTTTAAAGCTTTACTGAGTCTCCAGCAATTGATTAAGCTTACACTTCTGCATTTATTTGCATTCATCCCTTCTATCATGTAGGCTAACACAATAATGGAGAGAAGTTATTAATTTTTACCTGACTAACTGAGAAAAATGGGAGACCTGAACATAGCAAAGTCACAACCAAATACCATAATATTTCAGAATGGACTTGTGCAATGGCAGTTGTCATTATCCACCTCTGTATAGGCAGCAAGGTTTCTCTCTCCATTTTCCTAATTCAGCATTACAATGGCAGGAGATACGTTCCTTTTCCATCCTATCAAACACAATTAGAACATGCAACAAACACGACTTTAGTACATCACTAGCATGACTTCAGTACATCACTAGCTTCTCTCACTCAGCTTTTTTCCTGCCTTCATCCTTTGTCAAGTCCAACAGGGGAAACTCATTTAGTGACCTGCCCTGATGAGTAGAGAGATGCCATACAAAGCCTTGTAGAAATGCCTATTTAGCGATTTAGAGATTTATTGCTAGTGTATAGCCTGCTACTCTGCTGCAATTAAGTATCTTTTCAACTTTCATTCAAAAAATACCCCTTTTCAGTCTTCCCCACTGAGAAAAGACCCAGGTGTGAAATATTCACTGAAGACACATAGCTGCAGGCTGTGGATAGGGCCACAGTACTGGCAGAGGAAGAGCAGTTTGTCTTAGAGAACCTGCCCCATGGAACCTCCAGGGAAGAGGGAGTCTCCTCAAACCCAAATGCAGTAAGATTCCCCATTCTAGCACTAGAGTACCTAGAATCACTAGCTTGTTAAAGCTACTGGCTAAGTCTGCTAATAAATGAAGTTTTGAAACTCCTCCTTGTTATGCCTGAACCATGGCAGTGTCTTGTTTAAAGGGAAGAATGCATAGCAAGCTACTGGTAGTCTATCAGCTTCACTCGATTACACTCCATCAACTGCTGGCAAATTTTTTTACAGCTACTCTCTCTCTCAATTTTCTCTTTGATCGACTGGCAAAGAAGACTTATTGCAATAGGAGCATATTGAGTCTTGCAGAGTAAACTGCGTAGCAAATCCCTCTGAATGAACAGCAGGCGCTGACAATTTCTTGAAGCCTTAAGGTTGTTTTTTCTTCAAAATTAACTTATTTATACATTATATAGCTTAATGATGAGATCCCACTATCAGCTTGGCTGTGTTTCTTTCATACACCAAACTCATCCTTTCCAAAGTAGAGAATGACAGTTTATTTTCACATACTTAGAGACTAATGACAGCCACTCAGAGAGAAGCATCTGCCAATACTGGGAATATTGTGTTCTCTCTCATACCTACAAATCCCTGCTTATAACAGTCTTTGTCCTTATCTTGACAATATCATACAAGCTTTTCCATTTCAAGAATCAGACTTGCAGTTTTCTCTCTACTTGCCCACGCATGCTGTGCAAGTAATATCACTTGTATCTCTGTCATTACAACAATTCACATCACTCTCATAAGTAACAGATAAGTAAAAACTTGTAAACTCCTTTGAAAATTATGACATAAAGAGATTTTCCAGGCTGGCCTTACTAGCTCAGGTTTCATCTGGTGAGGGAAAAGTAAGCCTCAAAGTTCACCATTTATAAAGATTAAAAAGGGAATGTGGGTTTTCTCAAATGGCAGGAGGCAGCAATATTTTTGTTCTTTACTCTTGCAAAAGACATAATCAGTTAATATTTTAATGACTTGATCGTAGCTGCCTCTGAAGTTTTGTCATGTTAAGTACTTCTTAGAGTCATCAGTTGAATGGTAGGACTAACTGAAGGACCTTACAGCACAAAACCCAAATTTTAACATGTGAAATATTATTTATCCTTCTTGTCCAAGTCTGAACACTATTTCCCCACCTTCTTCACAGAAAGTAAAACAAGAGGTTTCTACCTGTTCATATTTGCTTGGCTGAGTTGCTGTGCAGAGAGCATGATATGGTGCATTACATTTTTTCACTTCTCATTTTCCCATTTATCTTACAGCATATGACTTGCATTATTTCCTGAAGATCTCATTACAAAATGCTGTATAGACTGTTGTATAAGAAAACCCTATTCTGATCAATAAGAAAACCTTTTTCTTAACATTTTAAAGAAATAAACTATACTTGTATTATGTTTTTAAGACCAAGAAGGTCATTAAGTATTTTGTTATAATTCTGTATAACTAACGAGTTCAACAAGGACGTCTTTTGGAAAAACCATTAAAATCTGATTCTTGTATTTGTATAGATTTATCAGTTAACCTACACAAATAGAGTAAGGAACCTCAGAACTGTATAATTAATTGATTAGACAAAAGTCCATTTATATCTGTGAAGTTTTCTAATATCTTATGCAAGTTCTCTCACTGTGAAGCAAGGTCATGGCTCCATTATGCTTTCGTCCTATTTTTGATCAATGTAAGCACATCACATATATTAGCATTTCAGCCACAAGGCAAGCCAGACAACCAAAACCAGATGAATAGAAGCGGCCTAAATTCCTACTTAAGCAGGAAGGTTATCATAGTAATTGAAGGAAGTTTAATATGGCATGATCCCAGAATGACAGAATCACAGGATACAATGAGTTGGAAGGGACCCATAAGGATCTTTGACTCCAACATCTGGCCCTGCACAGGACAACGCCCAGGAGTCACACCATGTGCCCAAGAGTGTTGTCCAAATGCATCTTGAATTCTGTCAGGCTTGGTGCTGTGACCACTTCCGTGGGGAGCCTGTTCAGTGCCCAAACACCCTCTGGGCAAAGAACCTTTCTCTAATATCCAACCTAAACCTCCCCTGACACAACTTCAGGCATTCCCTCGGGTCCTGTCACTGGTCACCACAGAGAGGAGATCAGTGTCTGTCCCTCCTCTTCCCCTCATGAGGAAGTTGTAACTGCAGTGAGGTCTCCCCTCAGTCTCCTCTTCTCCAGGCTGAACAGACCAAGTGCCCTCAGCTGCTCCTCACTTGGCTTCCCCTCAAGGCCCTTCACCATCTTTGTTGCCCTCCTTTGGACACTCTCTAACAGTTTCATGTCTTTCTAACATTGTGGCACCCAAAACTGCCCCCAGCACTCGAGGTGAGGCAGCCCCAGTGCACAGCAGAGCAGGACAATCCCCTCCCTTGCCCATCTGGAGATGCTGTGCCTGATGCCCCCCAGGACACTCTTGGCCCTCCTGGCTGCCAGGGCACTGCTTACTCATGTTCAACTTGCCATCGACCAGGACCCCCAGGTCCCTTTCTGTGGCACTGCTTACCAGCATCTCATTCCCCAGTCAGTCCATACATGCAGGGTTGCTCTGGCCCAGGTGCAGAATCCAGCACTTTCCCTTGTTGAACTTCATATGGCTGGTGACTGCCCAGTCCTCTAATCTGAGGGAGTTGTCAGCTCATATTCGGTGAGAATGCAGGAGAGACACTCAAGCATTTCAAGTGAAAGTGGAGAGGATGATGTAAAGTAAAGTGGGTGTACCATTAATATAGGAGGAGTACCGACACATTGTCTAGCTGTCTTGGCACTCAGTGCAATGATGTGTTATCCATCCTTCATGAAATCTGGTTTCTGGAGAAAATACAATAACACACATAGAACAAGTAGAAGCTAGCAGCAGAATTTTCAAGCCTTAGGCTTTTTTTGGACAGGGTATTGGAATGACAGGGTATTGTCCTTCTTTAATGATTACAAGACTTAATTGCTTATGGTTACAACTGTATGGTAAAATATAAGTTTTTTGTATAGGACATAAATTTCAAATCCATCTTTCCAGAATGAACCTTTAGATAAAGACACCTTTTTTTGGCTGTGTCCCTCACTGGTTAAGAATCTGGGATTTCCATAAGGAATACTAAGGTTGTTTTTCTGTGACAGAGAAGTATGCTTGGGGCAAATAAGGCTAAAAGGACTATAGAAGAGAGTAGGAGAATGTCAGTACTGAAGAGTCTATTCAGAGGAGATTGATAGCTGTAACAGAAATAAAGGAAAGAATAGAACAACAAAGGTTAAACAAAACCTAGAAAGATTAAAGGAAAAATAATTTAAAATGCAGCAAAAAATCATAAATTCAATTAAAAAGTTAATGTTGATGTAAAAGGCACATAGATTTATATTAGTGCTTTAAATTGTTATTAAACCCTTGGGAATATACAAGTATCAAAATTGTCAAAAGCCAGATACCAATTTTCATTGTCTTCAAATGCAAACCTGTAGTTTTCTTTATGCAGTGGAGAATAGAGAATATAAAATTCTAGACATAAGAGATACAAATATCAGGTGAAGCAGCAGTGAAGCTGTGTTTGCATAAAATAGCCGGTAACAGTAGCAATAATAGGCAAGTGACTTTGATCAGTGTACCTTTGAGTGTTGAGTAAGCCATCTTGCCCCTTGTTTGTAATAAATAGGATGTTTCCCATTACTGTACAGTAAACTTTTGTATTGACAGACAACACGACAATTTGAAATGTGAAGTTGCTAGACCAGCAAAATCAACTAGTGTAAAAGAGGAAGAAACAATGCTCCTGTTTTTCTTTTGTAACAGAAGAAATCTGCCATCTGACACAAACATCACCCATTCACCAGTATGAGAAACGAGTTTGTAGCAAACCCAAAGCAACACCCACACCCTTACGCACACAAGCCCTCTAGAAAGAAGGGGATTTACATGTGTAATACAGGAGGGATTTTCCAAAGAGAAGACCAAATTATTACTGGTGCTTAGGCATTTAGAGGTGCATCAGTGAGAAGTTCATCCTATAGATGCAGACTTGGTCTTCTCATCTCTACTTTGACTTGCTTACTCTTGCTTTTTTGTGAGCTGATACTGATACTGGCCATCCATTTCAAATATAGAGAACAGCTTTCAAACAACAAGAATACTGCAGAATTTAAGACCATTTTACACACAACACTTTACATAAGGCTTTAATTACAGTTCTTCAATTTTTTGTTTGACACCATCTTATCCATCATTTTGCATCTAGAATGACTTTACTATTGTTGAATCTCACCTGTAGAAACAATTTTTGAATACTGATTTTTCTGTAATTGTCTATAGAATGTAAATGCAAATACATGACCAAAAGTTTTTCTCCTATTAGATGATCTAAATTTTTCCTGCTTTCATATAATCTTTTTGTTTCATCTACAGTGAATAAAAGCATAATTGATACCTAATATTTGAATACAAAAGGTGAAAGTGCTTTTGCATAATATTCCAGTTTAATTGCTCTGAACTAGTCCCTTAATATATTTTGCATAGCATCAGCAGTTATGAAGGGCAATAAACTGTAAGAATTTGGACTGTGAGGTTTGCTATATTCCAAATCCCTATTTAATTCTATAGTAATCGCACACAACAGTGCAGGGATGAAAGAAAGGAGGTGTTTAAAAGATGGGAATCTGCCAGATATATTGTGGGCATCAAAAACATTTTAGTTGAAAGTGCTACACTATGAAAAGTTGGAGTTATTTGGAAGACTTAAATAAAAGACTTGGCTGTTTACTGTCAAAGTCTTCACAAAACCATTTATTCCTGTTAAAAACGGGTCTAAGTGCCACAAAATGAGAACAAGAGTATTCCCACTTCTAACTCATATTAAGCAAGAGTTAAGAAAAAAAAATATATAGGTATACAAAGGCACTTAGTGCTTATTCATGAAGAGAAAGGATAAGTATGAAGACATGCAATGGCCAGAGAAGTTCAAGTAGTAGAAGATTTGAAAAGATTGCAGCTTTAGTTGAACCACACACAGGTAATACACAGTCAAGGTAAGGGGAGAAGTACAAATGTTACTATTGCTGAATCTGAAAAAACTGAAAAGAGTATAAGTCTTTTACCATAAAAACTAGCTAATAAGTATGTAAGTGAAATATAAATTATTTCCAGACAGCATGCATCTGGAAGAGGATGAAGCAAGCTGTCTGTTTTTATAACATTTTCCATGAAGGTATTAGTGATAATTAGGAAATGCGTTAGTTTCGTCTTTGTCTTAAAATTCCCTAAAATCCTCTGACACAAAGAAAGGTATGTAGTTCTCATAATTCATTGTCTGGGAGTTTCACATTCATCACTGTATTTGTCCGTACAGTCCTTGTGGAGGGAAATATTATTTTTCTCACTTCACAAATGCAGGGGGAGAGAGGGGCTGTCAGTAATATTTCATATAATAAGTACCCAGGCATGTTTGAGCAAAAAGAAATGATAGAAAACTTTCTGAAAATTTTGGCTTCTAAATTAAGCCTTGAGGCAATAAGGGAAGCATTAATCAAATGTTTTCAGAAAGAGAAAATAAGATCCATGTTTTGTTACAAGGGTTTCAGAGACTTTGGCTTTATCTATACATCTGCAATTAATTAAATGGGCCAGGACCTGTTCTCTGGCTCTGAGGGTAATCCATAAAAGCTCTTGCCTTCCAGAAGAAGCAAGCTGTATCCATGCAGCTTTTTGGCCTGTGCTGTCCAGTGAAGTGTGATGAGTATCGCACAGAGTGGTATTGCTTGGCAGAGACCATGCCAGCATTCCAGCAATATGGATAGCCACCTACCAGGTATTGGAACCCATAGCCTATCCCTCCTCAGCTTGGTAGTCTAGTTATGGTCTGCATTTTGGAAATATTGACTTGATTTTTGTGCATGTGGTGAAGTCTTGAAACTGTAATCAAGTTAGTATATCTAGCAAAGTCACTGCTACAGGAATTTTCCCATGTTCTTCTTAGGAAAAACAAACCAAACCAAACCAAACCCCAAACAAAACAAGTCCAAAAGCAAAGTCTAAAACTCCCCATACCCCTTGCCAAAGAGTTTTCTAGAATCCGACAAAGTATATTTTTTTGTTTGCTTATTTCCATCACTTTATTCTTCTAGTGTCTGAACTCAATTAGAACAATATAGGTTATTGTTCTTGGTGCACTGATTTTGCTTATAGCCTGGTGTCACTCAAATTTTGGAAGACATCCCTTCCTGAATTACAATATGGATTAGATAGTGCTGTCTCTTCAACATTTGGCTATCAGTTGTGTGCAGTCAATTCAGTCTTTCCAAAACAATAGTATGTTTGTTAAATGCTGACTTCACTAATAATTCCCTATTTGGCAGAATTTGACAGGTTTCTGGCAAATCTAGTCCATTCGTTATTAATCTCTTAATTTGCTGAAATTAACTGTAAAATGCTGGGATTGTTTCCAAGACAAGGTCAATGTAAACCTGAAAATCTTTCTTTAAAGCCTTTTTTTCCCTGTATTGGTAGCTGCTTAATTTAAGCAGTGGATAGTGGCCACTGTCACAAAAGTTTTTTGCCTCTGCATTCAGTGCTAAAAAAAATCAGTCAAAATCTTAAAGTCTAATGTAGCATGTCATGCAAAAATTTTGAACCAGAGAATTCCACTGAGTGTTCATATTTTTTTCAATATTATAATGTGATAGGAAAAAAAAAAAAAAAAGACTGCTAGTATCTCCTTTTCCATTTTCTGTAAAGCCTTTTCACATGGCTATAACTCTTGCCTGGTCTTCTTCCAACTACTCTGTCCGTTTCTCTATGGCATGCTGATTACAAGATACTGTACCCAACATTGCTGTTGTTATAGCACAACTCTGTAAAAAAATATAGTCTTAGAATGGCTCTTTTATTTTACATTTCCTGTAACTTTGTAAGTCATGTATGTGACTCTATAAATGTAAAAATTAAAAATAGTCTTTATGATTTTCTCCATTTATTCATCATAGTAAGGTATTGTCTAAAATTAGAAACACTCTTGATAGTTAAGGTTTTTCTGAAAATGTCTGCATTTCCTATTTATTTATGTCACACTTATGAATTTCCTAGTTCATATTTCCAGTCAGAGAGATACCCATTTTTTGGACCTCAAATCTATATTTACTGATGTACCATATTGGTTAACATCTCTGCTGTAAATGCACATATTCTGGTCATATATTTGGCTATTTAGAACTATAGATGAAATCATGTCTGAGCCACAGCCAGTTCTGCTTACAGAGAGGGGACAAGCCCTAGCAGTTAGACAGCCTGAATGGTTGTTCTAGAGGTGCTCAGGTGGTGAAGGTCTGTGACCAACACCCATTAGATACACAGCTTCCTGACAAGGGCTTTCCTGCAGGTGTACAGTGATTGTTTAGCTGGGTGGATTTGCCAGGAATCTACATTAACATCTGACTGTGATAACACTTTGGTCACTGACATTCAATTTAATGCCCAGTGAGCTACAGACAGCAAATGGTTTTGTCTGCATGTCCTTATAAATGCTCAACTTCCCTGATGGGCTTCAGTTAATTCTTCACAGTTGTGACTTTCTCTTTTCCTCAATATTGCCTGATAAAATCCCTCTTTTGCTGCTAACACGTAAACTGTGTTGCTATTTTTTAAGGCTTCGTGAGACCTCGCTTTTCCTGGTGTGAGATCTGGGTCTAAATAAAGCTGTGCTGGCAAACTAGCATCTCTGATGCTATCAGCTATCTTGTCTTTTATTAGTGTCTGCTTTTAACGTTCTGTTTTTGCAGGGTTCAGCAAGACTGAACTGCAGCAGCTAAAATCTGTTTCTTTTTTTTCCCCCTCTCTTACTCCTGGAACCCTCCAATAGCTTTGGCATTATCAAATCTTTTTTCTGCCTAGCCTATTAATATGAAAACTTCCTTGTATTTAGTTGTATCCTTTTCTTCCAGTGACTCTCTGGGACGGGACATATAGGATCTTCTGCAGTGTCACCTGTGTCATGGATCAGAATGTTTGCCTGGATATTGCCAACTATATTACAAGCCCCTGATGCTGCTGAAGTCTCTAGACAGAGCAAGGCCCTCATAGTAGCCTTTATCACACAGACATTTGTAATCTTGTCTTCATTACTGCAGAGAGTTGGATTTGAGTTACTTTCAGAAGTCTCCTCTTTTCCTGTTAATTCACCTTTGCAGTGGTGTTGCAAGGTTTCTTTTTCTTTATTCCTCCTTTGGATAGCATGCTTCTTTCCACTCCTTATGGGTGGCCTAGTATAAGATGCTTAATATTTGAGCTTCAGCTGAAAAAATTCTCAAATGTGGACATTCTTTCTGCTTACTGTCCTCATCTTTTTGCATGTTGTAGTCTTCCCCTCTAAAAAACTGCACAGACCACTGCCCAGCCCATTGTTTCATCTGCTGATACAAAGACACAACTCATTTCTAGTGGTCAAACTGAAATTTTCCAATATCAGAAATAACAGTCAAAACAAATCTCTTGACCAGACAGTATGGGCAACAGCTGTGGATCAGGGTGAGCTTTGCACTCAAACCCATCTGTACCTAGCAGGAGTTCTAACCCAGGCCCAGCTGTGAGGGCCAGATGAGCCTTGCACACCTCCCTTTACCAAACCTCAAACACACAGGCAAAGGGGATGAAATATCTGTCAGTATTACGGCTTTGGAATTTCCTATGGCAAACCATCCCCTTGCCCGTAAAAAAAGGCACACACAGAGCAAAAATCCTGTCCATTTAGTTTCAGTTGCCCTAGGAAGATTACTTCGAAATTTATCACCATGGTTTGGCAGATATAATTCCATTAATTCTAGTGGCTTTGTTAACAAAACAAAGCACAGGTCTCAGATCCCTCACCTCTGGAAGAACTGATGTATAAATATGCCTGTCATATCAATTTCAAAAGAGGGACTAGAAAATGGGGTTACAACAAGGTGAAGCAGTCCAATGGGATAAGCTGGGATAAAATAAACAAGTGCTCACTTGGTCCTGTTCAATGGGGTTAAGCCACAGGAGGAGTGAGAAGCAGTGCAGCTACTATTCTCAGTTGTGCATTTTTATTACAAACATGGTAATGTGTATTCCTTCTCTTTTTTATTTGTATAAGATTTTTTTTCTGAAGATGCCTGTTTTAGTGCCTGAAACATTCCTTTCCTAAAAACTTATTTTAAAAATACATAAAATAAAATATATATTTTTTAATTAGAAAAATGTGTCAAAGAAATGTGTCTAGCACATACAAGAAAGACCAGGCAATGATTCTTGTGACAAAATTGAATGTGAAACCAATATATCTGTTAACAGAAAATTTATCCTAAATTAATGTTCTTATCATCAGTTTGTTCTTTTGCTAAAAAAAAAAAAAAAAAAACCAACCAACCAACCAAACAAAAAAACCCAAAACCAAAAAACACACCAAAAAAACCCCCAACCAAACAAAAAAAACCCAAACAAACCCAAACCTCCAAATAGCTTTTACTGGCTAAAAATATGCAGACTATGAGAGATAAATATCACCAGCCCTCAATTTCAAGAATGCTACTTATGTTTTCAACTCACAAAAGTAAACCAAACCCCAAAATATAAGCACATACAGTTTTTCATTTTAAAAGAAGAGAATTTATAGAATTTTCAGGAAGCTCCTATAAAACAAAGCAGCTGTAAAGAGCCAAATTTCTTGGCCTGGCTTCCAGAAGCTATATTACTAGGTTTTGAATCAAGTAATTAAACCCGAATTTGCTGATAGGCATGCAGATTCAAAGTAACCTGGGAGATCCTTCATGGACTTGTTATTTTGCCTTTGATGACTCTGGGCATCTTGCTGAGGCTGTCTACTTCAGTCAGATAGAATAGCAGAAGGCAAAAGGACAATATCAACAATACATGAAGCTATTTTTATGGTGTCTGAATCGGTCTCTATGGCAACATTTTCTAACCTATTTAGATTTTTCTAAAAATCTCTGTCTCTCTCTTCCCCTTCTTGCATTATTCTGCTGAGTGACCGATATGGATAGAAAGATAAGCACAATGTCCACATACAAACACCTGTCGAGTTTGGAAGAGTAGGTGCTTGTTTGCTTTATATTTGACCTTTCCCTTAAATAGATATTTCAAAGACATCCCACTAAACTTCTTTCATGTTCTTTGAGGAAAAGTTACTAGAAAAAAGAAAGATACATTCAACTTGCAATCCAGTTACTCCAAACATGCATGGACATAAAATGTTTTGAGTTTGTGTTTGATGAGGGTAGTGTGTGTGTCATCATCACTGTTTTATACTTGAGGGAGGCAAATACAGGCAGGAAAATAAAATAGTTTTCCAAGGTCATCCAGCCAGCTAGCAGTTTCACTGTCTGTAGTAGCAGATTTACACATTCTCAGTACGTTAACCAGTGGTTTCTGATATTACACTTCATACCTAAGCTCTCCTTATTTGGCAGGTTTACATATCTGGCTCACTCTATCCTTGCCTCTCCCTTCTGCTGTTGTATGAAAAATGCCCACAAACAAGCAGGAAATAGGACTATTCCCCAAGAACTGCCAAAATGACTGCCTGAAAAGGCCATTAAATTCACAGAGAAAAAGAAATCTTTATGAAAGTGCAGGAAATTTGTTTCTGAAAATCCTATTTAGCTACAATAAACCAAAGTTTCATGTAAGAATAGTAGGTCTGAAGCTTATGTTATTTTTTGGAGGAAAAAAAGCTAAAACTGAAGAGTGATGGCTGTGATGAAGTGGGGATGATAGTCCTGTGCAGTACTGGAGTGAAAGCAGCTGGTGCTGGTCTGGGCTACCTACACAGAAGAGTTTTACTGAGGATCTGGACCTTGGTGTAAACAGACAATAGAGGAGGGTTTGTTTTCACTGTGTAGAAGAAAGGGGTTTTCTTCACACTGGAAGAATTCTTATCCCTCATGAAGTGACCTAATTTTTAAAATTATCTGGTGTAATTTTGCTCTCTGCCAGCTTTAGAACATAAAAACAGCAGTATCCGCTCAGTTCAGTGATCTACCTTATTCACTGTGTTGTCTACATTAACCCGACATACAGGAAGGACTACAGAAACAGGGAATGAGTGATCCTATCTCTGATATCACTTCATGACTTTTTGCAGTCAGCAGTTTAAAGATTTTCTGAGCCAGGACTCCATCCAAAGCATCCATCAGTCAGGCTATTCTCTAATCCACTTTAAACTCATTTATCTCTTTGGCTACCTTCAAATCCTAAAGCAGTGAGTTCCACATTTCAATTTTTGTTGTGTATCAATGACATAAAAATAAAATAATAGGTTGAGCATCCTAGTTCTAACACTTAAAATTTTATTTGAATGCAAATTACATTATTTGTATCCTGAGCAGAGTTGTTTGTCTTTACAGTCACTCACAATAACTGGAAGTAAATTTTAAAAAGCACCACAGATGAGACTGATTCATGTGTATCCAACACTCAGACAAAATTGCAGTTGATCGGCTGCATCCTGTTGGCTGTTATGTTTTATGCAAAAACCAGAGTGCTGTGATACAAGCCAAAGTGTCATCATTTCAGCTTCATCAGAATGTGCTTATATTTTTAAGCACCAGCAATTTTCTTACAAATACTATGAACTCTGCAATTTATTTAATTGAATATTTAATATTAGATAGTTTTTTATTTAGAATAAGAAACTCTAAGAGGAAGTTTTGAAATATATTGGTGGTAGTTTATTGAGATCAATTGAGTAATTAAAATGGGTGTTCTCACCAGAAAAGTTTTTTTTAAAAAAAGAATGTCAGTAATATCAACCAATCCTTTCGTGCCACATATAGACAGCAAGCTGTCTTACAACTGGCCAACAAAATGCAGAATAAAATAGTAAAAAAAAATTTAAAAAAACATTTTTAACGGCTAAAATTAGCAAAGTTATTTACAGGAGAGGAGGAAGAAAAGTCACTAAATAGCCACTTCATCTGGATGAACTTTATTCAACAGTAGTTCTAAGGTAGTTAGTAGCAAGCACTTACCATAAAGCTGTCACAGCATTGCCACCTTCAAGGGCTGAAAACAATTTATCTTTAGAAACTACGTTCCTAGTGTGGATTGAGAAGGTAATATTAATGAAGGAAAGAACAAGGAAATAGCAGCACACTTAAAGCTGACTAGAACTAAAATCAATGACAAGAGGCAGCCAGAAACACATGAGTAATTTATTAAGCAGTGATAGATTTGGGTAAGTAGCACTGCAAAATCAGTCCTTCTTCAGATATGTGGGGTGAAGATAAATTAGCAGTTTTGTAAACTGGGCAATTCTGTTTGCCCTTTGACTAATATATAAAACAAGCCTTCAAGAAATGCACTTGCTCTTTTACTACCTGACTTTCACTGATGTACTTAATGCCGAAAGCTATATTAAATCCCCTGGGGTACAGACACTACTAGAATTCAACTTTGTCAAGGCATTGCTCTGAGTGATTATGTTATTGGCAATCACGTTTATCAGGTGTCCTGGAGTGCTGGGCTCTGTACCAACACAGAGGGAGAGCACCAGGTCCTCCTCTCTCAAGGAGACTGCAGCCTGAGTCAGGCACGGAGCATATACAGTCCACAAAACTGAAGTAAAAGCAATGAAGGGGTAGGCTTGTATAAGTCCATCCTCTCTGGTAAAATATATGCTCATTCACACAGTGATCTCATACACTTTATTAAAGACTACAAAACACCTTCTTATAAAACATTAATAACTTCTCTCTGTGTGTTTAAGTGGCCACTATTACGTTATGAGTGGAGCAGCAGATTAAATAGCCCAGATAACTATGGTGATCTCAGGCCATCTTCTTTCATGTGATACAAGAATAAAATAAGTTTTAAATGAATGTTCATAATGGGGAATTTGTACACTCTCTGCTTCCTCTTGTCACTGCTTAGGTGTCCACTGCTCAGAAATTTATATTGAATTTAATTTATATTAAATTGATCATGTCGACTTTCTGGTTTCCTCCTGCTTCCTGAAATATTGAGACACTGTAACTCTTTTACTGTTGCAGGCATCTTTAATGGGAAGCTCTTCAAATTTCTTGGAAAGTGTTACCTAAGAGCATAGATAATGCCCTCCCGAAGAAAGCTATCATGTTGCTAGGCGCTAGTTCTCTTTAGATCATCTTGCTGAAATCTCCGGGCACTCTCTCCACAATATTTTTCCTTCCTCATTTGGAAACCTCTTTTGTTCCCAGCAGGAAGCTCATGTTCTTAGACTCCCTAGCAGTTAAACAAAAGTGAAACCAGTAGATATGAGGCCTTGCAGAGAGCTTTGGGTCCTCACAAGGCTCCTTACAGTGACTTCCATAAGGAGAATGTATTTAGAACATATAGGAGGAAGAACCTTCTTCCTACTGGTATCTGTGAGGAACCAGTGCTGTCCTAAAAGTAATGATGCCCCAGATTCCTCCTCCAGATTGTGCTGACATGTTACATTACATCATAAGTATGGAATAACTCAGCTAAACCTTTTCTGTGGCTCTATGAGAAGAAGCAAGAGGGAAGTGGAGTACAGGCATGAAAGCCAGAGCCAATAAAAAGGCTGCTATTCCCCTTTTTCAAGAAACCTGGCTTGAAGTAACATGATGGAAGAGCTTTTATTAGTTACAACTCCTTCTGCTGCATATGAGTGTTCTAGAAAACCATTTCATTCTTTGTTCCTTTAAAACAGCCAGGTTGTCATAGTGTTCTTCTTTAATAATCACAACTTTACAAATTTTTAAAATCATGCTAAAGGAATCATTATGAGAGTTTCCACACTGCTTTGTCATAAATATTAAACCTTTTATCCTACTGGTTTAACATATCAGATAAAGAGAATTGAATGAATGTGATACCACACAGAATTTCCGCCTTTCTGGAAGACAATGCAAAAGTATTAACAGCATAAGTGCTTTCACCTTTTATAAGAAAAAAATTCTTGACATTTTTCCTTCTTGTGAAAGCAATGAATAGAAACTAATATCAAAATATTAGCTGATATTTAACCTATTGTTCACCTTCCCATTCTTAATCAAACTTCCATATACATGTGTGGTCACAACTGCTTCTCTCTGGTTGTGGATGCTATTGCTTTTCTCTTTCAACATCCATGAATTTTCCATCATCCCGGTAGCCATGGTATAAAATGACAAGAAACTGACTCCTTTGATTTCCTCAGTGTGCATATGTATCCGTAGCTCTACAATCTTCCATCCAGCAAAAATTATGAGATTTCATTAATATCATTAGAAACACATGGGGGTCATGCCCACCCACAGAAACTCAATGTTTTCCCTCTTCTGTATTTAGAGGGACAATAAATTTATAACCTTTTTTTTTAGCTATTTTTTGTTTTAAATAAAGCCCTTCATTAAGAATTTCTTTCTTCCAAATGAAATTTAATCCTGAGGATGAGGGAGCTTCATTGCCATTACATGTATCTCTGCATGAACAAAATAATGGATGGCTTCTGAAACAACCCATGGCTAATGCATTAAAGGCATTAGAAATTAATATCATTACCATAAGAAGAATTAATGTGATCATGATGCTATTGTATAATAAGTTTGCATTGACACTGCCAGTTGCCCAAAATGGAGATTCTGTTCTTTCTGCTCATTCTGCATTCACTCTCATGTACACAGGTTGACAAGATCTGATACAGAGCTGTAAAGCAGTCGCCTGTCTTCTGTCTGCTGAAAATATTGTTTTGCAAGGCACAAACCATCCAAGGGTCACACTACCTCCACTTGCTTTTCTAGTGTGATAATATGCTCTGATTTTAAGGCTACAGGGAAAGAATATGTTATTTCTGAATAAAAAAATAAAATTAGGTTTTCAATTAAAAGAAACAGTAAAAATTGGTGAACTACATAAATACGTATGTGCATCCCATTAACAACTTTCAAATGCAGTTGCATTAATTTTTTTAAAAGTGCCTGTGTGTGTATGTCTACACATTATATGAACACATTCAAAAGCATCTGTTACCCTTTGTTCATAGGCATGTGTGGGGACACATGCACACACAGACTCCATTTGGGCTCATTGTTAGGTTTCTGTGCTGGATTTGGCTGGGATGTAGCTAATTTTCCACACAGAATCCTGTATGGCACTGTGTTTTGGATTTCTGAATAAAGAGTGTTGCTAAGACACTGATGTTTCAGCTATTGCTGAGCAGTGATTACACAGCATCAAGACCTTCACTGTTTCTCAGCTGCCCTGGCAGAGAGTAGGCTGGGGTGGGCAAGAAGTTGGGAGGGAACAGAGCCAGGATAGGTGACCCCAAATGACTAAGGGTTATCCCATACTGTATGACAACATGCTCAGCAATACAACCAGCATTGGACTTTTAAAGGTGGCTGTTGCTTGGAGACTGGCTGGGCAACAGTCTGCTGGTGGGAGGTGGTGAGTGACTGCTTTTGCATCACTTGGTGCAGGCTTTTTTTCCCTTCACTTATTAAACCATCTAAACCATCTCGACCCACAGGTTTTTCTCACTTTTGCTGTTCTGATTCTCTTCCCCATGTTGCTGGGGGAGTGATCAAGTGACTGGGTGGGTGCTTAGCTGCTGGGCCAGGTCAGCCCACCATATTTGCTCAAGCCCACTTCATGTTTTACTGCATAAGAGAACAAAGTCAAAGTGTTCTACATGCCTCTGTGGGTGGCATGACCCCAAGCACTGGCATAAAGTCATCCATACTCTGGATTAATTAGCATGCCTCTTGGCATGATTTTGTCCCACACTAGCTAGCATTATCCCAGTCAATTCCCTGAGCTTGGGATACTTGGAACTGGCAAGGGACCAGTTTGGATGTGGCCACCTTATTTTGGAGGAGAAAGAAATGTACTAACATAGACATTTTCTGTACCATTCCAGCTGGCTGCAGGACAAGTGAGTGTTTTCTTACCCATTTTGTTAGCAAGTACAAATATATGTAACCATAGCATATCTTTAAAGAATTTGCTTTATCTGTTACTTTTGAAAAATAAACTGAAGTTATGTGATATGAGAAGACTTTGGATTGCCACAATAATGTACGTACTATCTCCCTTTCCTGGATTCTTTCTGTTTCGGACTTAAACTACTTCTTTCAAAAAGACAATTTCTTACTGTCTCCATACTGCTAATCCTAAAAGACATTTTCCTTGGAGGAAAACTGAGCATGCTTGAAATTGAGGATGCTCTTAGGGGCAAAATCATCCTTTTCATGTTATTATTCTTATATAAAGACTTTTAAGACATATGTATATAACTATGATTTTTTAAAAAATCAGAAAAAGAATGAAGGTAGGTGACATATGGCCTTGTAATAGCATTGCAAAGCTCTCACTTCAATGGTTTCAGTCAATCATGTAAAGGGATGAAACTCTTACAGATATGCAGAGAAGGAATCTTTGCTGACACCAGTATCCCAGACAAGAGGATGGACTGTTTTCATATGGCAGGATTATAATCATCACAGTCAGACTCACTGAAAGCCAACTGCAGGCTTTGTTGTTGAACTTCTCATTCTAGGCATCATTTTGATTGCTGAGGAAGCTCCCTAAAATTACAGCAATTTTATTGTTAGCAAATAAGATAAAAATCTAAAATAGAGCAAACAGATGATCAGATTTAAGAGTAGCGATACTCAAGTGATAACCACATTTTCTTAGAAGAAAAAATTCTTTTACAAGAATATGTTGCACTATGGGGCTACACAAGGCAGTATTTTCTGTCTACCTAATGGCAGCTTTTCCTGGTAATTTGTTTCACCAGGACATCAGTTTGCACTGCTGCATTTGGATCCTCCTGTGGGAATTTGAAGTCTCATATATCAGTATCCATTCTACTACCCTCTTATGTTACACCATCTTTTCAAGGAAGCTGCTTCAATTCCTTGCCTTTGTCTGTGCCTCGACACCTCCTCCTGTTTTTCTCCAAACTCTGTAGGGAGATCCCTCTCAACTGTGCTCTGAACCACTCTGTTCTTTGCTGACATTGCTGACTCGTGTAACCCTTGTGCTCAGCTCAGCCACCTCTTCATTACCAATCCTGGCTCATTGCCCCTAGCTACTCACACAGCCCCCATCTCAAACTTTTAAATAAATTAAAGCTAGGAAGACTCAGGACCTTTGGAACATGAGTTGCTCATTGTGCTAATTGACTACTGGCTCTTGTATTCTCTATTCTTCTCCAAACGGGTATAGCCATATAGCTAATGCAGACAAGTATTTCTACTTGCAAAAACCCAAAGAGAGATTTAAAAAGCTGAATATCTTTATGTAGTAAGCTGAAGTGATTATACAGCACATCATATGTTACAGTCAAACAGCTTTTTCTTCACTGTTAATGTAGTTGTCTCATTATTATATCTCTTCAAACCTGCCAAGAACATTTGTCTTCATTTAAGAGAGCACACCCCACATTCCATATTTTAAAATTAAAGGAATATGGAATTTTCAGAGCCTAGAAACAGTCCCTGAGAAACAACCTGAAAACCAAAGTGTAATAACATCAGGGAAGCTTTTTTATTATTGATCCATAATCTATACCTTAATTTGCATAGTTCCCAAGTAAATAGAAGTGTTTCTGACAGCCCAGTAGAAGCACTCTGACAGCCAGCATGCATTTTCTTTTCTCCTCTGAGTCACACCCAGTTGCAGAGACTTTTCAGGCCAAACTGTGCATTCATCGATATGAATGCAGTCTCTTCTGTTCACACTGCACCTTCAGTTCTGCTTCTATATTGCTGTTATCTGCAATGATGTACAAAAACATAACTAATTTTTCAATGGTGTTCAGAGACCAGGTTGATTTTGCTTGCCCATCAATTCAAAAAACAAATCTATATTTTATCCACAAATCTATATTTTATCCTTCTTTAAATAATAAATCTTTCAGACTTGGTAATGCAAAACCTCACAAAGCTATTTTTATAGAGAAATTTTTCAAGATAGCATCAATTTCAATTTAATTTTTTAATTCTCATTCCTCAATAGCTCAGTAATGAAGCAGTTGTTTTGAGAAAGCATACCAGTGATTTCCACTTTTTTACCTAAACTGAGCATTATCACTTTGTTTTGTTTAAAAAAAAGAAAAAAGCCAAAAAAAAAACCCACCACCAAGAAAAAAAAGACAATTAGGAAACGGTCTTCTCTGGCACAGGGAAGCATCACTATTACAACACTGTGATAGCAATTTGAGACTAATTAGTCAGGAAGGAATTGAAAAACTTTTATATAAATTGATTTTATGCCTTAGAGTTTTAAAGGGCTTCTTATTTTCTTTTATATCTGCCTGTAAACCTCTTGTTCTGAGCTTCAAAAACTTCAAAACACACTTTTTTGAGGTCACAGTTAAAATATTGTTATTTTGTCCTGACAGAGCTGATGTTTACCTTGTTTAAAGTGTTTAGCATCAAAGCCAATACAATAAATTCATGATGTGAAGTAGGCCAAATTCACTTACCAGAAAAAATGCTCATCCAATACTCTGTAAACATTTAAAGTACTTAAGATGAGAAGCGAGATCACAAGCCTCTGCTCATGCACCTTTCCTCCCTTATTCTGTAGGTGTAACACCCAGTATAAAACCCACTTAAATTAATGGGAGTCTTTCCACTGACTTCTGAATTAATCCTATAAACAAATAGAGGATCCTATTCCTTCATTTCCTGCCTGCCCAGAAAAATTTACATCTTCACAGCACAAAGGCAGAAAGGGAAGAGATTCTGTTGCCAGGTTTTGTAATCGAAGAAATTAAATTGCCTCTGAGTAACCTGTTCTGTGATACTGCTTGTTCAGACCTCATTTGCTTAAATATAACCTGGCAATAACAATCCAAACCAGGAGGAGGACTAAAATGAGTATGAGTGTAAGGAAATTGTATGAGAACTGTATTCCACCTGGCTTTCAATTTACTGTAGGCATGTCACCAAGAAAGCAATTCCAAGTTAAACAATAAAAACTTGAGCTTTGAACCGACAATCTCCAGAGAATGTGGTAAACAACATGGAATGAATTTTACTGTCTCATATATTAGTCATAGCTCAGCATAATATGAATTATCCAGCTGGACCTCTTGCCTCTATCCAGCCTAGTCACCAAAATGAGCCACAAATATTTCTATAGTCCCAAGGCAAATTAGCACAGCATGGCTTCCATCCCATACACCCGAGCCCTCCAGGGCAGGAGGACACTGAGTGCAATCTGACTGTCAGGAAGGGTTCCTGGCCCAGGCCCTCTTTCAGTCTCTGTGTGGGCCTGGGCTGGGAGAACAATTTTTGGTTCAGGTCAAAACTGTGCCAAGGAATTCCCTAACAATTTATGCGCATGCCAATGCATAAAGGATACCTTTGCTGTTACTGGTGTAGACATTCTGCCACATGACAGAGTGAGGAAGGTTTGCACATGCAGCTAGCAATTTTAATGGATTCTTTTTCTTGCCAAAACACAGGAGACTATCCCTTCACATCTAGTTGCTGGAATTATTTTGTACTATGTGTATTATAAGATCTGGAGGAGAATAGGGGCTAGCAGAGGAATTATTTTGAATACAACCCAGCAGTTCTCTATAGACATAACATGAGGGATGCCAAAGTACAACTATACTGTGAGAGATTTAAGTGCAGAGGTTGTTGATATGAGTGATAGAGGCAACAGCTATTAAGGGAGAACTTTGAAGAAAGGTAACTGCAAAGGGCAGAAGTTAAAAAGAAGGCTCCATATACTTCTAGTGGATCAGATATAAACAGCACTTCTCTTGCTGGGATCTGCACCTGGGAAAAATGTGAGACATTCTGACTGGTCTTCATAAATAAATGTGAAAAGAGATTGTAAATGCTTTACTCATAGATGAGTAGTTTTTAGAAATACCTTTAAGGTAAATCTAGGTAAAAGAGGAGCAGAAACTGAATTTGTTAGTAAAGTATCTGAAGAGACTTTAGGTGAAAATAGTAAGACAGACATTAAAAGTATAAATGGAAAGCACAAATGCAGAGAAAAAATACAATTCAAACCGTAAGTTTACTTCCAGATTTACTTATACTACTGCAGTAGGATCGCTGTGGTTATATGGTCAGATAAAAGGACAGATTCCAGAAGTGAAGAAAAACAAACCTTAAATCAAAGTAGCAGAACAAATTATATTGCACCCTGACACTCGGTGCATGAAATGGTCCCAAAGTTTAGCAAATGTTGTGATAATTTGCCTATGATACCAAAAAGAAAAGAAGAATAAAATTGGATACTAGAAAAAATTTGCTGTGAGATTGCTGTGCTGTTGATAAAGATGGGAGTGTAATTGTAAAATAAATCAAAGGAACTGTAGAAGGAGCTGGGTCATTTACAGCCAGCTTATATGCTATTTATCAGAACCTAGAAAGGCATCTTGCTTGTTGTGCGTAAACAAAATGATTGAGTAGAAGGACAGAAAATTGGTTGTCCTTAGTTATTACTCATTATCTTTTTGAGGCAGATCGCCTAACTACTCTAAGATTACTGCTGTTGCACTGAAAAAGTGACTTGCTTTAAAAATCCAGGTAAAGTCTCCCAGTCACATTGTCTTGTACCACATATAGAATCCTTCAATATAATGATTAACTATGCATATCTCATCACACAAATGCACATGATGTCAAATGATAATTATTCTGGGCTATCATGTGAGATATCAGAACAAAATGTAATGAAGTTAAACCATTTGAGTCTGCAACTACTAAGGACAATGGAAAAAACTTTTAGAAGATCCCTAAATTTTTCTCTGTGTTAATTAAAGAGTTTCATAGCTGTTGGTTGAAAACACAAATAACATTATTTTAGAACAATTATTTCCACTATATTGCTATTTTCAATATCAGTATCAGATTTCCTGAGTTCCTTGCTTGAGCAAGTGGTGTTAGCAGCACTGGAGTCTGCCAAAAGAAAGGAACATAGGATTTTTTAAATGGTATCATCAAAGCTTTATGGTCTCAGCAACATTAATGATCCTGGAAGAAAAACCTGAAAGATTTCAGCTATGATTTCTCAGGCATTTAAGATCCTAAGAGTTTCAAATATGTTTGCAACTGAAGAGGCAGCCTCCCTTGCCATATTTTTTTCTCATTGAAAATCTGTCTCTCTTCCAGAAAACCACTCCTGAAAAGAAAGTTCTTGCTTCTTTGCCCCACAGTCTCTGAATGTCCATCTATTTTAACGTCACTTTACTCTCTAAACCAGTATTTAATCTAACATTCAATATTATCTGACCAATATACTGTCTCCCTATATTCTGAAAGTCTGCTGTTCTTGAGGTAAAGATACTGTATTTCCCAAATCAGTTTTAAAATAAGTGATAATAAAGAAATAAAATTCAGAATATTAAGCAGTATTTTCTTTTGTGAATTTACATTTTTGATTTAAAGAAGAAAAAGACACTATTTGAGAGTTCATGGCTTAAGAATCCCCGAAAGACAATAAAATATACACATTTTGTCATAGGATTACTTTTCTGCTTTTTACTGTGTCCTTGGCATTATCTTTGCTTTGTTTGTTCTTTGTTTCATTTATTCATTATTGTGGTCTTTAAGTGCTGTTTGTGAACTCAGTGCATGATCAGAACATCATAAGAATAGCACCCATTTAATTTTTCTCCTTAGGTTTATCTCCTCAGAGATTAAGTCAAGGGCAAGATTACAATCTCTAAGAAATTTTATTATTTAAATGGTTTTCTACTACCTCTCATTTCTACTTCATTAAATAATCCAAGTGGATTTTAGCCCTGTTCATTTTTCTATCACCAGTACAGATTTCATTTTTCATGTTCATTTTCAAATAGCTTTGATTCTTATACTGTTTATCAGGACTCACAAGTCTGTTGAAGGAAAAAGAACCTGTTTCGGGGCAAGAACACAAATCAGGTGTTCTTGCTTCTCTTTGCCTTTTTGTGGAAGACACTGCTATTAAAGAAAAAATCCACACATTATTCTGTTAAAAAAATACCATTGTTCTGTTAATAAAACCCAAAACACAACAGCCAGATGCTCAAAGAATACTGATAAATTCTTATTTTGAGGTTACATTTATGACCTACATTTACAGGTCATAAAAAATTATGCATTCTCTACTTTACTCATCATTATTACGTTATAAATATGAATCACTAAAACACATAGCTTTGAATTTACATTTTTTTTTACATTTCTAAGCTGTGCTTTGGTACACTCATATGAAGTAGGTGTCTTACAAGTATCAGAGAAGTAAATAATTTGATACCTGATGTGTGTTCTTGCTTTCAATAGTATATTGTTTATTAAAATGGGATGAGTGGTCTTACTTAGATATTCCAGGTAGCTAAACACCTGAGACTCAATTAAAGTTCATGAAACTATGCATTCTGAGGAGAGAAGAACTCCCTTCCCCCACTTACAAGTACATATGGGGAGCCAGGAACAAGAGCAATGGGAGGAAGAGGAGGTTAGAGTAACAGTTAAATTAATTTCAGAAGCTTGAAGAAATAGTGAATAAATTAGGCTGTTAAAATTAATTTTGTTGCAGGTTGACAGGTGCTCAGCACAGGTAATTAATTCAGTGAGTTTTAATAAACTAGAATTAGAAGCAAATGCAAAGCATCTCCTAAAGCAATGGGGAAGATGTGTGCCACTATCTCTTGGTGCAGGCAGGCTGATATACTGTGGTTTTCTCTGAGTGATGGGCCACAAGGTTTGAGTGATGCTGCTGCATGTGCAGGAAGGTGAGGGGAGGTGGTGGTCCCTGGCCAAGGAAGAAGAGGAGAGGAAGGAGCAATTGGCAGTAGTCCATAACCTGGTGAGAAAGAAAAAATGCTGATATGTACTTTCTAAAATTAGACATATTCAATGGCCCATTTAATAACAACCTTTGGTAAAAATGAATTTTTGTTTCTATGTGGAAATTGGCTTCCCAGATACAGTGCTTTCCCAGACAGAGCAGCATTGTTTCCCTATTTATTTATCAAAGTGAAAGAATAAGGAAGTGCATAAAAGCCAGATTTCCAGTGGGGTATTGGACAACTGTGCTGAGCCCATGGCTGTGTCTGGGAGGGGGCAGTTTTGTTTGCCATGGCTCTCTTGCAGGGAGGGAGGCTGAGATCACTGCAAGCACTGCCTGCACATGAATCTGTCATCACAATCCCACAGCGGTTGTTTGGCGATGTTTTGAGGCTGATTTGCATCTTTCTGATGGCATGTGATGCAAATACACTGTTATATCAGTGATACAGGCTTACTATTGTTGTTCATTAAAGACCCCTGTCTGCCACTCAGAAGTTAGATATAATCAGCAGTCATATATTCCAGCTAGAGCACAGATTGCTTCTCATAAAACTTGCTGCTGTTTTCTCATTTTGTGCTCAACACAATCATTAACATTTTCATCACAGTTCTTTCTTCCACAGTAGCTGTGTCCACATTTGTCTCAGATTATCATCTTCCCCTTTTTTTCAGTATAGAGGATAAATTATGAATTAAATCCTACGTATGCACTCAAGTCAACCATAAGAGTTCGCAGTGTTTTCACCAAAAAGATCAGGATTTGTTTGTATTTGCATTATTTACAAGGGAAATTGTATATTCACCTTTTTTTTTGTCAGAGTATGTTTTTATCTATGCAGTTCCTGCATAAAAAATTCTGTACTATTCCTCAAAAGTAATTTTGTTGTCAAATTCTTGCTCCAACAGAACTCTCTAGCTTTTGCAAGAACATTGATAGGAAAGCAAATTAAAATTGCATAGTAGGAATTCATAACGTATGAAGCAGCAGTTAAAGAAAGGACATTTGTGATTTTTCTATTGTACTTATTGTGTGTTTCATTGCAGAACTTTCATTTTAAGTAAGTGTGGTGGAGGGGTTTCATATATAGGAAATACTGCTACTAGTCAGGCTTTAACTGGATAGATTTTATGAATACATATACCTTAGCGACATCTAAACATAAGAATTAATGGCAAAGCCTAGGATGGAATAACTAGTGCATTTTCAAGATCTGCTGGTTTTTTCCAGTTTACATTATTGCTTTTTTTAAATTAACAGTTCTCTTGTATATAATTGTACAGAGCCCCTTTCCTCTGGATTTAAATAGACAATTTGACTCAGGATTTGAAGACAAGGTGTTTGTCACATCTGTAAATTCAAAGCAGGAAATCATTATGTTTTGACTCTTCAAGTGCATAAATTTTTGAAAGTTCAGAGGTTGATGTCAGCTAATACTAATATCAGCTGGTATCAGCTATCAGCTATCAGATATGTATTCCAGATAGCTATTGGAGTTAACCAGCACAACTGATTACAGATAAGAATCTGGAAAAATTAACACCATGGAAAATTCAAACCAAAACATATTGGAAAGTTATTAAGAATGTAAAATGAACTAAAAAAGATGCATGGTGTAATATATGGGTATCATATATGTCATATCCTTCCTATCAGCCTTGAATCAATATATGCAATCACCTATATTTAAGTAGGAACATACATATTCTCTCCCTAAATAGTTTGCTCAGCTGGGATTTTAGTAAAAAATTTTACCTAGCCTTAATAAAAAGCTAAGTGTAAGATAGCCATTACATGTGTATGATGCATAAAGTAATATCTACATTTTTCATTTTTTCATGAATTTACATCATTGATGTTTGGGGTGTGAATTGTTTTTTCTTTTAATCTTAACATAATTTGACACTTTAGATTGTGCTAAGGATAAATTGTGCTAAGGATATTCTCAACATTACTGGTGTGGTTTTGGTTCTGGGGTGCTATGCAGACTGCATTTTATAGCCTGCTACTGGCATTTTAAGCAACAAAGTGGAGGGCAGATCATCATTTATGCCAGGAAGCTCATTTATGTAAGCTACAATGTGAAGTTTAATTAAGGGCTTCAGTGACAAAGGAAAGCCAACTGCATGTGCTCAAAATACTTTTCAGATGACAAATTACTGATACCCATAAAAACAATATCCAGGGTAATTGTTAAGGTTATGATACTTAAACCTGCCTAAAAATATCTAAGGCAGTGTATTCCAAGAGGTTAAAGTTCTATAAAATTTAAATAAAAAATCAAAAAATCAAATTTAGATTTGTAATCAGGGTCTTTCTTCATGGAGGGAAATAAAATTTAACTCGCAATTAGGAGCATTTGTATCCCCACATTTTCTCTGTTCAGCTCAGTGTGATTTTATAATCAGTAATTTTGTAACTGGTTTACCAGAATGGCTTTGCAATGATCCCTGGTCAAAGTAAATGTGTAGAGAAAAATCTGCTGGAATGATTTATTTTGTGTCTTTGTCCCTGCTCAGAACACTCAGTATTTGGGAAAACAAGTCAAAACCTCTTCTGCTTAATCCCCATCAACATTTCTCTTTCTTTCTCTCGCTCTTTGTGGCCACCACATCATAAAGGGAGAAAAGGGAGAGTGAATGCTAAGGATAAAGGTCAAGATGATAGAATATGACAACTCTTTGAATTGAAAACAGAAATGAGTGTCCCTAAGTATTCAGCATGAGCTTCTCTTTGCTCCCTGCAGGGCATCTGCACCACAACCACCGCATTTTTACACTTCTTCTTCTTAGCTTCATTCTGTTGGGTTTTGACAGAAGCGTGGCAGTCATATATGGCTGTTACTGGAAAAATTAGGACACGGCTCATAAGGAAGCGTTTCTTGTGCCTTGGATGGGGTAAGTCAGTAAAACTAATTTCCTAAGAATCATTGGAATGAAACATTTAATGCAGTGGCAATGTCAAGAATATCATCATTTTCTTCAGTAAAACTGAAAGATAGTAGACAGCAATGTTACTAAAAGGAAAACTAGGTTAGAAGCCTTTCCACTGTATCTCAGGCTCAAGGTATGCTGATGTGTATCATAGCATTCGTTTATAAATATATTTTAACAAAATTTTAGAAGATTTTCAGCAAAGTAGTGTAATATCAAGAAATCAAAATAAAACAAGAAAAAAACACTCTCTGAATATTCATGAAACCTCTTTCTAGTTAAGACCTGTCAAATGTACCAGTAATTTAGCTACATCAAAGTGGTACACTGTGGGCAGAAAACAGTGTCCTCCTCCCTGCCAGTGCTTTAGAAAAACAAATCCTACAATAGCAATGTGCTTCATTAAATAATTCATTCCATGTAAAATTGTCCATTTTGCATTAGCTTACCCTGTCATTTTTTTGTCCAGGCAGAACAACAATATTTTACTCAGCATCTGATGATTATTACTGTTTTGGTTTTTTTCAGGACTGCCAGCATTAGTGGTTGCAATATCAATAGGCTTTACCAAGACAAAAGGATATGGAACAGCTCACTAGTAAGTCAATCTGAAATGATAAATTATGTTTTTAATTACCAAGATTGTCATATCCATCAACTGCATAGCACACTCTAAAGGCTCTACAGGTATCCATTCACACTTGGAATTGCCCTAAGAGTCACTGAGTGATCCACAAAAGAACAAAGAGAAAACAGCATGCCAGTCTTGGAATGAGCTCAGCAAAGCACCAGGAATCCTAGATTTCGTTTGAGATTTTGAAATAGTAAACTTTTAAGGAACATTGATCATTAGATACACTTAGACACCTAACATTTATGTAGATTTACAAAAGAGAATTTTAAATGTTATGGGTAGCCTTTGCCAGCCTTTAAACATGTCCAAAACTGTACTGGCAAGAGTCTCTTTGGCACCCAGGTTTCTGCACACCAAGAAAGTACCTCAACTTTAATGCCCCTGAGCAGCTTGGAGCCAAAGCCCTTCAAACATCTCAAAACAGTTCTCCCATCCATCCTTTCTGTCTCCTGGACACCCTAATCCAGCCCATTTCCTGGGCTGTGCTGTATTTGAGAGACAGAAAGGAGGAAATCTGTGTGCTTCATTTAGTCTCAACTAATGCAGGTCCTGTTTAGCCACCTAGCTGGTTCCAGTGTGTATTTAGCGCCTCGGAAAATTAACTCCTCAGAGAGGCTGCCCTTCGGTCTTCTGATGAAGAAGGAGCTGGGCCTTCCTTCTGCCAGTGGTGTGCTCCAACCACCATTATGTATGCAAGAGTGTGTTTTCTTGGGGCAGCCTGTTTGGAGCTCTCCTCACGTTGCCTAAGAAATTGAGTGTGCATCTGGACAGAAAGAGAGGAAATATGACTCTGTAGACTGGCAATGAGGGCATTCATCAGAGATGTGGATGAGTTAGGTCAAGTCCTTGCTTCAATGAATATTTAATTATTCTCCTTAGCATCATCACTGGGTGAGATCAGGATTCCCCTTCCCTTCCTTGTATGTCTCACCATCTTGGCACTTCAGCTCTGGGTGGGTAAGAATTCAAAACCAAATCTCCTTCTGAGTACTGGCTCCAACCACTAAGCTCTGTAGTTTTAAACTGTGACAATGTGCATCTTGAGTTTTTTAATGAGGAATGTCTTATGTAACTGAAATGCTTAATTGCACTTAGAGCTGGCAAGTGCAACAGTGGTCTTAGCCCTCTTTTGAAGGTTATGTTGAGAACCAACTCTTCTGATTTTTTTTTTTTTAACTATGTACTCATCTTGCTGTCTTTTTTTATTATTTAGTCCTTGAACCACAACTGGAAAACTATTTAGGCTGTGAGAATTACAAATCACAAAATAACAATGTCCAGACCCCACTGGGGATGTAGCTCTGTCCCTTGCAGGATTAATCCCATTACATTTGCTCTACTGAATTCATTCATGTGTGAGGACTTGCTTTAGTTAACATTGCTTCCTGCTTCCTTCCTGGACTGAATGCATTTTTAAAAGAGGATATTCTGAAATATTCAGACAAAGCAACAAATCATTCATTAAGAGTAACCTGGAAAGTAAAAAAGAGCGGGTTTCTGTACATGTAACAGCTCTTCTCCCAGGATCCAAATCCAGCTGACATGGTACTGTGGGAGAAAAGAACAAATGAAAGCATACAAGGGACAAATAGAACCATAATTCAGCTTTCTCATCTTTTTGGAAATACGTTTTCTTTGCATTTGACATCAGAATTACATAAGGAAAACAGTGAAGACAAGGAATGGAGATTTCCTCCTCCATCAGCAGCTGATGTGCTGTCCCACTCCAGAAGGCAGCAAAGAATTGTATCTCATGACAACTGCTGGGCAGTGTAAAAGGAGAGCTCCTGTCCTGCTCCTCCCACCATAACTAAAGCACTTGTGTAAGGTTTTTAATTGCTTACACTATATTTTGCCTATTTGGCTGCAGTCAATTACACACATGCTGCTGTCAGAAACATGCCCTGTTGCAAACTATTCATGGTCTGTAAGATGCTCATTTTGAAAATGAAGCTTTTAAATGGAGAACATTAAAAGTGAAAATTAAGGAATTAATTCCAGTTCCATAATCCCACACATGAAGAGATTCATGAAAAGGGAGAAGGTCCAAGAATCTTTGCAGCACCTCTCAATTTTGTATGGTATATGTATGATGAGAGTGCTTGAATTGTTCACATTGGAGCCGTTTCTGTGATCATCAGTCTCTGATTTCTGTCTTTTTTCTGAGTCCAAATTATTAGATGGTTCAATTGCTGTATTTTTAAAACTACATAAGGAAAATATTTCACCCAGACACTTTTAGTGATAGAGATACAGAAGCTGAAGGGATTTCCTAAATCAGAGACAAGTTTTTAGATATTTCAGGTTATCTGGAAAAGATTAGTGTGTCTGAAAGCTTAATAGCTTTTTCCAGCCATTTCTATAATAAATATTGTTGCTATCTCTTTTTAGAAAATCAGAACTATGAAAGCACCACTACTAAAACTTATAGTTAATAAACCTGTGTGAACTGCTCATGTTAACATAGAGTGCGGATAAGTTCTAGGAATTTATTGCATCAGCAAAAATTAAAACTCTGTCATAGTCACGATCTTGCCATGCTCTCTTAAGAGAAGGAACCAATCTCCTGGAGAGCATCAAAAAACTCACAAAATGTACAGGACACAGGAGCAAGTGTACAGATGCTTCATCACTCAGCAGAATTTTATGACCATGTAACATGGTCCCATAAAGCCACCAGTGGCTGCTCTTAACACTAATCAATTTATATGGTTTTCTGCTATGTGCACATCAGGGAGAAAGAAGACAGAACAAGAGAACAAAATAAAAACAACTATAAAGCACAGGGGAAAAAAAAGCTATCAGAACAAAGGAAGAGGAGAAGGAAAAAATAGTAAAAAATTGGAAAGAAATGCCTTTTGGTGTAGGAAGGCACCTGAAAATCTGTCTTCAGAAAGTCTTCAACAGAAGATTGAGGAAAAATGAATTTCAGTCATCAACTAGGAAATGTTGAGTACATTGCAATAAGATGTCACACATTGGTGAAAATCCAGATTGTTGAAAATTCAGGTTGTGTAAAAAAGAGGCTAAGTGTAAAAAAGGACAACGTCTACATTTTTTTCCGATCTCTGCCTCTAAATGGAAATCACTCTTTTGAACAGCCATTTACAACATGGAAATGGGAAGGAACAATTCTCCCTTGGTCTCAAAAAGTTTTGTGTTAGAAACTGATTTTTATTTTTTATTAAGAAAAAACTTGTCATTGACCCTTTTTTCAACACAGGCAACTGAAATTACTTTCAAACTACAATACATCAACTATTTTTATGAACTGATGCTTCTGTCTCCCAATAAACATGAAAAATTTAATTACAAGTCCTAATTACTCAGAGTGGTCATCTTCACTAAGTTTAAAAGTTCATACTGGTGAGGAAGTGCACTACGAATGCATTTCCCCCTCTCAGAAGTCTGTCTTCCCAGACTGACAATAATAACCTAGCTTTTGAAAAAATAGTAAGAAAAACTGCAGAAATTTTGAAAGCATTTTTCTTTGACATTGCAAAAATAAATTGAACATTAGTGTTGTATTTGATTTTTGAGGTAGGATGTAAAATAGCTTAGCATGTATTACCTTTTCAACAGTGAAGCAGATAGGAACTATTTGCATCCATTTATCATTCCAGAATTTAGAACACTGGTGCAGTTGGGTTCATGTGACAGTTTTCAGATGGCTTCACTGCAATGGAAAATGCTTTTATTCTTTGCAGTGAGAATACCAGCCCTAGCAGACCATTAATATTATGATGTGCTTGCATTTGTTTTACTTGGATTTTAAAAGTAAAAACCCAGTACTGGAAAATAAAGAAGATATGTGTGATTCTGATGTGAATGTTTCTGCATGTGAAATCCAAGTAAATTATTTGAATGTATACACTTGAGTTTCCTTATATGTAGGTGTGATCATGCATTCAAATAAACATGCTGTTCTTTGAATGCGTAATCACTGGGAAAATAGCACAGCTGCATTTACTTCAGTGGTGAAGCTCCTGATCTTTTGCAGATATGAAAAGCTTTACATCATAGTATATCAAATATTTAGAATTTGATTCTGTAAGTGCTCTGTGTTTGGAAATCTGATGGTTTTCAGTGAAAGCCCTGATGCAGAATGACAAACTCTCTGAGATTAGGAGGTCTCCAGAAAATACAGTTTTCAGATGCTTTAAAATATACATTTAAATTGTTTGCAAAATATTACAGGGAATGCAGAACAGTTAGATCATATATGATTTTTCTCTAAGGGAAATATTGTCTTTAAGGTGTATTTCTAGTAGCAATTATTAAATGACAGGATATGCAGAAACCTGTTTCTTTCTGAAGTTCTTTATTACATGTACTTGACCATTTCATCACTTTGAAGTATAGAAGTATCAGATATGGTAAGCTAGAAATGTTTCTAGATACCTACTTGGCAAGACCTGTTCATTTAACTCATCATACATGGTTAGAGGAGATTCAAAAAATATTTGTGGACTTATTTTCTCTTTTGCTTTTTGTACATTTTAGGCATTTCAGTTTATGTATAACTCACATTAAAGATTTTTAACTGTTAACCTCTGGTAATGGAAATATCTTTCAGCTCTCTACCTCATATCAACAAAGCAATTATTTTTTGTGTGTGCATATGAATCTCATACATCGGAAAAACATGCTGTAGTGATTAGTAATGCTTTCTTGACAATGTGTTATACTTATTTTTAATTTGTGTTAGTTCTTCTCTAATGTTCTTTCCAGCTGCTGGCTGTCTCTGGAAGGAGGGCTACTTTATGCTTTCGTTGGACCTGCAGCTGCTGTTGTCTTGGTAAACACTAAAATAATTTCCAGTATTTTTGTATGAAATGATAGAAAGTGCCATTTCAATTATGAAAGCTTAGCTATAAAGTAATATTGCATTTTGCTGTAAATACTGAGATCACTGTTGTTTAATATACCTTTGGTATTTTGAATGCATGATTCATTTGATTATATCACTTCTTTATACCAATTATCTCTCCATGTTTACACAGTAAGCTGTGAAAGAATAATGTACTGATTAGTGGCACAGAAAACTTGTTACAGGCATCACTGAGTTATTATCAGCAGCATCTACGCAATTGTCACTGCCTTGTGAAACTCAGTGACAGTCTTGATAGAGTGCTGCTTGACAGTGGATTGCTGTGCCAGCAAAAGCAACAGGAGTGGAACCTGCCAGCGAGTTCTCCATGGCTACTGCTTTTGAATGCAAAGAAAAAAATTGTCATAGCTGGGAAATGTTACTCGTTTGTGTATTAATCTTCCACATCTCTGGACATGCATTTAGGTGTGGGATTCATTTCTGCTTAATTGTAGACATCTGCAATGTAGATTTCTGCATCTAAGCTAGTTACCCCAGCCATATTTCATTGTCAGTGAAGAAAAAAACATATTTTTAGAGATCAAACCATCAGAGGTATTTCAGATGTCTACTTCAGGGTAAGATGAATTACATCCTACCTGTGCCATCAGCTATCAGTCATCTGCTCTGCAGTCTGTATGGATGTTTTACAACAATTTATTTAGCATTTTTCCCTTACAGATTTTGAATCCAAAAATTTTGTACTATGATAACTCTATCAGCACTGGTTATTTCTGATTTTCTCTTGTAAAAAGGAATCAGTCTTACTAGTGATCAAAGATATAGCTATTCAGCTACGTGAATTTTCCTGAAATGGATGTTTACTACTCCCATAGAGTTTGTCTCATCATTGCCTGGAGTCAAGCCAGGATCCTTTTGTACAACTCACAGTCTCTGTCACGGCAGAGGAGCCAAGGATGTTTACAAAAAGCCAGTTATAATTTTCACATGGAAGTAACTGTATGTTCTCTGTTTAATTGGCAAGTCTTTGTTCGGAGATGTTTGAAGTTCACAGTCGCATTTTGCCCTACCATTAGCTGGTAGCTGTGGAAGGAGCTGTTCCATGCAGCCACTTAAGCCTAAGCATATGAAGCCAAAGAATTATATAACATCAGCTAAAAAATGTTAATGCTGAAAATAGAGTTGAAAAAGAATTGGCAGGGCAGACTAGTAACAATTAGGTATTTTGGCACAAGAATTGGAAAACCAGTTTGAAAAGAAAAAAGGATTATCCTTTCCTAATAAATAAAAAAAGGAGCATTTATTTAATAGATTCAAAAATTGGTATTACCTATTTTCAGGGCCATGAAGAGACAGGTTCGTAGAGTTCAGTTCAATAATACAAATGGATAATAACAGTCATTAAGTTGTCCATTAAATGCCATTAGTATGTCCATTAAGAGCCAAAGTCCAACTGCTGAAACACTAATGTTTTTTCGGTTAGATCTTCAACCCATGTATGTGATCATAACACCATTTACTTTAATGGAGCTAAACAGACATCCCAGAAATTCTTCTGGCCCACAAAAATAGTAAATTGCAGCCAAACAAGGCTCAAAACTGACATTTTGGTGAATGACATAGGCAGTGATTAATGTGCAGGAAGTTATGGAAAACCACAGCCTGGTTCTGCGTAAGTGGGAACACACACATGGACCATAATTGTTTAAAAAGAAGCTATGCTCTGACTTGCTCTTCCCTGTGCAGAGAACTCAAATTGCAGTGGTTTTCCTGGAATAGGATATATTGTTGCAATGAAAACTGACGAAATATTAAAGTTATCTTACTCAAGCTTCTGGCCATCAGACATGTACACATAAATAGCTTGATATCAGGCATAATTCAAGGTTCAAAAACGAGCCAGTTGCAGGGTGTGTGTATATGTCACCTTTCTGAGAATATGACCTTTTGGTCACTACACGATTTCTGAAGGAATACTCAGAAATGTAAGAGGAGGCATTTTGCAGGCCTGTAGTACAATACGGCCAGGATGCAATATTTTCTTTTAGGCACTGAAAGATCAACTGTTTGTTTTCTGTTTGACAGGTCAACATGGTGATTGGCATTTTGGTATTTAATAAACTTGTTTCCAGAGATGGAATCCTAGACAAAAAACTCAAACACAGAGCGGGGTAAGCAACCACTGGATTATTTTAAAGCATATTAAAATTGTATCACCAATTTTCAATTACAGATATTCACCAAAAAAGCTTTTGATTGTGCTGTGAACTTTTATATCAGTGTAACATGTTTCTAACAGATTCCATTAATCTCAAAAGCTGCTGTTGCGTTACCCTGAGGGAATGCAACTAAACAAACTAAATATAATAAAACACAAGTACAACAGTATTAAGTTAATAAGAATGAGGCTTAAACAAATCTGAGCAGAGTTTTCACAAGATGGTTACATGTGTAAAGCTGTTGCATCTAGGAAAACAGTTTTATGAACTGTGTGCACTGAAGGAACTGATTGGTTTTGTCTAGCTGTCAAATTTAATTACTGTGGCAATAAATGTTATTCATTTGTGTTAACTGTTATATATTTTATAACAATATGTCCCTTACTTAGGTCAATGTTATTCTGCCATTTTGTCTACATTAAGAATTTGCCTTTGTTCTTATATCCACATAACGTCTACATAGGTGTATTTTCTAAATTAGTGTAAAAGAACATCAAAGTAAAAAAACGCCCATGGTTTAAGATTTAAAAAAGAAAAAGAAAAAGGTAAATGTTTCTTATTGATTATTTACTTGAATTTACATTAAAATTCTATTATCGTGAGAAGAAAAGATTGTGACGGTGGTATCAGAAACTTTTTTCAGTGGGTGAAAATGAAGTACTGCAGCAGCAAACCTAGATTACTTGCATATTGGAGAAAAATATTTCAGAACTGCATCATCACCTTCTTAATGCTTATGAAAGTATATTTAAACTTTGAATAATGATTTTTTACAGCTATATTTTCATGTATTGTATTTTGGGCCAGGTTGTAGTTTAACTTCACCAGTATCTGAATTTCTAACAATGATAAACGATGGTATCTTCATTTTACTATGTATTGCTGCTATGGGTAAATTTCTTGCAGTTTCACTTTTAATTATTTTACCATGTAACTAACAGTAGCATTTCTAATAAGTTAGATGAGTACTCTTATGCTTCAGCTGGTGTGATTTGCATTTCATATGAATTCAATTAAGTCTTTCTGGTTTTCAGTTCTTCCACCATTTTGACAAACGTTCTAAACCCTGTAATTCCATTTCTTCTGTTTTCATATTTTTCATTAGAAAGTATTAATTTCATTACCTTACTTTTGTCTACATTCCTCCATTGCATTCTTAACTCTGTAACAGCACTAGTGAAATCTGGAATAGTATAAAACTACCCAAATTATTTCAAAAGTAGCAATAACATAGTAATCACTAAATCAAATTCACATATGCTCTAATTCCAGTGATATATGGAGCTGGGAGAGCCACAGGTTTGGCTTTGTACATTTTGCAAGGATATTCAATTTAGATTTAACTGCCTTTTTTTTTTTTCCCAGCTACTCAGTTGTTGGCTATAGAAATCTATTTGCTTATACTTTATTTTCCTGATGAAACAAATAACTCACTTTCTAATCGTGCAACTTCGTAAAGAAGTATTTTATTTTAATATAATCTAACTTTAAAACAAATGGCTAAAGAATCAGAGATTGTTCTGTTAGAAATAATCCAGATATTTTGGGAAAAGATGTAGATACCCTAATGAGAAACAATCTTGCCTTGTGTGATATTACGAGATGGTGGCTTGGCAACAGCATTCCTTGATACTACTTGGCAGATGACATCTCTTGAGTCATTCTTTGGGGCATAGAAATTGGTTCATCATTTGATCTCCTCTAGAAAGGTGATTGTTGCTCATTTCTGAAGCATCTTTTGCCAGCCATGCTAAGGAAGACAACTTCATTCTTCCTGGCAAACATTGAACCTATATTTGTCAAAAGTTCAGTCAAAAGTTCAGCTCTAGGATTTAAAACAAGTGAATGGGGCAAAATATACTAACCCCATATGCTTTTTACCACCTTAATAAGCATATGGAGAATCAACAAGTGGTAAAAAATATGTTGATGGATCTCAATCATGATCTCAATCCTTTTCCTGGTAAAAGAGGAAGAATATGCAAATGCCCAGGCTGAAAATTTGCATTTGGCTTATACGCACATAAAGTTCTATTATTATTGGCAAGATCCAGAGCAGTTTTGTAGAGGTAAAGAGAATAATCCAGTCTAATAATGCTGAAGCACTGCCAGGCAAAGACAGAAAGTACTTTTGCAAGCTTAGTTTATACTTACCCAAGGCATTTCTCTAGTTCATTCTTTAATCTATATTTTTAATTGATGCCAACTGAAGTGGATTCACTGAGTTATTTTCTCACCCCAAAATTGTCTTATAAAAGATCGTGGTTCTCACTGTTTTCTTATGGAAGAAACTGCCTTTTTATGGGAAATATACTGCACTTTTTAATGGAAAATCATCATTTGGTTTATCAAAGTGGAAAACACTGGATTTCAATGTTGTTTTGGGCAGTATGTTAGAAGTCTTGTGTGTGCTGGATTTGGCAATAGCAAAAAGTTCAGTTGGTTGAAATAACTGGGAAAAAACCCAAAATGTTACTTATCTTCACCCTGCTTACCACTTTACAGCTGGAAATAGGTAAAACATCCTTCCTGTCAGCTATATCACATCTTGGTCATCTACGGTTATTCCTGGTTCTGATAGCAGAAAGAGAAGGAATAGGAAAAATAGGAAAATTTATTTAGTTGATTCAAGAAGCTAAATGCATGCTGTATGGAAAAGAAAACTTAAATTCCAGGTTTTGTCCTTTAACTCTTCTGACAGGTGCAGAGGTACAAGTGTCTATACAAAATGCTTTGAGCTTAATGCTTGTGTACTGTGTTTTATTAAAAAGCAAAAGGGGTCACCCTTTTTTTAGTACCAACTGATATTTATTTCATCAGATTCCATATGTTTCAAAGCCCTGTATTCAGACCTTCATATGGCATAAATAAAACCATTCCAGGTATTAGTGGGCCATGCAGGTCACTAAATCTGACTATACAGTATGCATATACTGATTTGATGCTTGAATAAATTTTGCGGGTTTCTTTCCTTATTAATGCTCTGTAATGATCCATACTTCGCATCCCTCTTTTAAGTGACCTGTGCTCTTTCTCAAGCATATTTGGATCCAACAGTCTTTCATCAGGTCTGAATAGAGGGATTTCACTTTGTGTGTCTATCCTAGCACATGCTTATGTTTACTTCAGTGTACTGAGCAGTTTTGATCACATTTGGGGCCTTTTTTAGACTAAATAGAAGAAATAAAGTTTGCATGAAATTAAGCCCCATAGCATTAACATTTAAAGCTAACAATAATGTAAGGTACAAAATACAGGTTTTCAGCAATATAGAGCATTCATCTCGAATAAGTCTACTTACTTTTTTTGCATGACGTCATATTTAAAAGCTAAATTTCAGTAGCAACGTTTTTTGGTGACGATTCAATATTTTGTTCTTTTTGTGGGTGTTCTGTTTGTTTGCAGTCAGATGAGTGAGCCTCATAGCGGTTTGACGCTCAAATGTGCCAAGTGTGGAGTAGTTTCAACAACAGCTTTGTCAGCCACCACCGCCAGTAATGCCATGTTAGTCCTGATCATTTACATCTTCTTGTTACAAATCTTATACAGTGCATGTGAGACAATAGTTTGATGATGACAACTGTGTTTGCTAACACTGTATAAAGTGCTAAGCACATTTAAATACTTTAAAAAAATTTTGCAAATGTGTTTATTAACTGAATACGGGATATTCTTTAGAACATAAAGTGTAACTGTTACATTCTTTTCTATGATTTTCAAGTTAAATTGATAAAGTGACATCCTTAAATATGTTTTATTTTAATAGTGAGCTTTTAATATTTTTTTACAATATTACAATGCTGCTTTTCTCTTTTTTTCAATAGGGCATCCCTTTGGAGCTCCTGTGTGGTGTTGCCACTTCTAGCACTGACTTGGATGTCTGCAGTTCTGGCCATGACAGACAAAAGATCAATATTATTTCAGATACTTTTTGCAGTATTTGATTCATTACAAGGCTTTGTTATTGTCATGGTCCATTGTATTCTCCGAAGGGAGGTGAGGAATGGCTTCCTGGTTTTCCTAAGGGCTGTGCTCCTGTTAATCTCTCAACTGCTCTTTAGGGTTATATATGGCTTGCTCTGCAGATATATATTTCATGGAAAGAGAAAAATAATTTATGGTGACATGTATAGGAACAAGTGAAAGAGGAAAAGAGAAAAAGTGAAAGAGAGGGGGAAGATCAGTTATTTCCAAGTGCAAAATATCAGTATAAAACTTTACCAACTTAATTCAAGGTGTCTTTTAATCAATCCCAAGTACAGTTTATTTCTAAGTTTTAGTATTTCCCAATGAGTATAGGAAAATGCAAACATAAATGCTCTTCTGAAGACCAAAAGCTGTAGACTTTTATGCTCTCTAAAACAGATTCAAACACAACATTTTTTGTGCTTATACTGTCTGTGAAAGAGGACACAAGGAGATGATGTGTTGTGTTGGTGAAGATCTACCATTTCAGTTGTACAAACTCAGGTACATACGAAAATTATGGGGACAGCAAGGATGAAGACAGATGAGTGCTGTGAGAACAGCGAGGACAAGCATTACCCTGGCCTGCCCTTCACAGCTCAGTGCCACCTGCCACAGGATTCATCACCGCTGAAATCTGATGGCAAAGCTCCTACACAAGTGCTCTTTAATCTGGCTCTGGTGACAGCTTCTCTAACCTGCCTAACCTGCTAACTAACCCCACATTTTATTGAGACGGGTTTGAGAGCAGTAGCATAACAGCTTTGTTGGCAGATCTGTGGTAATGGAGCCCTCCATCAAAAATGAGCAGGTGGAGCTGGACTGGAGAGTAGTTCCTGGTCCATGGGCATCCCTATGTGCTAGTCATTTATTAACTTCAGGATATTTACCACACCAGTAAACCAAATTATACTGCCCAGCATATTTGCCTGGGATGGACAAAAGTTATTTGAAAGCACCTCGGGACTAAAAAAACCCAAGCAAGATGTTTCAAGAAAGGTTTGTTGTCAATGCTGAGTGAGGAATCTCACACAGGGGTTTCCCTTCCCACCACTGACACCCTTTAAAAGTCAGTATATTAATGAAAAATAATTATGAGTGACATAATTTATTCAATTCTTTCAGTATTGTACCACTTCGCATGAGATTTATATCACTATACTTCACAGTATGCATATGTGATTATCTTATCAAATAATGAAGTCTTCAATTTTTAAAGAAAAAATCAGTATCTTGCAGAATACAGCAGCTTACATTGTGCTGATTCCTTCTCATTTTAATCACACTGTTAGGGGCTATGAACTTTTGTATTTATTGGTTTGTCAGCTCTCATATTGGAAGGGGCTTACCTCATTTAATACATTTTCGTTTTTCTTCCTTTGGCTTTTCCTTTTGTTCAGGATAAAAATATGTGCAGGATAAGAGATAATACTCAAGAAAAATCCATTTTATGTAGAACTGTTGTGCAGTCCCCTTATTTTCTTCAGCAGTTTCTTTCCCAATATGATTTACATCTGTGAAAGAGGGTAGACTCATCTGTAAATCTGAAAGCCATCATTTCACATATTCTTGTTACTACAAGAACAGTGTCTGGTAAGACCCTGCATCTATTTTCAATAGGAAGAATTGTGATTTCATCCTGGTTTTCCTGTCTGTGAAATTTTTGTATCCATTGGGATATATTAATTAGCCTAGAAGGGCACACCACCTCCCGCTCACTGTCCTAGGGAATCATTTTTATTTTAAAATATATACCTTTTGCTCAAGGTTGCATGTGAAACATTCAAAACCAAAGCAATATGAACAGCATTATCATTCACAAAGTCATAGAATATTGTCAGTAGGAAGAGACCCATAAGGATCATTGAGTCCAACTCCCTGCTCCCCACAGAACTACCGAAAACTAAACCATATGACTCAGTGTTGTCCAGACACTCCTCGCACTCTGGCCATGGCTTGGAGCCGTGACTAAGTATGTTCCAGTGACCAACCACCCTCAGGGCGAAGAACCTTTTTGTAATGTCCAATCTGAATTCTCATATTCATTTAATTTCCTCATGTTCTAACTCCATATCCTTGTGTCCTAATTCCATTTTCTTGTTTCTTTTGTAAGGATCCAAAGAGGCTGAAACATATACCTGGTTACCAGTCACTGATTTTGTCAAAAAAAGACCAAAATCTTTAAGAAATTCTTAACAAAATTTAGCATAGCACTGTATAAAATAAAATTTTTAAAAAAAGTCTGCATCAGTGCAGTAAAGCAAGTAAAGCAGAAGCTTATTTGGAAAAAAAACGTATTTTGACTGTTGGTGAGAGATGAAAATCAACACTCATCTTCCAACAATGCCCTAAGCCTTGAATTAAAGACAGGTTTCCTATTCTAATGATAGCTCTTTGCTGCCAATGCTTCATTCCCAGGGAATGCTTCAATAATGCTGAACATCTCATAGAAAAATTCTTGTCTGACCATACTCCCCGGTAGGACTGTGGTGATTGAGGTGGAATTAGTCTTTTCTACATGTAAGCTCAATTTTCAAATTTGTAGGGTACCTTGGTGGGAACCACTTTTAGCTCACTGTTTCTAATTTAAGCAATATGCAAAAATACCGGATTGTGAATATGTTGACACAGGAATTTAGAATCTTAACTGTTTATGTGTAGGAAATCAGCTATTTATGGTTTATTTTATTCACTGCTTTTTTAGCAAATTGCAGATATATGTATTTATAAATATATATATATATAATCTAACTGCAAAGAATCCTTGCTCTGTTTAATAACTAACAGAAGTTGTTCCAGCACGTCAGTCTTAGCAGTTACACGTCCCAGCTCTAACATGGAAATTCTAGAAGATAGGCATTTTATAAAGCATCTAAATAATCTGTTTACATGGTATTTTAAAAAATGACCTCACGAGAAGACTTCCCAGTGAGGCCCAAAAAGCACCAAGGTTTGATAAGATTCTCCCTTATCAAAGTGGAGGAGGTGTTTCGTCTTCAGTCATGACAACTTAGGCAGAAATAAATGTACAGAGACAACTTATTCACTAATCAATAGATTATCTCCAGCCAAAATGATGATAGTGGTGTTGGTGGAAGATGAAGAAGTCTAGGAATATTGCTGACTGAACTCTATCTGACAGAACACATTTAATCTTCTTTAGTCCTCCAGACTAAATTGCAAACTGGTCAAAACTCTTGAGGAATGAATTAAGGCAATCTTTTTCATATGGGAAAAGAAAATTCATAGAAATTTCTTCAAGAAGCACAAAGAAGTAAATGTTGATGCACATAAATCAGTTTTAATTTCAAAAATGTGTATGGTCTGCACTTACTTGGTTCAGTTTGCAGCAGCAAAGTCATAGTTGTCTACTACACAGAAAGAGATGTAAGTCCAGTGAGTTATGTTTCACTCTGGCTCTAGAGTCTGGCTTTCCAGCTCCAGAGACCCTCAGGTGAGTACAGGGCAAGAGAATGGGCATCATGCAGAGTGGGCAATGCCGTTTTTGCACTGCACGTGGTACCTCCCAGCTGAAAGAATAGTCTAGTACTTGTGGTTGTCTGCAAAAGCATTTAGCTCTGCCAGTGCCTGTCAAGGAAATCCTGCCAGCATATTTGTCACTCTTGACGACAGCTACAAAGCTATCTCAGTTATAGCCTATAAGATTGATCTAGTATTTATAGCATGCCAGCACAGGCAAAACAATAATTCTGACTGTCAGGGGAAAAAAAAATTGGGGAGGAATATATCACCATAAAATCCAAACAAAGAGGACAACCCTGTTTTACTATGCCTTTATTGTCATTACATCACAAAAAGACACAGACTTCTACAATTATATATAAAAGCCCCTTTTCTTCTTCTTAGTTATATTGATATAAACATAAATGATGGAAACATTTGTTACTTTCTCTAACACACTATATGGAAGACCTTGCGTGATGGGGGCTGCATTAGGAAGCCAGGGATTTTTACCAACTAAGATGTACAACTGGAAGAGAACTAAGTGATAGGTCATCTATTTCTGTCCACCATCAATTCAGTGTATCTTGGAAAGACATTAAATCTTTCTAGATTTCTATTTCCTAACTCCTAAAATAAATACAATACTTTTTAAGCATAAGACTATTTGGAAATTTTGGAAGAAAAATGCAAAGTAGTTAGGTATTATTGCTTCGTGTTGCCTTCTTAGCCCAGAGAGCCCAGAGTTGTTCTTTTTTTTCCCCTCACCTTGCTGTTTAAACACCTAATTGGGCATTGGAAAATGGTGATGAATGTGTCGCAGAACAGAGAATGATACAAGGGATTAGTGTTGAAGCTCATCTATCTCAGCAAAACAGTTTGCCTGATCTGCTTGAACACAAGATGCTTTAAAGCTGATCTGAATCACACTGAGTAACTTAGGTTAATGCTGGCGATGGGAGGAACCCACATGTATTTTTTTCCTTAGCTGTGCTCTGCGGAGCAGAGAGCATTTGGATTAAATTCATCGTTGGCGTCTAGAGCCCACATTTCAGAATTGCAGGAGAAAAATAAAAAGTACATGAGTAGGGCAAGGGTAAATTACAAAAGCTTGGAGCTGATTGCTGTTGCTAAGGAAACTACTTCCCTGGTATCTGCACGTTCATCACATCTGTCTCTCCTTCTCTGCCTGACTCTAAGAAAATCTTGTAACTTGATGTTAAAAGGCAGGGGGAAAAAACAAGATTATGTTTCAAAGTAAAATGTAAAGACAGCACAGTCTTTACATACTCAAACAACAGTTTTGAACAAGCAGTCTAGAAGAGGAAGCTGGTATTTAGAAAGTTCAACCGTTTTGAATCTGACTTGGGTGAGGACATCTAGAAATTGCAACATATGTCAGTATCATGGATAATGCTAAATCTGACATTCTGTTAACATGTTCAAATCATATGCTGCTTGCACCTCAGAAGCTTTGTAAGAAACATGCACGTTTAAGAGGATCCTAAGATCAAGATTCACGGCTTTAATGTAGAAGGCACTGAAAGTATGACATGAGATTCTTAAGGTTGTTGGAGTATTAGAACTGGGGAACCTCCATGAGCACAGAGTCCCAAAAATGAGGAGGCCCACTGCACGGAGTGCAGTGAGATAAACAGTATGTTCTGAAGTAACAATGCTTTGGGGTCAATCATCATATGCCTTGAGATGAGATTCACAGCTGGGGATGCTTTGAAGGAGGTATTTTTTGTTATATTTTTTGTCAAATCACTGTGCCAGTGCTTATCCAAGAGTATAAAACTCTGAAGTGTGGCCTAACTTCAGCATTGATAAAGTGAGAGAAGACTTAGATTAAATTTGCAGCAAGTGGGAGATGCCAAATTAAATTAACATCAAACACATGGAAGACCAAAGCAAGTGTAGTGCCTAAAATCAGAATCTGAGTCTTGATACAGCACACTTTAAATTACAATATGTGGTAAGTCTTGGTGTTTTGGAATCAATACAAACCTTCCCATCTTGCTTCGTTCTTCTTTCTGCCCTATATTTGGCTCCCTCCACCTGCAACAGTCACTTATCAAGACTCCAGAGCACTCCTGTTCATTTAAGGGTTGAGCCCTTTAAAAAAATGCTTTCCAATCACAATATTTTTTTATTTCATTTTCGCTGTTGTGAGAGCAATAGAATATGATATGTTTAAAGGGGAAAGCTTCTCATAAGCAACAATTAATTAATTATCTTCTTCTGCTATTCACAAAATGTCCATGAATAAAGACAGTTTTCTCCCTTTTAATTATTCTGAATAAGACATGAAGTAATTTTTACAGATAATAAATGGAATGTCATTTTTTATAAGCATTTCATTCATAGTACTGTTATACTGAAACCAGAAATTGTTTGAATTTTTTTTTTTTTTTTAAATCTTGCAATCAGGAATATATTATATATTTAATATAGACACTTGCATTTCTGGAACTAGAGTTCACATTATAAAACATATTCCTAAAGTTGCCTTGCCATCCTTATTGTTGTACATCTGAGAAAGCAGTAAAATATGTTTGTATACTGCTGTCAACAAACAGGAACTGCATTTTCCTTTTGAATGTACCTCTCTGTTGAAACACATTTCTAACAGAAGTACTGAATAATAGTATTTCTTTAAACGTACACTCTGTCCAAAATGAAAGTAAAAAAAGCATTTCCTATGAAAAATGATTCCTCAAATATACTGTGTTTTAGGGGCAAGTCTTTGAATTTACTTTATGGATCATATTAATAAACAGTAATTTCTGATAACTTCCTTTTGTACTTTAAGAAATCTATGTGCAAATAGTCCACTTTTCTTCTTGTGCTCACATTGAAGATATTTCTCTCATCTGAAGAGCTTAGTCCTAGAAGAGATGCGCTAGATTCCCTGTACGTGGAGTTAAAGATTATTGTTGGAATCAGTTGAAATAGACTTATGTTTTGAAGTACAATTGGGATATTACAATAACTGTTAAGAAATGATTACAATAACTGTAAAGAACTGTCTTTCAAGAATCATACGTTTATCAAGAAGATACAGTTTATCTTGCAGTGGTTAGCAGTATATCTATTAATCCTTTTATCAGACCTGTACCAAAATGAATGAGAAGACAAAGCCAAATATTATCACCAAGACAGACTTGGCTTAAATACCATATAATCACTGTCTAGTAGCTAGTTCTGGCCATATATAAATCTAATTCTGTGGTCTTGATGTCACAGACGGACAGAATTTGTAGCAGCCACAAACTATAACAAACGTATGAAATGGCATAAATAAGCATTTATGTTTATTGCCTCTGATTTATTAAGTGGGCTAAAGAAAATTCATGCATTGTATTTGATATGGTTTTATTTAATCTCTAATATGATGTTACACAAGAGTCAGTATAAGGTATTTTTTTCACAGGTTCAAGATGCATTCAGATGTCGACTAAGAAATTGCCAAGATCCAATCAATGCAGATTCTTCAAGTTCTTTTCCTAATGGACATGCTCAAATCATGGTTAGCTTTTGTTTTCTTCTTTGGCTATGAATTTAGTGTTCCTAAAACAAAGAAAAAACTTAATGTTTTGTATGTGACAAGTTTGCATAGCTGAAATATTAACACCTAAGCAAAAGACAGTTTAGGTCATTATCTGCTTGCTTAAATATCTTATCTAGTTTTAAATTATTGGTGTGATTATTTAGTGGAGCACAGTGAATTAGTATCTTCCACCAGTGCTCTTTGGGACAAAAAAATTCTTACATAAGGTAATAAAAAATAATTTAACAATATACTGTGACTTTTTCTAGTGTTGGTGCAGGGTACTGATGTATTTCCCTTCACAAGGCCTTGAAAAGTGTTCTCAAACAAAACAAGGAGAGAGTGCTAGACATTCTACAAGGGGAATCTATTTAGTGTGTTAAAATAAGAGATAGTGAATTTGGATAATACTGTCAGTTAGTATATTCAGACAACATATTGGTCTCTTCACTTTGAACAACAGTTTGTCATTGACTATAATGGGGACAGAATCAGGCCATAAAGACATTCAAGGATCAACAAAAATGCAAGGTACAGCAAGCAGATGCCCTTCAAAATGATGACTCAAAAAACGAATTTATTGTTTGGACTTCACAAGCAAGAAAGAGATCACTTTCACTGGATATTTAGCATGGAATAAACTTATTGTGAAAATAAAAAGTAACTAAATTGTCTAACAGAATAAATAGTTTTGTTTAACTAGGAAAAGTGTACTTTGATTTCCAACTGTTAAAATTCTTCCTTAGTTCTCACAATTAATTTTTGCACAATGAAATAAATAATAGTTGTTATCAGGGAGTACAAAAATTTTATATGACTACATTAGTAGCAAAAAATGACAGAATGTTTTATAACAAATAAGCACTTCATAACAAATTAATGAGGTTTCAAAAAGGATGGACTACTTGGATTACATTTATTCACAGTAATTTGTATTGCAGGCTATTTTTCATACTTCTTTTCATAAATCTTCCTTAAAGAAGGTCCTTTGATGAGATGTTGAAGTTATTCTTCCATATACATTAAAAACTATACACTGTATCATTTTATTAAAATTATATACTCTACTTCCACCTATTTTATTTTATTTTTTCTGGTCAGGCAGCATACTTTGAAAACCACCCAGTTATACTTTAGGAAACTTTGTAAAGCTCTGCTGTTGTAAAACAATACACTTCACCTTCTCAGCAACAAGAAACCACTTTTAAGAGACTGTGACCCTGTAAGTAGGACATTTTGGAAGCGCTAGTTGGCAAAAAGGTATTGTGGTTTTTTTTTTTAATTAATAATGGCTGTTCTGTTTCACTGTTTCTTGTTACAGACTGATTTTGAGAAGGATGTGGACATTGCTTGTCGGTCAGGTAAGAACATTGAGAGAGTATTTAGCCAACAAAAAGTGGTCTTGTACGAGTTCCTTGTGAAGTGAAAGCCAGAAAAATATTGGGATTTAGCTGTTTATAGGTTATATTTATGAATTTAAACAAAAGAAAATGTGAAAAATTATGCCACTGTATGAATACATTTATTTGATTTTCTTACTAAGGTCTTTAACTAGAATTCAGCAGTTGGAAAGCAGTCAAAGGTGTGACTGTCTATTAAAAAGCAAATAGTTGTGGAAAGAAGATAGTTCTTCACATATTAAGCTTTCTTTCCCCAGTACACAAGCAAATGTGAAAACATAATTTTGCTTTAACAAAAAAATACAAAATAGTGTACCTTGACAGCTGTTTATATGAAGGATGCATCAATTTGCATTGATTTTAAAGAGGGTATGATTTTTAGGACTCAAAGTGAAATCAACAATAGCTTAAGAAAATAAAGTTTCATTCCATGTTACTGAGAAAAGTTGTGGGTTTTTAAAAGATACTTCAGTAGCGTGATCTTTAATCAGTCAGCTGTGTTTGTTTCCATATATTAAAGATAATGCATTTTCAGCCATTTATTTGCCAAACTTGTTTAAATAAAGTGCAGTGTAAAATAAATGACCATTTAAATTCTACAGAATTTTTTTAATCTAGGAGATATCCAGAGGACAGTTTTTCCTAGGGAAACAGTCTTTCCTAAACACCATCACTTTTCAATAAGGGGAAAGAGAGAGTGTGTCCTCTCTGCAGGGTGAGTCAGAGCAGAAGCCTGATTTAGCTGTTCTGCATCACCCACCTGAAGGACACTCTCTCCCTTTGCTGGCTATATGAGGTGCCAAGAAAGCTGATCTCATTACGGTGAAGTTTCAGTTTCCAGTCACCCACCTTTAAAAACTGCCGAATTTCTTGCAATATAGACTTAGTTCTTCCCTACAGATCAGTTTTAATATGCGCATGTATTTCGAAGGAATCAGGATCGTACATTGTAACACAAATGCATGTGTGTCACCATCCAATGCAGACAAAAATCCAGCACTGATCCATGTAGTTTGCACTTCTTACCTCTGATAACATAGCTCTGCAATACAGAGGGCCTTGGCAGAGCCATCCTAAAGGAGATTGATTTGAATGCAGTAACGAACAGGCTTAACTAGATAAGCGTTTGAACTACTTTCTGATAATGAAAAGTTTGAGGATAGATCACTGTTTGAAATGTCTGAACAAGTGCCACTGGAAACATTGAAGCAGCCACCGAATTCAAGTATTTGTGCACTGTTGTTTAGAAGTAAGTTATTCTTTTCATAATGGAAAAATGGCAGTTAGTTTTGCGTGAGGAAGGAGAGTCAGATGTCTTATGAGCTGCTTGCTATGGAAAAAGGCAGTGAACTGACAGGCAGGTACTCGGGGATACTGGGGGATCTGGGTCATCAGAGCCCTTGGGCAACCAGAAGGTATGCAGATGTAATACCTGAGATACTTCAAGTTGTCTTTCTGTCTTAGCCCATGAGGTGGATTTTGTTGTATAAAATGGCACTGGTGTGAATTAAAATACTTTCAAGCAGGACCAGGAAATCCCTGCAGCCAGATGGAACAAGCCCAGTAATTGGTTACTTTAATTTTTTTCTTTCTATCCTTTTTATTTCATTACAGATGTTGAATTATAGACTTACATTTATTTTTTTAAGATGAATAATTGTGATTGAATAGATGCTTTTTTTTTTTAAGCCATTCTTCAGTTCTTCTTGAAATTTTGTTTTTATGAGAGGATTATTAACTTTTACATGTGGAACTCACCCCAACAAAAATTGCTGGATGTTGCTACAAGTTTGACCAGGAAGGTCAGGCCTAGAACAGAAGTGAATTATGACTCTTCTATAAAACGTTTATGTTCTTTATAACCTTTCCAGATGCAGCAAAATATTCTTTCTGATACCAGTGCAATTTCTTCCCAATGTGGTAATTCTCTCATCACTTTAATTTAAAACATAATTTAACAGAGAAGAGTTTTTAAAAGTCAGTGAAAAGGAACATTTAGGAGTTTAGGAACACATGCTCATAGTTGTAATCTTACAGTAGGTCATTACAATGGATTGACAAAATTATTCTGCCTTACAATCTGTTTGACATTTTCCAGGAGGTTATGTGGAGTTAATAATGGCACTACAGATGTCATAGTGTATTTTTTTGGAAAACCCTTAATGAGTTCCACATGGCAGGCTTTTGCTTAAGCTGTAAGTCACCTAAAATCTATGTTAAGTCAGTAGGAATAAATGAAGAAGTGTTTTTAATTTATATAAATGACTGAAGCTAGTCAGAGATCAGTGTCAGTTATGCACAGTAGATGAAGAGAAAAAAAAAACCAAAAAACCAAAACCACAAAAAAGCTGTTGCAAAAATAATATTTATAAAATGAAACTTAATAAGTGGAAAGAAAAGTATTTTAGAAGGTGCACTGGTAAAGGAAGCACTGCTAGATAAAGCCACAAGAAAAAGCAGTGCTAGGTTGACATGGTTTCATGCTGTAAGAATCCTCTTCTCTGACCCACAGTTCTGCATAAAGACATTGGACCTTGCAGAGCAGCTACTATAACAGGAACACTTTCTAGAATTTCACTAAATGATGAAGAAGAGGAAAAGGGACCAAGCCCTGAAGGAATGAGCTATTCAACCTTGCCTGGAAACATCATCTCCAAAGTCATCATCCAGCAACCAACAGGTCTCCACATGCCTATGAGTATGAGTGAACTGGCCAATCAGTGCTTGAAAAAAGACAACAGTGAGCTGCGGAGGACTGTGTATTTATGCACTGATGATAATTTGAGAGGTGCGGATATGGACATAGTCCATCCTCAAGAACGAATGATAGAAAGCGACTATATAGTCATGCCCCGGGGCTCAGTAAATACACAGCCATCACTGAAAGATGAAAGCAAAATGAATATAGGCATGGATACCTTGCCTCATGAAAGGCTGTTGCACTACAAAGTTAATCCAGAGTTCAATATGAATCCCTCTGTAATGGACCAATTTAATATCAATTTAGACCAGCATCTTCCCACCCAAGAACATATGCAGAATTTGCCATTTGAGCCCCGCACAGCAGTGAAGAATTTCATTGCCTCAGAGCTGGATGACAATGCAGGATTATCAAGAAGCGAAACTGGATCCACAATATCAATGAGCTCTTTAGAGGTCAGTGATGCATAAACAAATTGCATGCTCTGTTGTTCTAATTTTATGATAAGACAATAAATTGTGTCTTGTGTCTAAGGGGTGAAGCTAATGTTTTAATTCAGTATAAATTATTGTTTGGGATCATACACTGCTGTTCATATTTCTCTTATTATCAGAAGTGTTTATACCTAGAAAACAAGACTAAAGTTTCAGAGCCAGTCTGTATGAAACAATATAGTTCTGGAGATTTAACATTCCACACGACTGCCGAGGATTTCGTGACCTACCAGGTAAAGTCCACTGGAAAATTCTGTGTTGCTGTTGCTATGAGAAGAAAAGCTATTCCTGCAAGATACAAGTGCTAATCATTGGCCCTACCTGCAAGCACATGCAGTTGAAAATACTTGCCATTTTATTGCTGACAATCATATCTATGTCAGATATGATAGGTCTGATTCTGCTCTCATTGGTATAAATCTTGGATTCTTCCATCCAGTAGTTCACCATTTACTGATTTAGTTTTGTTTGCATGTGCATGCAGGCATTGGTACAACTGATGTGTGCCGTAGGAACAGGTGGGCTTCGTGTGGAGTATCATAGATTTCAGTCAGATTGCAAAAGTGAACTGGAAAGCCTTTAAAAGGCTTTAAGTTATTACTACAGTCTGTCTGTAGGATTTAAGCATTTTCAAGGTGAAAACTATTTAAACAATTTCTTGAGACCTAAGCATCAAATACTGCTGTTTTTATTAAGCTTTTACCTATGAAAGCCAGGAGTGAGCTGGACTTAATGTCATACTTGGGCCTCCTTAAGAACTGGGAGTACATTTCACCAGCATGTCAAGTGTTGTGAAACATGGCATTTTGTGGGACAGAGAAAGACAAATGGGAAAAACATGGTACTCATTCATTCTCTGAAAGAAGTTACACATGGAAAAAAATTCTACTGTATGTGCAAACTTGAAGCCATTAGCTATTCCTCTACAATGTTTGGACCCGTCTG
>NW_008239080.1:1908892-1909599 GCF_000691975.1 Corvus brachyrhynchos | reverse complement strand
GGCTGATTTTTAAATTTTTAGATGCAGCTGTAGCTGATACTTCATAAATGGTGGATACTTACGGATATTTCTTTTAAAATTGAGTTGAAGTTTAATGTAGATGAAGTTTTATGAAGAGTCTGGGCAGAAGAATTTAGTTTCTTTTCAAGAGATATCTTTCCAGGCTTTGAAAGCGAAGTATTTTCTGTGCTGTTTATATTGTGTGTACTAGCATAAGTTTTACAAGATTTGATTTAACTTAAAAATGAATAGAAAATGAAGCATGGGGATCTGCAGTGAATCAAAAATTACCCATGCTTTGGTTGTTGTTAAAGTGATTATGAATAATCTTGAACAAATTTTCAAACTTGTTTCTAAAAGGTAGTTTAAGTGCTTGCCTGTTCAGTGCTCAAATAGACAGTCTCTTTCAAAGCAAGTCTGCGTGGTAAAAGAAATTCCTGCCCTCAGTTCAGATATATTAGTTAATAGATCTTAGGTAGTGCACAGGAGTTCCCAAATTTAATGCAACCCCAAAAGCAGAATATCTAAGGTCACGTTCCAGCAGTATCCTCTCCCACCTATCTACAGTATACTGTCTTTAAGATCATTTTTGTCAGATACAGAGGCTTAAATACAGTCCAGTTAAGATTAGACATATGGATGAGATATGTGAGGAAGTTTCGTAATTCTTTGAGAGGACGGACATATATGCCACCATACCATACACT
>NW_008239080.1:1897708-1908877 GCF_000691975.1 Corvus brachyrhynchos | reverse complement strand
CCATTGGTGACAAAATTCATCAAGGACCCCTGAAAAAAAAAAAAAAAAAGCAGATCTTAGTTAAGTTGTAAAAAGCATAACAATAGTTACTTCATCATACACAAAATTATAGTTCCTGATGCCACTTTGGAATATAGGCCTGAAAATAATGTACTGCTCCTTTAGAGTTATTTTTTAAACTGTATTTGTATCATATTTTAAGTTTACCTCTAAGATGGGATGTAGACACAGAATCTCAGTCACCATTCTGTATGTAAGTTTTATGCTCGGAAGAGACTACTAAGTATGTAGTAGAAAATGTAGTAAAATATAATAAGATAGTAAATATTTAGTCCCTTCTAACTTGGGAAACATATTAGGTTTAGCAGGCTGTATTTTGATCCAGAAAGCCAGTTTTATTTGTAAACCTCATCCAACCCAGCATAATCCCATGTATTGGGAAAAAAACACAGATATTAGGGCAGGTCAGAAATGAAAGGAACTGTTTCAGCTTTTGTGTCTGCCTTCGTGTTTCTCAACATTACTTGATGAAGATGTGCTGCACTGAATTGAAGATAGGAAAATGAAAGAAAATTGTATATAGAATAAAATCAGAGTCTCAGGCAAATCCTGATAAGCAGATCCAGCCAGATAAAGAATGTGATTGTGTTTTTGCATATTCAGTGTGTAAGAAGCAAGGGTTGAGGTAAAGCCCAAAATGTTATTGTCTAGAACTGACCAGCTGGATTAACTTTTGTTGCTGCATTAAACAAAGTAAAACAGGGAGGGCAAGAGATTTTTTTTTTTTAGAAGATTGCAAGACTTTTAAAAAGACAGGGCTTTGTCAGACTTGTGGAGCAGCAAAACCTGCAGCAGGACGTTCAAGATCACCCTGCCCACCTTTCTCCTGACAGAGCATGACTAGGCCAGCTCTAAAGGAGAAGATCCTGAGCAGTAGAAAGCTTTCCCCTCCTTTCAGCTTATAGTTGGAACACAACTACAGTATCAGCACAATAAGTGTATATCCTGACTTCTATCCTTCTGAAGGGAGGATCCACCACCCCTACCATTATATATCTAAATGTAGGCATTCTCCTTCTGAAATGGAAAGAGCTCTTCACACTTGGCTCCTCTTTAGATTCAATTAAGACAAATAGCCATTTTTAGGCCACTTTTAGACATCTGCTCCAGGATGAAGTAAATGACATGGCTCAGTGCAGGTGTGTCTCTTCAGATTCCATAGAGGAAGCCAGAATGAGTAGTTCAAACACAAGCATCAAAAATGTTGGTGTCCTAAATTTAATTAGATGAATTCTACAGTGTGTCACAAAGTTTCTTCTAAAACTTTCGTATCTATATTTTTTTTTTTCTGAAGGAAACGCTTAGATGTGAACAATTAAATGCTTTATTACATGTGGAAGAATTTCAGGTTTGAAAAGATAGTTGAGAATGCCATCATATTTACATACAAGTATTGCCCAGATAAGTATAAATTTAGGGATATGCAGATTCACAATGTGCAAATTGGTGATTTTTATTTTATTTGGTATGCACGCAACAGTACTTACGCGATTATAGGCACAGGCAGGCATATTAGCACATCATGGAGTTTCTGAGGAGAACTAATCAAACATCCGGTTAATCTCCTGCACATCCCTTATATGCATGGATTAAAACTTGCTTTGCTACCTTGGCATCAAAGTGGCTTGGAGTATGCTCCTTCAGTTCAAAGTGTTTTGATTTTAATGAAGAAAACACTCAATACAATCTTTTGGAATGATTTTTGTTTTGAAAATGTGCTCTGAGTGGTATGCTCATTAAAATGAAATTACTTTGAAGTGAAGTATTGCGTTCCCAGACATTAGATGCAGAGAAAAGTTTGGAGGTTTAAAGGTAGAGGAAGAAGGTGATCTGGGAAACATATCTCCAGGATAAGTAATTCATCTTTTTTTATTGGGCAAAAAAAAAATGGAGGAAGAAGTATGAGATATGTTAGAGATAGTGAAGTGCAAATAAAAAGTAAAGATAGGTAAAGAAAAAGAGGCAAAAAAGAAGACATTAAAAAAGGGGGAGGGGAATATGGTAGAAATGGAGAAAAAACTTAAAATGAAGGTGTTAAGAAGAATGAGATAAAAACAGCAGGGAAGGAACAAGTTCTAAAATAATAATAATAATAATAATAAAAAAAAAAATCCCCAAACCAGGAAAGGAGAGAAAAAATAAAAAATACAAAGTTAAAATAGTCAATCTCATCAATAAAATACCAGAGCATCAGGCAGAACAAAAGCAAAATGGTGTGAAGTCATTTTGATTTATGACATGAGAAGTAAAAAAAACAAAATAGAGAGACGAGCACCACAGGAATTTCTTCTTTATCCTATTTCCACATTGCATTTATTTTCAGGCATTCTGTATCTCAGATTTTTATCCCTCCTGTTCCTCATTTCATTCTTCAATAAGCTGTGGAGACAGCTCTTGCCAATTTTGTGACTCTCAGGGAAATGAAGTCTAGCCCTATAACAACCCTCTATTTCTTTCACTTGAGTGAGTAGGTCTCAGAGTCCTCTGACTTCAGAAATTGATGCAATTTATTGTTGGGTTACCATGCAGAAGTGGGGGTAGAATCAGGCAGAGTTTATTGTAGTAACTGAAGATGTGAAGAACTGAAATTTTAGTTGGTATTATAAAGTGCAGCATATATTGCAGGCTTTATATTATAATTGTCTATTTTACAAGTGCTACATTTTCCCCAAAAGCATTCAGAAACACAAAGCAAGTGGTCTTAGTTGATTGAGTAAATACATATGCAGGCTTCCCTATAAAAAAAAGGGAGCAGCAGGCCACAATAATTTGTCAGAATACTTTTAAAGTGATATCTTTGAAGTTATGTTTGCGCCGTGTGTTGGTGTATTAAATTTTCTAGCATGTTTTAAAGACTTAAAAATTCCCATATTAAATTCGCTTTTTCATGAAAATTTTCTGGCTTTATGTTAGCTCATGTTATGGACTAGCAGCCAACAATCTTCTATTCAGAAACTGGAGTGTTTTCCAGTTATATACACACAAAAGGCATTTGAAATCAAAAACGTCTATCCACATTCCACCTTTATATCTCTCATATAATCTCTGAGGGCCAAAAAAGATTTTTCTTTACTTTTGTTCTGGGAAAAAAATCCTCCTCAGGCTAAGATCTTGTATGTCAAACGTCATCTCAGAGTGAATTATAAACTGCTGATAATAAGACTTTATATTAATGGAAGTATGGTTATAGCCCTCACTATAATAGGGTATCTCTGGTTTCAATTATGCTTTGCACAATGCAATATATCTTTAGGAGTATCTGATGTAATTAATCAGATAGTGGTGTAATGCAGAATAGAATAAGGAGAAAACCAGGCATTTGTCGTTTTACAGACATGGAAAGGGATTTTATTAGTCTTTTAGTAGGAGCAGCTCTTTCCTGGTGCCAGCGGCTTAGTGTGTGCTGGTGTATGGAAATTATTCTTCAAAATTCTGTTTTTGTCCCTCAGCAGAGTTTAAAGTTGTTCTGGAATTACACAGAGAAGCTATACATGATTGGCACAAAGTAAAATTGATTTAAAATAAATTACTACAGCAATTTATTTTGGCTCTGGCATGAAGGGTAGGGGTTTTTTCCTACATAAAATGGGTTTTATCAATTAAGATTAAAGAGCCATAGAAACCAGAGATGGAAAAATTCTTGTTAGGTCATCTTTTCTATCAATGCAAGAACACTTTCTACAATCTATTTCTCTAAAACACAGTCAAACTTCACTTTCAAGACTAGAGTAAAGGGCTTCCACTGTTTCCCTTAGCAATTATTGCATAGTTACATAAACATACTTTTTTCCCAATACCAATTCTGATTTTGTTTCCAGGTTTTTCCCATACCAGTTTTGTTTATCAGTGTTTATATCCTTCTAAAGTTTCTGTACAAGCTTCTGTGTTTGCTTCTTCCGGATACAGTGTTAAACAAATCTGCATCACTCTTTTATCCTTTCCTCCTAAAAGTACTTTTTGCTGCTACTCTCCTCTGAAATTTCCCCAGTTTACAGGCATGATCTGGCTTCTTGAAGAGTAGAGCACCAATGCAGAACTGTCACTGGAGCTGCACGAAGAGGTCTATCACACCCTTGCCTGCTTAAATTGATCTCTTTTTCTGTAGCATTTGTAATTGTACATGGATTGCAGTTCACTGCTTACCCATACCCCTCATTTTCTTTCAGAGTTATGCCAGCTAACTTCCTGATGCTGACTAATTGCATGGATCTTCAGTTTTTTATACAGTCCCTTTATTACGAACCCTTACGGTTCTCCAGCATTTGGGGCTCTTCGGCTTGGAGAACAGATGAGTGAGGAGTGAATAGGAAACGATTATTTGTATCTCCTATAACACCAAAAAGAGGAACATCAAATGAAATGTCAAAGGGATGAACAAAATAATTTTGTCATATTTTACATATTGAAATTGTGGAATTCACTACCCCAGCACATTTCCCAACACAAGGAAATTCTTAAACTACTGAAGACTTAGGGAGGGTGTTGCAGTAGAAATGTCATTTTATACTTGCCCTTGTCTATATCATTCCTGAAACATCATAGCAGAACCTGGTCAAATACAAAATATTAAATGAGGCAAACCATAGATAATATCCTTTGCAGTTATTTATTACTTATATTAATATTAATACTCAAGTGAATCTCCATCTGATCCTTGGAAAAAATCCACCAACTTCTACTGTAACTCTTATGTTGCTAAAATAATTCTCAGTTTTGCAGGTGCATAAAGGGAACAGCTTTTTGAAAAGAAACATATTGGTGTGACCAGTCCAGCAGCTCATTTGACACAAGGAAATTTCCCCCCTTACTCCACTCAGTTGCCTTTTGCTAGTTTAATGTGTAGAATGAGCTAGATGGTTGATTTCTGAAAGCATTTAGGTATGTGTGGAAAACTCCATTTTCCTCAGCCAAAAGAGACACAACGAACTTCATATGAGAAAAAAAGAATAAATGCAGTCTCAATTAATGTAATTATTTTCATGGCTGTTATATATCATACAGAAACTAGAAGAACAATTGAGTAAAATGTCAACTTCCAACTGAGACTAAAGGAAAACTCCTTCATCCTTATAAGTTTCCCAATAACTTCATGCTTCTGAGTATGTTCCCTCTCTCAAAAAATAACACTGCAGTCATTTCAGGACAATGATGTAGCAGCCAGGAGGACCTGATCATGTACCTAGTGGTGTCAGTGACAATATTGCAAATAACTTTCAGTGATTCAGGATCACATTCATAACAAGCATCCTTTGGTTTTCAAAACTTGCAGATCTTTGCTGCTCCCTTGGCAGTAACACACATTTTATGTCTTAAGAGAATATGCTCAGGCAGCACTCGTGGTGTATTTCATTGTATGCAGCCATGGAAAAAAGTGAAGCACAAGCACAGAACAGATGTTCTTTACTATGTAAGTTTAAAATAAATGTTTTTGTGATAGATTCTTGTTGAGCCCTAGAAAAATCCTCACTGAGAAAAACCTGTGGTATATGACCTGTTTGGTCATAACTGGTGTGAACTAACAGCAAAATTGCAATACTTGCCTCTCTCTGACAGTAGCACAATGGAATATTTTGCAGTCTGTTAGATATGTATTTTCACCATGTAAGCAGTGATAGAGTTGTCTGGGTGCAAAACCTAATAATCCAGCTATGCCAGGAATATTTTCACTGCAGTCAAGCATACTTAAAGCAAAATACAAATGTTTCAATTTTACAAATCACAGTTCCTAGAAAACTGCACATTTCTTCCAGAATTTGCTTTATTTTTACTTAGGATTCAATGGTATCAGGTTTATTACTGAACTCTAGCTTAAAAATAGCTTTTTCAAACATTTTTCAAAGCTACTCCTGTAAACTGCACCTCGTTGTACGTTTCCCCTTTTGTAACCACTGAGCCTTTTCAGTGGTAGATGTGGTCTAATTGTACCTTAAAAGTAGACCATTCCTAATCACAAATGCATAGATTTTCTTTAAATCAAGCCTTGATGATTAAAGATACCTTCTCCAAAGCTTGTTTTGGTGGTTAACTTAGACTGTTCTTTTATAGAGCCTCAGAGCCCTTTAGGCATCAGAGTGTTGACAGTGTTGCAATAATATTCCTTATATTATTGTGGATTGGAGCATTAAAATTTTACTACAAAACCAGACAACATGTCACAAAGTGGTATAATCAAGGGCTCAGAGACAAAACATCTTCGCTTTTTACAGCTGGAAGACTTGTAAAGTCATTCCTTTCAATTTCAGGAAAACAAAGAAGCTTACTAAAACCTGCAGATTTGTTAAACCAAGTAAAATCAAAATCAGAAACATTATTCCTCTTGACTTAATGGTTTGATTCTTCTTCACTGAAGAAATTAAATGCAGTGTGAAAAGGTTCCTTCGCCACGACTTAAAGCCATCTTACCTTATCATAGAAGTTAGGGTTATACTTCAGCAACAAGCCTTTTTGGGTTTGGGAGTACTCTTTCCTTCTTTAGCCCTCCTTCCTGAAGATGAATGTATCTTTTATTTTCATTCTCAAGTTTTTTGCATTATTTTCAGCTCTCTCAACCTATCTTCTTCTTTCTACATCTCTTTAATCTATTGCAAGACATTTAATTCCCAACTTTAAAAGAAAAAATATATTTTTATCCCTTCTTTTTAATAGTTCTGCTTCTTTTCAATATAATTTGACTTTATAATTGGTTTCTTTTGGAATCTAAAAAATTCTGTGCTAAATTATTTGTGACATGTCTAAGCAATCATATTCTGTTTCATTTTATACAAGTGATTACTTCACTAGTAAATCATTCTTGCTTTATATCAGATGCTTTGAATCAGATTTGTCATAAGTTTAAAACAAAGTCATTGCTTTCTCCATTCAGATTGTCATTGCAAACAAACAAGCTGAAACTATGGCTTCGGCTTGATTTTGCTGTCATTTATTCCATTAAAATCAATGGAGTTGTACCAATGTAAGCCTGATGTAGGAATCAATTTCTGTAAACCTATAAAAATCTAAAACATAGATATGTATAGGTACCTGTGTAAAAATGTATAAATATGATGATAATTTTCAAATACCACAGAAAGTATAGAAATAGATACATTTTATACACCAACAGGCTCAATTGCATGCAAATAACATGCACATTATGCATCCCAGTGAAATGAAGTCTGGTTTATTTCAGAGAAAATATGATGATACTGGTCTAATAAACTATGCAAAGTCATACATTAATCTTAAATTATCAAGATAAAATCTATATCTTCCTACAGAATACCTAATATATACCTGATAGGAGAACAAGAATGTTATTTAGACTCATTAATATGAATTGAATAGTCCCCTTGTTAATAAAACCTCTTTTTTCTTTTTTTTTACTGCTTAATAGAGAAGAAAATCACGTTATTCGGACCTTGACTTTGAAGTAAGTTTTACTGAATTATTCCTGATTATTAAAAGTATTTTCCTAAAAGTAAATGTGAAGTGTTCATTTCAGCAGATTTTAGCCTTCTGGCGTAGTAGATGCAATAGGGTTGTTCAATTGGTACTGTACAGAACATGATGAACAATTCATTAAAACTACTTTGGTGCAACTTGTTTGCAAAATATTCTGAGATCAAACTGTCATATTGCAATATTAACCATCATGATTTCAGTTTTTAAATTCTTTGCCTCTTCATTTTCATCTGGGTTTGGTTTTTTTGGTTTTTTTTTTCTTTCTTTTTGGCTGGCTATCTACTTATTGAAGAAGTGTGACACTCTTATAGGACAGGCAACATCATTGCAGAAGGTTGCTTTGTTCAAGAGATTTTCAATAATTTCTTTTTATCTTTCTTCAATACTACTTTACAGAAATACGAGTTTCACATCCAAGTAGTGATTATGAATGTGTCAAATTTCAAATGGTGAAGTGCTGCAGGTGTCAAAGTGTATGGATCACATGCTATATAAAAAACTAAGTTCATGTAAGGTTCTTTAGGATGGATATCCACAATTTCCGACTTAGATCCTGCTGAGTGAGAAGGTTTAGTTGTGTTCATTAATGACCATTTTGTTCTATCTCGGTCAATATGATTAAGTCTCCTAGAGACTTGTTTGCGGTTTTTTTTCTCTGATTTCTACCAGAAGGAATACAGCAGTTAGTTTTCAAGGGGCTGTTCATAATTTGGGGTTTTCACATAGGTTGTCTATTCATGCATAGAAATAGCTTGATATAATTCATTACGAGTGTCTCCAAAGAAACTGAACAATTATATTTGTATGGAACCTACAGATCTTGGGCTAAAATTTGAAAGCCCGTGATCAGCACATATCAATCATAACACCAAAAATTCCCCTGTTTGCAATTACCCTAAATATGCTTTAGGATAAATGCATAGAAAGGAAGAAGAAAAACATTAAACTATAACAAATTTGTGATGAGCAAGCAACTCTAAAATTAAATTAAATCAGAAGTTTTATAACTAGAGTGATACAAGAATTCTAAACTTTACTGGGTTTTTTTGTTGAAAAGTAGAAATATCGTGCTGTTCACAATGAGAGCATTCTCTGTGGCAACAGATACTAAAACATTCTTCCTGTCACTCAGAAACATAATCCAACACCAAATAAACACCAGTGCAGTACACATTCTGCTCTCAAGAAACACAATTCACATTACATATTTTCTCTTGACTCACATGGTTTCACAGACTCACAGAATGGGTCATGTTGGAAGAGACCACAGTGGGTCATGTGGTCCAACTTCCCTGCTCAAGCAGGGTCATCCTAGAGTACATGGCACAGGATTGCATCCAGGCGGTTCTTGAATATCTCCAGTCAGGGAGACTCCACAACCTCCGTGGGCAGTCTGTTCCAGTGCTCAGTCACCTGCACAACAAAGAAATTCTTCCTCATATTCAGGTGAAACTTCCAGTGCATCAGTTTCTGCCCATTTCCTCTTGTCCTGTTGCTTGGCACCACTGGGAATAGCCTGGAAACCTCTTCAACACCACTGTTTAGATACTTACAGACAGTGATATGGTCCACTCTCAGTTGTCTGTTTTCAAGGCGGAACAGGCCCAATTCCCTCAATCTTTCCTCATAAGGGAGGTTCTCCAATCACTTAATCATATTTGTTGCCCGCCACTGGACCCACTCCAGGAGCTCCATGTCTCTCTTTTACTGAGGAGCTGAGAACTGGACACAACACTCCAGATGTGGCCTCACCAGGGCTGAGTAGAGGGGCAGGATCACCTCCTTCTCCCTGCTGGCAGTGCTCTTCCTGAGGCACCCCAGGGACACCATTGGCCTTTTTGGCCACTGCTGGCTCATGGAGAGCTTGTTGTCCACTAGGACACCCAGGGCCTTCTCTGCAGGCCTTCTCTTTCCAGCAGGTCAGTGCCCAGCCTCTCCTGGTGCAGGACCTCTCCTGGTGCAGGACTCTTCCCCAGGTGCAGGACCCTGCACTTTCCTCTGTTGAGTTTCAGACAGTTCTTCTCTGCCCCTCTCTACAACCTGTCCCGGTCCTTCTGAAGGGAAGCACAGCCGTCTGGGGTATCGGCCGCTCCTCCCAGCTTTGTGTTGTCTTAACTTGTTTGCAATATTGCTGTTCCATGGCCTAGGATTTTTAGAATTACCATTACAATGCAGGAAAATGTATTTTTTAATAGCAAGGAAAGGATGGGGCCACTAGGAGTGACTGCTGAGGAATTGAGACCAGCAGCAATACTGTGCCAGTTGCTACTGTGTTTTACAAATATTGATGCAGACTAACCCCATCTCACCTCCCAGCTTTATGATCCATCTGATTAAGTCTGTGGGCTTTCCTGTATCTTTACACATAGCATGGCTGTCTGTCTAAGGTAAAATAAAATAAAAAAGCCAAAAAGTGTTGAGATAGTGTGGCATGGCCAAAATGCTTCTCTTTGGATACCCCAAAGCAGCTTGGCTGCAAAATAGAACACAGTCTGGTGGTAAGATTGAGCCAAAGGGATTGAACATACTACTTAAATGTTTAACACTTTCTTTGCTTTGTCTGTGACCAGTGCCAGCTGGCACTCCCTGAGACAATGCCCTTCCACATTTCTGAGGATACAAAATCACAGAATGACATGGATGTGGTTCTGAAGATAACAAATGTTAAGTATGCAGTGTGGACAAGGCTGGGACAAGTTTGGCTACCTCTGTCCTTGTCCTTTTAACACTCTCTCAGCAGTCTCTACACCCTCAACCTTTCGCACGTGTCTCTATATACATACAAGACAAATACTCAGGCTATGTCTATCTTACTAAATTAGACATTTGAGGGAATATTCCTAGGTGCCAAAATACCAGCTTTTATATGGATTAATTTTTAGAAAGACCTTCACTATTTTAGTCTGGCCTTGTCTCTCCAAAAAGTTCTTGAGTGTCATTAGGGACTCAATTCAATCAGGGTACCATTCACAACAGACAATTTGGTTTTAGACTTTTTATTTGGGAAACTAAGAGAATTTAATAGAATTTAGTATTCATGGAGAACATTCCATGTTAGATGTTGCCAGAGAACAGTCTCGGACATGTTTGACTTATTACTATAGAGTCATGGTTCCATACTTAAGAAGAAAAGAAGAAAAGATGAAAAGACTGTTCTAGTATCTTCCAATGGAACATTCACCTTAATATAAATAATTTGAAGGAAAAACATGCATAAAAATAAACTTGAGAAAGGCCATTTTTCTCCAAGAGCCCCAGAAGAAACTCAAAGCCAGCTGCTATGTAATGTGAACACAGCCAGACTAAGACTACACAATACCACAAAATACTCTCTGTCTCTGTTATCCTCAATACATGCAGGAGTACAGATGTAGTTTTAAGGGCCTTTGCAATGGATTATAAATAATGAAAGTCCTGTGACTGTGTGGGTTCTGTTACAGAAAACTTGTGTCTCAGTGAAAGAAAAGGGAGAGAGAAAAAGATGACATCAAAACTGGCAAGCACTTATAGATCTCAAACTGGTTAGGGGGATTGAATCTCAAAACTGGACGCCTGTATCTTGTTTTCCTTTTTAAATAGTTTACCATTACATTCTTAAAATATCCCTTCATGTAGGAAAAAAGAAAAAAAAACCACAGAGTGTCACAAACAGGGCTTAGTCTGTCAGCA
>NW_008239080.1:1864379-1897693 GCF_000691975.1 Corvus brachyrhynchos | reverse complement strand
CAGGAAGTATTTCTGCTGCATAATATACTGTCCACAGATTTTGTAAAACACTGACTAATCTAGTTGAACTTTGAAGTTTGCTAAATGAACAGTCAACATGAAACAACTTTACATCTCTTTTCTTGCTATTAATAAAGATAAGTTTGGACTCATTCATGCAGTTTGATGTCCAAAACATGAGCAAAATTATTGGTCTGGACATTTTGGATCCTTGCTGCCACAGGCTGTGCTAACCCCAGCTAAGTGCCCTCCAATTGCTGTCATTTTTTCTCTAGAGCTGGACAGGTAGCTTTTTTATTGAGTCTCAGCACTAACAGTTAGCTGTCAGATCAAATAAAATTCATTCTAATTATGTTGAACAGAAATACAGATGCTGTAGAAATTCCCAGGAGGGCTTTATAATAGGTGTATGCTGGCAATTACAAAACATACGAGAGAGCTAAACAGTACTATTGGCATGCGTTTTAGGACTCAAGATCACAATTACCTTTAAATTCCATGAGAGAGTCTGACTTTTGGATTTCCCCACTAACCCCACTCTCTCATTTCTATAAGCCATTCATTGGATCTACTCTGTTAACAACGTTTATGCCAAATAATTCAGAGAAGTGCCTTATTACCCTGATCCCCAGGATTCAAGTCATCTCTAGCTCTGAGGGAGAGCAGGGATACACAGGACAAGTGTGAATACCAGACTGTCTTCTTTCCTTTCCACAGATCAGTAGACTTTTACCAACAAAAATGCTAAATTGACCACTGATTGCTGGAGCTGCATTCTTTCAGAATTTCATCTGCCATAGCTATTTATTATAATACCATTATAACTCACAAAAGTTTAAAATCATTCTCTTACTAACCTGAAGACATCTCTTGAAAGCAAAGGTAAAAAAAAAAATATGCCTGCAGGGAAAAATTCTTTCCTGTTCCCAAGTTTGGCGACTGATCATACCTATAACATCTTGAAAACACAGCATGTTTCCATTAGAGGACTGAGAAGGCATTCCCCATCTGTTCTTTTAACTTAGCTGCTTTGTACAATATTTGAGAGAGAACATTTTTAACTGTGACAATGTAGAAAATCTCCAAGGCAAATTAAATGACCTTGTAGTGATGATGATGATGATGATGATGATGATGATGATGATGATGATGATGATATTGTTATTTATAAGACTGACTACAAATCATAGAATCACAAAATAGCCTAGGTTGAAAGGGGCCTTAGAGGTCATCAAGAGCCAAGCCCCAGCAACTGGCAGGAACACCTTCCACTGGACCAGGTTGAGCCTCATCCAACCTGGCCTTTAACACTTCCAGGAATGGGGCATCCACAACTTCTCTGGTCTGTTCCAGTGTCTCATCACCCTCATCATAGAAGTTTTTTTCTATATCTAATCTAAACCCACCCTGTTTCAGCTTAAAGACACCACCACTTGTCCTATCACTATATGTTATTGTAAAAAGTCCTTCTCCAGCTTTCTTGTAGGCCCCCTTAGGTACTGCAAGGCTGCTGTAAGATCTTCCTGAAGCCTTTTCATCTCCAGGCTGAACAGCCCCAACTCTCTCAGTCTGAATTCATAGGAGAGGTCCTTCAGCCTGCTGATCACCTTTGTCACCCTCCACTACACTCACTCCAACAGGTCTATATCGATCTTATGTTGGGAACCCCAAAGCTGAATACAGTAGTCCAGGTGGGGTGTCATGAAATATTCATGAGTATATTTGTCTTGAATTAGAGTTCAGCTAAAGCCCTATCATAAATAAAAAAGGAAACTGGATACAGAGTTATGTTTGAAGTTCTCCCCATCTTGATGACAGCCATCCACACTCTGAATCCTTTTCTGTGAGTAGGTGATCATCAGAGTAAGGTGTAGTCTTTTCAAAACACACTCTCTATCTGACTTAAGAGGGGGGGTAGAAATGTGGAAGGGGGGTCGATTCAGCTTGACCCCCTTTAGGGTATGGGGCACAGGAGTAATGGAACCTGCAGGAGACACCACAAGAAGATGTGTGTCTGGAGCCTGGTGGGTGACTGGTGCTTCTGGCAGGGATGCCACATCAATGGGCAACTGCGCAGTTGCACCTAAAGAAAGAAGGGCAGCACAAGTTCAGTTTCCATCCTTTTCAGATCCTGATGCTACCACAGTCATTCTAGTATTAGTTGTCAAGATCTCCAGCTTTGTATTGTTAAAAGTTATTAATTTCTAATATTAATAATGGGGTGTTGTCCACATTGCCCATTTAATAGAGAAAACAGAATAACACCCTACAATACTTTGTAGGTTTTTTTCTCGTAAAAGAGAAAGAGTTACCCAACAGAGCATATTTTCTAGAAAGAAGATAAGATGGTGCTTTCTAACCAGGAATTTAAAAGAAGTCTAGAACTTGAGAGTTAAAGTTGGAAATTTAAGTTACTGCACCTTCAGTTCAGATTGTTCTTTATAAGCAATAGGGAGGGGGTGGGTGTCAGTGGGTAGGAATTATGGAATGGAAGCTAGGAAAACACAAAGTAACCAAAAGATCCATAGGTACATGTTCATACCAGTCATGCTGCTATTAAGAATAAAATGTAAAGACTTTTTTTTCTGGCTGACTTCCCAGTGCAAGTGTTTTATTTCTCCTCCCACCTGCTTCTCCTCAGGAATAATGTAATGAACTGAGTAAGACATTTGCATTATTCATATTTGCTATTTAATCACATCTTGGGTACACGATTAAGGAAAATATATCAGAAAGTAGCATTCTCTATATTCCCAGCCTTCTACTAAAAAGTTTCCAAATGGAGATACTTGTTTCATAGCCTCATGCTATTTCCTGCTCTTTAGAGCTAGTGTTTTAACCCACCAAAAATGTTTTATTCCCATGACCATGTCTCCTTATTTCAGACAATAATAATCTTTGAAGTAGAACCTTTCTTTTTTATATTTATATATATGAAAATTGCCATATACTCCTGTCTACCATCGCAGTAATATCTTAAAAGAATCCCTAGGAAGACACTTAAGTGAAACTCCCCTCACAAATTTAGATCAGCTATGGCTAGTTAAATTACCTTTTGTGAGGAGTTTATTACCAAATACTGCAAAAGGTTTTCCCTTATTCACCCCACAACTCAAGTTAATAGATCTTTAATTGCTCATGTCCCATCTCTCTCTGGTGAAACGTTGCCAAACTCCTTTTCTCAGAAGGGAACAAGTTCTCAAGATACTGTGTGGCTGTATTAAGACTAATATGGTTATTACAGCATGGCAGTAGAAATGCCTGACCAAAAGAGCAGCCACGTTTCATGAAATCTCTAAAGACATAATGCAAACGAAAGATAAAGATGGCATTGTTAAAGGAATATTGAGAGTCAGGTATTGCCAGTCTGTTTTAAAAGGTATTAACCTAGGCTTGGCAGGAGTGTTACCACACATGTAAGTTTGCAGGGTTTCACTCACAACTCCAGGGAAAATCAGGCTTGACAATTAGTAGACTTGCACAAAGACCTGTGTCCTGCACCTCTTCTATCAGCATTCCTGGCTGCTGCCCTGGCTGTAATTCAAGTTCAAGCAGTTACAAAAGCTTAAGAAAAAGCCAAGCCCATCCCCTGTTGGACTGAGGTGAAGCATCTTCAGACCCTCCCACCCCCAGACCATCCAGACCACAGAACTAAGAGACTGGTCAAACAGTAAGCAGCCTTCAGCTTTGCTCCAGAGGCTGCTCTGAATCCATAACTGAGCATGAATTCCTTTGAAAACAGCTCTGATAGGCATAGTTTACAATCTAGGCTTGAAAACAGGCTTCACTCTCCAAGTAGCTGCCCAGGCAGATAAATAGCTGAGGCCATGAGAATTGTGGGGGCTCTTTGGGGTCTTCCCCTCTTCCACAGGAGTGCCATATAATTAGTTTCTGTGGAAGAGTGCCCTTGGCATGGGCTAGAAGGAGGGTGGTTTCCAATTTATTTGTACATGAAATAAGAACGCAAGTAAAATTGAAAAAATGTGCTTCTTTTCCTAATATGAATGCAGTTCAATATGAATGCATTTTATGATTTGAATGACAAGAAGATGTCTAAGTAAAAAGACATAGCATTTGGGGATTTTCCATTTTGAGCCAAGATTTCCGAGTTCAGCATTCTCATAAAAATTATTCCAACAGGGACCATTACAAAGTGCTGTTGCTTTCCTGTAGAAATTAAAATATAAGCATCCATGCTGAAAAGAGAAATTCTAGAAAATATTCTTGATGTGCAAGAGAAATACTCTTCTGAGAAATTGCCATTACTTTCAGGATACTTCCAAGCTAGCATAAAACCAGTGGTCCCTTATTTCAGCAACTCGATAAATGTAGAGTTAAAACAGTCTCTTGTACACAGGAGGATCATTAAACGCACCAGAGAGAAGGGCCAGGGCAATTCACTTCCATTGGTCAAATCTATAGGGAAAAGATGGCCCTGCCAAATTCAATTTACTTTATTATGTTGGAAAAACGAATGCTTCTCTTAAAAAAAAAACCCAGACGCAATTATAAATATAAGCAAGTATATTCCGTTTTGCAGAAGGTCATGCATACAAGAAAGAGGCATATGGAATTGTTTCAAGAGTTAAATCAGAAATTTCAGACTCTGGACAGATTTCGGGATGTACCAAAATCAGGCAGTATGGTAAGTGTCCTTCTATTATATTTAAAATATGGTGGATCCTAAACAACAAGGAAACAAGAGCCCTTTGACTTCAGTACATTTCCCAAGAAGACCTCACCTTTAGGTACCTCAGAAATGAGAACAAAAGCTATTTTCAGTAATCCAACCTATGATGAGACTCATTACGTTCCACAATTAGACCATAACTAACTCACTAACATCATTGTAGATGACAAGTAATTGAACTGTAGGGAACGCATTTCAAATCTGTATGTGCCTACTGTGTCTAAGGGGCTTTATATAGAGAAAGCAGCTCACTGATATAATTTGACCAATAGGGCTTTTCCTCTAGCTAGGCAAGGGATAATAAATTAGATACTTACAAACAAGTCCAGATAGATTTACCTATATATGCAATGGTCCAGAAAGCACATGAAATCTCTGTAATGCCATGTCTTTTCCATAATAGGTTTATAAATATTTACCATGGGAAAAGCAAAAATTAAATCATCCTGAGTTGAGGCTGCTATCATCATGATTCAAATTTTTCCACACACACTCATATGCACATGCATAACACCCTGACTACATCTGATGATGAGAGCAAGGAAATAGTTGATTCTGCCTAATTAAAACAGCTAATTTAGTCTGACATATTTTTTATCGGTAATATTTTGATTATAAATAATTTTATATAATTTTATAATGTGAAAATTGTATATTAAATGGAATTGAGCTAGAATCATTGTATTGTATAACTTTTTCAGAAGAGCTGCTCTCAGACATGAAGAAGAGGTATTAAGCAGATGTGAGGCCAATGGATTTACATCATTTACATCATCTTAATCCAGCAGAAATTTAGCCCTGATTCTTTGATGAACCTTTATCTGTGATATGTGTTATTTTGTATCAAGTTCTCACTCACTCCCCCTTTTGAGATCAGCTGACATGTAAAGTTTTCATTTGTCTCCCTACTTGAGATTTGCTATTCACATAAAGCTTGAATTAATTCAAAATCTCAAAGGGAATCTCAGTGGAAGAGTTGTGTTTACTCTGTTTCACGTCGGTGCTGTGCTTTTGAAAGCTCTGCTAATAAAAGCTGCCTAGAGGAATGGTCTGTTTGTGAGACAGTCAGAGAGTGATCCAGGTACCTAAATATAGGCATCTCAGGCTATTTTAAACAGAGGTCTTGGTTTACAGCACAGTATAGGCAGTGATGATACAGGACTCAAAGAAGATCTGCACCTCTCATGAAAGATAGTTGGAGATCAACCAGAAAGTCTAAAAGCCTCTTAGATGGTGCAAAAATATTGGATTTTAGCAACTAAATCCCACCCATCATGCCACAGCAGAAATCTCTAATTAAATTGGTCCATAAAGTCTTTACCTTATAAAACCTAGCATTAAAAAAAAAAATCATTCAGTAGAAAATAACCACCTTTCAGTCTGTTAATCCTAATATACATGAGCTCATCAGCCTGTAAGGCAAGGTGGCTCTCACAGCATTTTCAAGGTTTCTGTCGTTCTGCCGTGCACCTGCCGCAATTCAAAATCCAGCTGGCAGTCTCTATTTTAAATCACTCCATATTTCAGGCAACAAACTCTTCTCAGTTACCTTCCTTTCTCTTCTCCCTCTTTTCTACACTCTTCTCCCACTTTTCTCCCACTGTTAGAAAGATGTCTATTGGTACTGGATCTCTCAACCCATTCCTCACGTATATTGGTTCTGTGAAAGAAAGGGCTTCGCTGGCAGCTCAGGTGAGGAGCCTGCCAAAGTGTTGATTGCTCACAAAGAAAGAGTCTCAGCGGTGCCGAGCACCCACCATCCTGGCTCCCTGCAAAGCCATTTCCCCTCTCCAGCTTCTGTGTCTCGTGAGAGCACGTCAGCAATCAGCCTTATAAATGGAAACTGCTTTATTTCATCTTTGATTTTAATTCTTCTTTCTTTGGTCTTCAGGAGAACTCAGGACCGAGCAAGGCTCCATGGGACAGTTTCAAAACCACAGGTGACTACCAACACTATACAACGATAAATGTATTAGACACAGAGGCAAAAGATGCTTTAGAACTCAGACCAGCAGAATGGGAGAAGTGTCTGAACTTGCCTTTAGACGTGCAAGAAGGTGACTTTCAAACAGAAGTTTAACAAAAGCAAACTGAACAAAACAGAAACAAAGTAAAAATAATTCATTGCACTGACAGTAAAAAGACTTCAGGAATCCTGACGATCCTGACACTCCTGTCTGAACATTGCAACTCCTTTATGTCAGGCTCTTCCTGTGCCAAATGTCAGTGGTTTTTTCGTACAGTATATTCCCACTAGTGTGGCTAGTGGAGAACCAGGTGTACAATTCTTACCATCGTGTGTTGTAAGTACCCGTGGAATGGATTTGTAAGGTAATCTTTATAGATAAACCTCAAGCAACGATTCATGTTGTAACAGCTTCATTTGGTTTAGTTTTCAAAAAACTTCACCATGAAGCACAATGTATATATTTATGCAGTTTTTAAAGTTTATAACAGTCTGTTTGGCCATTACTACACTTTTTACTTTATAATATAAAAGCAAAGTTTTTGTCATTAAATGAATGTCTGTTGAGCTACATTCTTCATTGCTTTAAATGCAATAAAGTAATAATCTCACTTTTATATGAATAATATATTTCACATCTTTATTATTGCAGTTTTCTCTGGAAAGCTCAGAATAGCTTTCTCTGCTGCAGCTGTGTATAAAATATTTAAAATGTTGTATGGTGTAAATAAACCTTTGTCTACATATCAGTTTCCTAGTGCATTTTATTCCATATTGTTTCTCTTATATTTGAATATTTATAAAATTTTCTTTAAAAGCACAAATATTGAATAGGTATTTGCAGTTTTAATAGCATGTTGTATGTAGCTTCTGCAAGAAGTTTCTAAATCATATTAGTAGGCTTGTAGCCATTCTGCATTTTCTTAGGTATTCTTTTCTGACAGTGTACCATATAAATTGGACTTGTCAGAATTATATTACAATTGTTCTGTTTTATAAGAATTTTTATCTTGTTGTAGAAAGACAAATAATAGAAAATAAGTTAAGTTTCAATGCACAGCACCCAAAGAAAACACTTAGAATCATTATGTCTTGTGCATGGTCTTGTTGCTGTATAACAAAAAATAATCTCAAGATTAAAAAAATCCTGAGTATTTTAGATTAAAAAAAAAACCAAAACAATGAACCAAATCCCAAAAAAATTAGTCAGTTTCATTATAAATCAAGAAAAGAGTATGATTTGTATTGAAAATACAGTTAAACAATTAGGAAAAGGAAGATTAAATCTCCTTTTCCATGCACAGAATCAAAACCAGATCTTCAAGACTCTCATCTACAGCATAGCTGTAGGGGACATAGATGAAGGATATCTCAAATCTTCAGAAGTCATAGTTCTAGAAAAAAGTTTCAAAAACTATTTTGGTTCCTGCTTTACAAAACTGAATATGGTGCAGCCTACTAGCTGGAGAAATCTTAGAGAAGAAGAAAACATGACCACCAATCTGCCTAGGAAGAAAAAAGACAAGAATAGAGGCTTGCCAGTGCAAACTTAACCCAGAGCGTTGGAAGAGGAAGATCAGCATCCATCTGTTAAGAGAAAAGTAGTTAGGATCAACCTTAGGACCAACCTTCAGGAAAGTGTTTCAGTTTGACAATCTTTTCTCCAGGCCATAAGGTATTTAAGTCACAAGAAGGAGCCTGACTTTGCCCGCTTTGAGTGAGCACCTCATGCTGAGTGCCGACTTCTCTAATCTAATGCCTCAGGGTTTAAATCTTTAAACAAGTGAAAAATAATGAGTCACCAGCCTGGTACCAAGTCCAATAACTGACTTAGGTGCCTAGAGGTTAGATGGTGAAGTACTATCACTCTCAGTAAGTTTGCAGACAACGCTAAATTGTGCAGGAATGTCAATCTGCTGGAGGGCACAAAGGCTCTGCAGAGGGATCTGGACAGGCTGGATCAATGGGCTGAGGCCAACTGTGTGAAGTTCAACAAGGACAAGTGCTGCATCCTGCACTTGGATTACAACAATGCCCTGCAGCGCTACAGGCTGGGGTCAGAGTGGCTGGAAAACTGCCCAGCAGAAAGGGACTTGGGGGTACTGGTTGACAGCAGCTGAACATGAGCCAGCTGTGCCCAGGTGGCCCAGAAGGCCAATGGCACCTGGCCTGTATCAGCAATAGTGTGGCCAGCAGGATGACAGCAGTGATTGTCCCCCTGTACTGGTGAGGCTGCCCCTTGAGTCCTGTGTCCAGTTCTGGGCCTCTCAATTTAGGAAGGATGTTGAGGTGCTGGATCATGTCCAGAGAAGGGCATCAAGGCTGGCAAAGGGTCTGGAACACAAGTCCTGTGAGGAGCATCTGAGGGAGCTGGGAGTGTTTAGCCTGGAGAAAAGGAGGCTCAGGGGAGACCTTATCACTCTCTACAATGGCCTGAAAGGACGTTGCAGCCAGGTGGGGGTCAGGCAACCAGCAACAAGATGAGGAAGTGGCCTCCCTTGCGTCAGGAGAGGTTTAGGTTGGACATCAAGAATTTCTTCACAGAAAAGGTGATTAAACATTGGACTGAGCTGCCCATGGAAGTAGTGGAAGTGTTCAAGGAACAACTGGATGTGGCACTCAGTGCTGTGGTTTGATTGGGAAGGTGGTGTTCAGTCAAAGGTTGGACTTGATGATCTTGGAGGTCTTTTCCAGCATTAATGTATCTATGATTCTATCATTCTATACTATGATACATCAATCAAACAGAACTGGCCCCTTTTCAAGAGACTGGTGCAGAAGGAGGCAGATGGCATGGCTGGCTATGCAGCCTACTAACTTTTCAGATCAGATAGTGCACCAAAACCTCTCACTACATACAACAGAAACTGCACATTTTTTAAGGATTTCGTTCCATATGGTAAGAAGTCTCAGAGCGTTTTACCAAATTTCTAATTTTTGAGCCCAAATCAGGAAGCTTAGACCCTTGAATCCAGATATAAGCCTTAGCATCCTCCTTGACTGATCTAAACATAATACAAACCTTGAACACCTTGGTATTTCAATAACTGTAATGCAGAAATTATTTTTATAAGCTTTATATCACCTAACTCCTGTTCGGTGGCGGTCTAGTTACAACTGTAGAAAGCTTAGGGTAGGCTGCAAACTTACCCAGGAAACATGATAAATCAGTTTACACTCAATACGCTGCTGACCCAGTTGTGCTGTTATTAATAACCCAGTGGATTCAGGTTTAGCATTAGCCTGGGTGTTTATGTATCACACGGCAGTCACAGATGTGCTTTCAGTGTCTGAGCAGCAACATTCAGTGCCTCTTTATTTAGTGTTTGTGCTGCTCTGAGCAGAAAATCCTAGGCATTTTTATTTTCTTACCTATTTCATATTTAGAAATTAGAAGCAGGCTGAAATCCAGTATATTTGCCTACTGGTTTGACTACTTCCTATTAAAACAGAGTTTGTTTACCATAAGCAAGATGCCACTCATTCTTGCAGTTTCTGCTCAATGCCTCTGAAATGATGAATGTCAGACTGAGTCCAGCAGGAGAGTACAAACTTTTATGCACTGGCTTAAATGTTGATAAAGCACTGAGTAATGTTTGGCATTATATTATATGCAAATAAAAATTAAATCAGGACTCCCTAAATTATACTAGACAGATATGGCAGGGGACCCTGCATTTGCCTGCCAGCTAGTGCCACTCTGCACAGCCTGGCAACATCAGCTGGGCTCCAGCTGCAGCTACAGAAAGGTTCAGGTTTTGAGGGTGGTTCAGGTGTTTGAGGGCTCAGCCAGTGTTGCTGTCACCAGAACTAGAGGAGACAGAGGCAGCTGAGCTCAGCCCAGAGTATACCCAGAAGTTTACCCACTCAAAATACACATTCCCTAGATGTATATACAAAAGGCAAAAATCTTTTTTATTAAAGGCTTCATTTTCTCAACAGTTTAAATACATATTAGCAGTTGCATAAAACCATGTATAGTTCCTCTGTCTTTTTCTTACATGCATATTCAGGGAAAGATTTTTTTTTCTGGCAAATTAATGCTAAACAAAATATGGCCTGGACTTTTCAGTGTAGGGGAGCAGTGCACACAGGAAATCTAGACAAGCAGCCAGAGATAACTCAGACAGTAGTTCAAGATGTCTGTGATTTCAGATCTAAGACTGTGTAAAGGGGTTTGGTGTTGATAGCAAAATTATTTGCTACATGGACCTTTGCCAAAGTGATGTTATTTAACCCAGAAACTTGGAGGTAAACTATGAATTATTCACTATTAAACTTCAGCTCATACTCAAATATCTCTTGGAAATAGGAAGGGAGGAGAGTGTGAGTGATGCTACAAGGGATGAGAGGTAGGATAGCAGTGCTGCCATTCTGATGCACCTTTGGAGTACCATTGGTCTGATGGTGGTATATATGTAATGCTAATGACTCTTAATGATAAAGATTTAGGACAAAAGACACAATGAGCTAGAGGTCTTTTCCATTTAATTGACTACTGGGTCTGAATTTCTTCTCAGTCAATGAATCGGTGCTCTTGGAAGTGTTGTCCTGACACTCCTTTGAGATCATCATTTGTTTCCATGATGATAAGACATATATAATCTAATATTGTTTTACACAGGATTAAACTGGGATAATCTCTTTTAAAAACAAAAAAAACAAACAATGAAACAAAAACCATCCAAGCCCCAAGCTGCATCAGGAGAAATTCTCTCTAATGTTTTGTCCCTGTTTCCCATAGTTGCTAGGCAGTGCTGTACTTAGAGAGCAGATTTAACAAAAGGTCTCCTTCCCACTTGGAAGCAGGCATCCATCACAGCATCACGAGTACGCTTTCCATTGGGTTATACAAGGGGATGCAGAAATCTCTGTTGGCAATCAGCAGATAGCAGACTCAGTTCCTCAGGCATTGGCTTGAGGCTGTGCTGCATTTCTGGATAAGCCACCAGAAGCAGTTTGTATGAGCAAACTTTATTTCCCTCTCTCAAAAAAGTATCATAGGGCTCACTTGTGCAATCAAACCGCTTCCCATGTGCTGAGGGAAGAATCCAGAGAGGTACCCAGCTGAATATGTGCTTGGGGAGCTGTGATTCATTTCTAGCCAGGTCTCAAACAGTGCAATGCTGTAATCTTTTCTACTTACTTTTTTAGTAACATCTGTCTTTGCAAGGAAAGCAAGAGTGGCCTCACTAAGAAAAATTGTATTACTGGTAAGATAGGCGTGACTACCAACCCTAGCACTCCCACCAAAGCGTTCTGTCCATTAATTACAATTGTAAGATAAAGTAAGAGCCATTTATCTGGTTTTGACAAAATTGCCTCTTGAGCTGCATAGGACCATCCTGTGGCACTAAGTTCTCAAATTAACTATGCTACAGTACTGATCCTCTTGTTTGTTCTTCACTAATGTAATTTTATACCTCATTACTTCTTGTGAGGAACAGTTAATAACTTAAATCAATTCACCTTCCTCCCTCGACTATACAGGTTACTGCTATCAGCCCCAGAGTTACCTCTTTTTTCAGGATTACAAACTGTTCCGGTTTGGCCAAATTCAGAAATATATATCCTCTGAGAGAACCACCCCTCCCCCCACCAGGTTCGGGAAAAAATAAATTTTCCTCGAAGGAAAGTGAAGAAGATAAAACTATTTATTTAACAAACACACAGGAAAGGAAAATAATGTTAGATGGTAAAATCTTTCACTGTAGAGGAAAAACCTGGGAAAGTGTTCGAGTCCTCCCTTTGGTCTCCTCAGAGCTGGGGCTTGGCCCAGAGCCAGGCCCTCTGTGCCCGATGGAAAGTCCTCCCGATGTGCTCTGATGTTACAGCAATCAAGCAGTCCAGTAGAAAAGGGAGAAAATCTGAAATTCCAGAGAAGGAGAAGTTCAACTCTCAGCCTCTCTCCGGAGAACAAGAAACTGGAAAAACTGGCCAAAAGCTGACTGGAAAAGCCGCAAGCCGGGTGCTTCCTCGCTCCCATGCCCCAGCTGGGGAAAAAAAACCTGCTATCTTTATGTGACCTAGAACAAGCTGCAAACTGCTTTGAGAAAGTTTTGCTCAGTTTTTTTCTTCCCCCTCTCAGGCTCAGTTTAGAGGCATAGAAAGGCCCAAAAATTAATTTCTGGGCATAGGCAGCGATATGGGATACACAGCATAAGGTCACGCCAAGACACAAACCCATGTTCAGTTAGTTTCCATGTAGAAGTCTTTCCCTGATTTCTGCTATTCCTGTGCCCTTTACAGCTTTTTCAAGTCTGCTAAGTTCTTAAATGAGTTCAGTAAATCCATAACTCATTAGATTATTCTGTTTGTTTCATGTAGAAAAGGAAAAACTCGATGAGGAAGCTTCTAAAATTCCTTTTTATTCAGTAGGAGAAAAAGAAAACTCAGAAATAAGCTTTGACTTTTTAATCTAACCATTTAATGGAAAAGGCATCACCATCTCTTTGAGCAAGAAATGGGCACCAGCAGCTTCTCTTATGTAATTCTCTTGAAGAGTACACTGAAATTTTTCTTTTCTGCTTCTCCTTCTCCCTGGTGATGTGAATGCCAACTTTCTTTCTTAAGTTGCACTGTTGCACCAAGACTGACAGGGAGCTCTCTACAGCCTACTGACTAAGTTTTACACTCTGAAAGTGTGTAAAACTTACATGAATCCTTTCAGATGGAGTAGTAGCTGTTTCCTACACCCTGAAGTGTGATGAATTCTGAGCTTTTATTTAAATGTTTGTAAACCTCTTTCCTCTAGCTGTGTGTCCAGAGTGATGCCTGTCATTTCCTGACTCTCTTCTTGAAAACCTAGAATGGGCATCTAAGACAGGAAAGGGCTTTGGGATCTGCTGCTCATGTCTGCTCATCCCTGAGACTATGAGTTAAGCTCCTCAGTAGAGGTGGGATTTAAGAAATGGCTCTAGTCTCAGTGTTTTCTTGTTGATTATCCTGGGCAGCTATTGGGAAGCCCAGCTGGAGATGTCTACTTTGTATGCACTGTATCAGCAGATAATGTGCCTTGTTCAACACATGGAGGCAAGCATAGGAAATAGGCACCTAAAGAACACCTTCATAACACAATGCTGACTATCAAAAAATCCAAGTCCTTTTGTGGATCAAATCCTTAAGAATTGAAATACTTTTAAAAATCTGGTTCTCAGAATCCAGTTTTAAGAAGAGCAAAATCTAGTGTTTATTTCCCATTATCAGTTCAATGATTTATCGGATTATATCCCTAAATTATTGATTCAGGAAATTGCAAAAGGTGATGTCTGAAGGACCTCATAGTATAAAAAAAGAAACTGGAATTGATTAGTATGTATGTTCAATTTTTTATTTGGTGTCTTCTTGGACCCAACCACTTTATTTCCTGCTCTTCTCAAGAACTGTGTATTAGGAGAAGATTTTCAGAGCTCTTTTTAGTAATTAGGTTCCTAAATCAAGCAAGAATTATCTATGGTTTGTAAAGACAGATAGGTAGAATTCTTTCCATCTAATTTAGAATTCTAACCAAAATATTGTCCTGTCAATATTTCAAGCATAGAATTCTGCAGGGCAATCTAACTCTGCCTGTCATAGCTGTCCAGGTTATTTTTGCAACCTAAAGGAAAAGGGAAGCACCTCTGAAGCCCAGCTAGACCCAGCCAGTTCTCTAAGTCTAAACAGATTGATTGCACAAAGAATTTTAAAGCCTCATGAGGGCAATAAAATTATTCTAAATTAAGCACCAGATTTAGTAGGATTTAGACCTCAACTTGTGAGCTGAAGTCTAAACTCCCATTATAATCACTGAAGAACAGGTCAATACAGTCAATGGAGTTTGAAAGCCAATTCAACTTTCCCTTTACTAGAAGAAGGATGCAGTTAATATGAGATGGCTCACATTTTGTGAAACGTTTACATGGGGACTGCACACTGACTTCACACCACGTCTAAAATTATACTAGTCATTTCTGTTTTAACATGGGGATCCTGCTCCAGGGGAAGATTTTCTGAGATGCTCCAGGATATCCTGCCTCCATCTTTCACTCCAGAGAGGCATGGGATTATGGGTTCTCTGTCAGTTTTGCCAACTTCTTGAGAATGTCAGAGCTGCTCACACTATCACACCGTGCCCCAATTTAATCAGAATGTGCCTTGCCTGCCCCTCTTTTGAACATTTATGTCAGTTCAAGGAGAGGATTCACTTTCCTTATAATTTTATTGCTACACCTCTAAATCCTGTATGTGCATTATCCAGATTCTCATCCTCCTGAGAGGTAAAGGACCACAACCCAGGACAACTTAAGCTGCCAAGTATAAGTAGACTGTGAAAAAGCACATTCTGGAAGATTAAATATGGGTCAGACAGGCATGACAGAGTTATAGAGCCTGGAAAATTGCACTGTTATGCTTTGAGCTGATGTTAGATTTCAGCCACAAATGGTCTGATAGAACATGAATGCTTGCCTGGCACTACAGTCTTGATTTTTCACTCCATGAGAATTTCCCAGCTATTGGGCAACAGTCAAGCCCCTTTTTTTTTTTTTTTTTTTTTTTTTTTGGATTCTAGCCCTCCAGTGCTTTCATTTCTGTTTACATAAAGGCCAGACTTGAGAAGATGACAAGTGTGTTTAACAGGGGTACTGTGCGATGCCTTCCTAAAACTTAGAAGGTGGTGGTTCAAACCTTTCTCAGATGAGTAGGATGGGGAAGCTTTCCAGCTTCCTCTTGCTGTCTTCTGACCAGCAGATAATTATGCAAAGACAATCTGCCCCTCAGAGCACATAAAGCCAGTCATATTAGTGGGTAGACTCAGGCCATGCCATCTGAGAAGAAATTACACATTATAATTGCCACAAAAACATGAGGATGGTTTCTCAATGGCTCCCTTAACAAACTAATTTAAAACCAACCAGTTCTCAAGGGAGATTACACAGAAGTAGAAAGGATAATCTCTTGCACCGTAAAAAACCCTCCACTTATCATTCCATGAGAAAGGAGGGAATATTGTTTTGTATTACAGTCCAACCCTAATCTGTGCCAGAAATGGTGGCTTTCAGGTTCTATATGCAAAACTGTGCAAAAAAAATTTTCATTCTCTCTCAACTAAGAAAATAAGATAATATTATAAACTTTTAGAACACCAATGCTTAATTCTTGGTCTGAAATAGCTGTATATAATTTCATCACACATGATTTCAAAAAAATGTTCAAAATCATCTGTCTCAGCACCATGTTATAACATGATGGCTATCTTTTGGGGGCTGTGCTGGTTTTGGCTGGGGTAGAGTTAATTTTCTTCACAGTGGCTGGCATGAGGTTGTGTTTTGGATTTGTGCTGAACACAGGGTTGATAATATAGAGATGTTTTTGTTATTGCTGAGCAGAGCTTACACAGAGCCAAGGCCTTCTCTGCTTTTTGTATGGCCACACTGGTGAGGAAGTTGGGGCTGCATGAGAGGTTGGGAGGGGACAAAGCCAGGACTGGTGACCCAAACTGACCAAAGGGATATTCCAAACCATGTGCTCCCTACTGAGCACATCATGCTCAGTACATAAAGTGGGTGGAAGAAGGAGTAAGGGGGGAAGTTTGGAGTGATGGTGTTTGTCTTCCCAAGTCACTGTTACCTGTGATGGGGCCCTGCTCTCCTGGAGAGGGCTGAACACCTGCTTGCCCATGGGAAGCACTGAATTAATTCCTTGTTTTGCTTTACTTGTGTGCAAGGCTTTTGCTTTCCCTGTTAAATTGTCTTTATCTCAAGCCATGATTTTTGTAGCTTTTACCCTTCCAATTCTCTCCCTGATCCTACTGGTGGGGGAGTGAGTGAGCAGCTGTGCAGTGCTCGGCAGCTGGCTAGTGTTAAACCACAACAGGGACAATTATCCAGGCAATTAAAAGGTATTATAACATTTCCATATATTCAAAGTGTAAGAAACTAATTTTGACCTAAAAATTTTATTTTTTGAGAAAGGTCCTTACAAAGATGTGTATTGAATTAAAAGAAGATTTTAAGTAGTTTTTTTCTTTACTTTACAATGGTCACTTAACACCCCATGCTCCTCTAAAACTGTGATGGCAGTAAAGAAATTGATTAATTTTGGTAATGGAAAGCAAGATCATTCTTTTCCCAGCAATCAATGCTTGCATAACAAGAGGTCCCCTATTTTAATACAGAAACCTCTTAGAGGATGGCAGCCTTCAAAGTATTCATTAGAACTTCTTAAGAACTCAATGCAAAAAGTCTCCAAAAGTTAGAAAGAAAACATCCTTTATTCCTCTTGTTTGTAATGGGTTCCCAAGACAGGGTCCAGTTTTTGCATCAAAATAGGAGGGCGAAACCTCTGTTAGACAGCCTCTTTTTCCATTTTCAGTCCACCTGAAATCACCAAGTACTGGAGAGCTTTGGAAACTTCAATGATCTGAAGACACCACGGAGTTCACTACAGCTATGGAAATCAATAGCACATTTTGTATGGGTTTTTAGCCGGTAAGTACTTGACTACAAAACCCTGCGTTCTCAGGTCATTTTTCATGGCTTTACCATTTTGAAATTTTGCCTTCAGAACAATTTCTTCCAATCTTGGCCAGCTCTGTGGCATTGTATCAGCAAGCAAAGAATTAAGTAGACAACTTTGTGGAGAGGGGTAGTTTTCTAAAGCTAGTGCTTAAAGAATTTTTTTTTCTCAAGATATGTTGTCTGATTTTGAATAATTTGGAATAAAAGGCATCAACAAAAGGCTTCTTACTGAAAAAAAATAAACAAAAAAAGCCCAGGATACTGGTGTACGTCTCTCTGCACAGTGCTTTTGGCCCATCCCTCCTACCTCTCTGCATGGCAGTCCTGTTGGACATACCAACTGGTTGCCTCAGCTTGATGTCATCTGCCAGCCTGGTAAGAATGCATTACCTTGCACCATTGACAGAGGTTAAATTGGACAGATCTCAAAAGAGACCCCTGCAGTGCTACATTTATAATCTGTCTCTAAACCCACAAACTCTCTGAGTTTACTTTTTTTACCCCCCTGGGTTTTCCATCCACCTACTGCCATCCTCTTGGCATCTTAAGTTGGGTACAGTTATAGAATCATAGAATTTCCTGGTCTGGAAGGGCCCATAAGATCATCTAGTTCCAGCACCCCTGCCTTGAGAAGTGTTACCTTCCACTGGACCAGGTTGCTCAAATCTAATCACTACCAAAAATAAGACCAAAATTATCAGCTCCTACAACTGTCATATCTTCAAACCATTTCACTTCTCCAAGGATGGATCTCCTGAGATAATATTTGCAATTTAACAGGCTGCAGCTTACACACTGCTTGAAGACCTCTTCCACTGCACAGGTAGAAATATTGAGCAAGTGAGATTATTTGAGGAAACCTGTCTGATTGCAAATAGGTATTTCAGGTAACTAAATAGTTGCTGCCATACCAGCTGCTGTATCAGGAAATGCTTGTCAGCTTGTATCCACATTCAACTTTATCACATAGACCAAAGGTAACAGGACGTATTTATCTCTCTTTAATCACTGTGTTTTGACTACTTGTGACCTGTACTGTGACTTAGATATTGATTCTAGTCTTTTTTAGGGTAAATATTGATACAGTTATAACTTTCATCGAATTTCCAGATTGCCTTTCCACCCAAGATAGATGACTGGGTTTAACAGTCATTACATAGTTGACTAAGAGAGATATATTTTTTATATTTTTGAAAGTGAATAATTAATGTATTCTCCATTCTTCCAAAACATCTCTTTCAAAGAAATGCTAACCATTTATTAAAAGATAATGATAAAAAACCTGTATGAATAATACTTCAGGATGGTAATATATTCATTTTCAAATATGAGTGATGAATATTTTTGAATCTTATTTTTACACAATAACTGTGTTATACCATATTGTTATTAGCTCTTAGATTACTGTGGGAAATGCCAAGGCTGGGCAGGGAAAGTTTTGCTCAAGGTCCCCAGACCCTGTTCCAGGATGGAGCAGGTGTGCACTTCAGGTGATGCTCTGTCCACCACTCCCATCAAACCTCTGTAGGTCTTAAGCATAGGAACATGCTGGCTGCTCAACCTTCCTTTCTCTTGTCTGACAGCAGAGGACAGCACACAGTATGTTTTTGTATCCCAGCAGGTTGCCAGGCCCAAGCAGTGAAGGGAAGGCAAGGCAGTAGCTGTGTAATACGGGAGGGATGGCCCAGCAGTAACAGACTTGTCAGTCACCAGGAGGTTGCTTGTTCGTTTTTTCCAGAAACCGATTCTTTCTCCCAGCTCCTGAGAAGCTGTACACTGCCACCCTCCCATACTGAAACTCCACTAGGAATGCAGCCAGATGTGTGCTCAGGAGGAACTTGTCAACATGTCCTTCACTGCCTGTGCTGCAGTTCTTTCACCACCAGCTATAAATTCCTGCCCTTAGTTTGGAGACAGGCCTTACTCCATCTCCTTCTTCTGCTGGCCCATGTAGAAGTGAGGCAATTAGCAACACTGTAACTCCCTTTGATGAGAGAAAAGAAGAGAAAAAATCCCAGCACCAGCATATCCTGCCATTGTGCACTCTCATTCTTCTGACCCTGAGGGGAGATGACCAGATACCCTTGCTGCACTCCAGCACGAAGACCCGGTTACTACTAGTCCTTATTCTAAAGCATGAGAGAAGTGAAGGCTCTAATTCTCCATCCTTCTCTCAGGCCTAAAACTGCTGAGGGGTGCACATTACCCTCTGCCTGGCACCATTTGGGATGTGCAGCATACATCTGGGACGTGCAGAAGCAAATTGATGATTCTACCTCTGCCACTGACCTTTCTGCCATACCTTCTTGACAGCAGTACTGATTGTGTAGATGGAAGAAGGATGGGAAAACAAAGTGGACTGTCTCAGCCATTTAATGGAAAAAGGGAGTCAAATATCCCATCCTTCTTTTTGAAGAATTAAGAATGATGGAATCACTAAGAACTTTGTTGTGGACTCTTATTTGCTGGCCTGCTGCCTGAAGAAAAGTATTTAAAAGATTGAGAGGTCTACAAGAGAAAAAGGAGATTCTAGAATAGATTGAGGATGGCAGGACTTAAGTAAAGCTGTTTAAATTGCATTTTTGTCTCAAAAGCCTCTCCAAAAAACCTTTAGCAGCTCAGGTTATCAAAGGAATTTCACAGTGATCAGAAACCAAATTATTATAATTCACTGACTTCCTGGTTCAAGAAGTGACTGTTGCAAAGTTTACTAGCATTTCAAAGGGATGCCTCATCTCAGCAGCTGCTTTTCGTGTCCCAGATGTCTATCTGCCCTCTCTGTGAACTGACACACAGTGGTGTGCTAGTTAGTTCCACTTCTACATCAAAGCTCATAAAATGAACCCCCTGTTCTCTCCAGGATGTGAATGTTTATGAAACGCCAGTCAGCAACCTTGACTGCAACCAGCAGCACCTATTTTTGAAGCCAGCAGGCTTTTTAGCTTCATGCTACACAACAACAGCATCAGAGTCAAATATCATGAAGACTGAATTAACCTGGATGAGAAAAAGAAGCCAGAGAGTTCTTCTTGCCAGGGAATGCTTCAGCTTTATTGCAGCCACACTGTCATCTGTGTCACCATAGATGGGCACAAACAAGAAAAATGTATGCCCTACTGCCTAAGGCGTTCTGAACAGGCAGGAAGGCTGGTGAAGAATTTGTTTTGGTGACAGCTGGAGAGGCCTAGAGGGCTGTCAGCTCAAATACAGTCAGATTGAGAATTAATTCCCACATGCAAGATGCAGGTATTGGCATCAAAATTTGGAACCCACTCAATCAGGGGAGCAGCAGTGTCTGCTCTGGTCAGCAGGGGATGTGTCATTTGCTGTGGTACTCTCTGAAATATACAGGTTCAGGGATTTCACTTCGACAGAGTATTCTTGGAGATGCATAAGATGACTGTTTCAAGTTCCTGAGTACTGGAAAATCCTTCTCTTTTACAGGAGAGCCATAAAAATTTTGCTCCAAAAAAAGAGAAAGTTTGCAAATGAAATTGCTTGAACTGCAGGTAGATCACCTTATTTTGAGAGATAAACAAATTAGGATGGGTTTTGTTCTTTGTTATAACACATAAATCTGGAATAAATCCATAGGTGTCATCAGAGCTGTCTCCTATTCATACCAGTGTAAGCAAAGCAAGAAAAATCTAGTTAGCTCTTTTCCCATGCTAGTGTAAACAGAGATTTGTATATTTGATGTGTATGTAAAGTGATTAAATTTATTCTATCAATCTCTTTATGTATATAGTGCTCTCACATAAGTCAGGAAAACACATCTAAACATTTGTTTTCTTTTTACCTGTTTTATAAGAAGCCTCTGGCAAGGACAGCCCATTGGCAAGAGGCAGAAGTTGAAATCCAGCTATCATTATTGATGTGCCAAATACCATATGAAACTTTCCAGAAACATTGAGAATTTCAGTTTTGTTTGGAACTTTTCTAAAAGCTTCCCTTTCAGGCAACATAAAAAAATAATTGTATTACCTGCAGTTAGGGCTCTGACAATTTTAACAACTAGTCATTAGGTTTTCATAATTGCAGCGTTTCCTAGATACGTTATGTCACAGATACACATCTGTGTAATCTTTTATTGTATTCATTCAGTCTGTCTTCAAAACCCAGAAGTGGAAAAATAGCACCTCCTGCCTAGCAAAGCTATTGCTTTAAGTGTCAAGCATTAGGCTTTTCAAGACCTGTGAACCTGCAGTAAGTACGAACAATGTTATGTGGAGAGTCTGATTCTGAATGCAGTCCCTCAGCCCTCAACTGGTCAGACTTTCAAGAGCAGAGCAAAGGCAGACAAAACCCAGCTTTTCACTTGAACTTCATGTTTGAGACATCTTTCTTTGAATCAAACTTGCTATATGCCAGATTTGGATGATTTCAGTTCAAACTGAGGTACTCCTTGAGAGGCCGGATCAGTGCATGTGTAATCTGAAAAGTTTGAAGGGATTATATAATGGACTCCTCCTGTTCTGCAGAAGAATCACAGAGCAGAAGTTAACCCAACAAGCCTCCAGCACACTGATACTGCAGATTTGAGATGTTCTGAGGAGGGGAAAATTTCACCAGTATCCTCTTCCTTGCTTCATATTAATTTTGGCAGATTCTTTCATTTCCTAGGGCAAGTCTGACCAGCTTGAAACTAAGCCATCCTAACAGATTGATACAAACATGAGGACAGGAGACAATGAACAATAGGTGTGTGAAATGTACTAAGCTATGAAATGATTCTCTGCCTAGAGATTCCATAACTCTTAAAGTTACGGTAAGTGCTCAGGAATTGAAGTAAACTTTAAAAAAATTAAAATAAAAAATTAAAAATAGAATAAAACAAAGAAAATTAACTTCCACAGCTGCTGGAGGCTTTCCCTGACCTTTACATGTATTTGTGAGCGTATGTCTTTGCAGAAAGACATTAGGGAAGATACTAAAATGTGCTTTCCTACCTCTGCCTTATCTGACAACAATTTCATTATTTTCTTCATTATTCCATACCCTCATGAGTAAAGAACAGATGCTGGTTTTCAATGGCTAAGAAATGCATCACTTTTCATCTGTAAAATCAAAATTCAAGTTTGTCCTTACTAAGTGAGTTGGTCTTTTGAAAGAAATTCATTAGTGCATGACCAACAGAATTAAAAAAAGAAATGCATCTGTGCAGGAACAATATTGCTCCACAAATAACTCCAGAAAGTCAGATTCCTGTACACTGTCACTGGGGCTCTTCATTTGGCTCTTCACCAAATCAAGATATAAAAAAGAGCATCAGGCATCCCACAACCAGCTACTCCTAGACTGCTGCAAGCAAAACTGTGAACACCAGGCGAGACACAATCCTCACTGCTGCCATGCAAGATACTACTTCTGAAATTCTCCTGCATTTTTCTTTGCCATACCAGTAAATCGTCAGGATGTTTTTAACGATAAACACATCTATTCTGCCTCTAAAAATCACAGTTTTTCACTCCTGCAGAAATTTAAATATATATTTAAATTTCACTTAAATATATGCAAAATAAAATATTTACTTTCAACATCATTCTCAAAAGGTATTTTTGGTTTGTCTATTTGGCTTTGGATGTTGTTGTGGTTTTTTTTCAATAAAAGTGGACCTAGGTAAAATTGAAGACTTCAAGAAATCTGAATCATATAATGAAAACAATTTACCATTCTGCCTGGAGAGAGAGGTTTTCAGTCAGTGTGTTCTTCCTGCAATGACTTATGGATTAGAAGCATAGCGGTTCTTAAGAAAAACAAAACAGAAAAAAAATATAAGTGAAGATGAATATAATAAGGTGTAGGCTGAGAATAGCACATACAGACAAGAAAACAAATTAGTGGTTCTGCCAGGGAGACTCAACTGAAAATAAAAAGAGAGTGTTCCTGGGCCAGGCACTCTGCAAAGTAACATGATAAAAGTTATAGTAGAGGAGGTACACAACAGAGCAAGACGTGGATGCAAAAATAATAGAGAGGTGAGGTAGAAGTACAGACACTGTCAGTCACAGATAAGGCTGAAAAGGACTAGGATACAGCAAAACTGAAAATGCCTGCTTGGTTCCAATGGTTCCTGTTGCAACTCATACCTGAAATGTCCATGACATGTATTTCTGCACAACTTAAAATTATTAAAAGCAGATGATACTCAAATCAGTATGAATTTTTTAAAAAATACTTCATTAAAAGAAAAAAAAATAATAAAATAAAATAAAATGTAATATAAATGCATTACATAAATCACAAAACTTGCTATGAAATTACATGACTGCTAATTGGGAAAGAGACAACCTAATGTTTGCACTGAGGAATCCACGGCCTGTAGCTCAAAATCTCAGGGTACAGAGGAACTGTCTGGTCATTCAGCATTCAATTACTATAAATGTATGCACTGCCTGCAGCTTGAGAACATACAGAAATATCTTCCTCCTTCTAACGCTACACTGGACACTTACCTTGGTTAAGCTAATATGGAGAGGGTACCCACGTTGACCATGCTTACCACATCCTGCGGGCCTGCTGTTATACTGTGAGTTCATACTATGTTCAGTTGTGCCCTGCATAAAGGCTTTAAAACCTTCAAATGGACAAGAGAAGACCTTGGTTCCTATAATCACTGCAGGCTTATCTGCTCACTCCTGGTAATTGTGAGTAGACTCTTTAGCAACAAGTAGTCATGTTCTTTTAAATATCCAGCCTTTGTTTCAGGTGATGCTCAGGCACAAGTCATCTGCAGCAACAGTGGCCTGTCCCCCACAGCTGAGTAAAGTAACTCACATTCTGCTGGGTTGAAATTACTTGCTGCCATGCAAATAAGGCAACTGGAAGCCAAACAGAGAGCAAAAAAATGCTTGAAGTGAGATTTTGCAAATACATGTAAAGTCACTTCCTTCAGCCTCTCATACCAAAAGCAGTCCTGTTTGCTGAGGGCTGTTCTTGACCTACCTCCCAAACTTAGAACAATAGGAATATATTGTCATGAGGCCACAGAAATACTGGTCTAGTTCAAAACTTTCAGAAGTAAGTGTGTAGTAGTCATGGGGGTAAAGATAATGAAAGATAAGAAAGGTTATGAAGATAAGAAAAGTCATTAACAACCTTGAAGAACATTGCTATCACCCTCTGGACCTCAGAGCTGTGAATAATCTGTGTGGAGTGTGCACATTAATTGCAGATATAGTGGGAATGACTTGCCTGACAATTACTGTTATGCAGCATCCATCTTGAACCAGAGGGCACCAAAACAGGCACTTGAAACTCAGCACAATACAGCAGAATTCAATGCAATATAATAATTAGTACCTTTCAGCAAAAGAGCTTCCCAAGCTCCCTTAGAGCTAATACTCATGACACATGAATTCTTGTTGAATTGACTTACTTTGGATGACCCAGACTATCTTCCAGTGCCAAGGGGTTTAGAAGGCTTAGCCTGATGTTCATCTATCTGAAAGATATTTTTCAGTCCCATTTTCTCCAGGTCCAAGCCTGCAGCAAAAGACATGTTTAGTAAGCTTAAAGCAAGACAATACTGCTTAACAAATCTGCTGGGGCTGTTTTTTTTAACAGCACTCACTTTAGATGGATGTGCTGAATCTACACACAATTTGTGGGTGATGTGATTTCTGACAGCTGTAACTATTAGTGACCTTGAATGCTTTGGGAACAGAATTCAGGGTAACAGGTTGATAGTATAGAATACAACGTTTTAAAAATGTGACTGTACTTACTGCTGAGTTGTGCACATGAAGGAAGTAATCTATGTGAAATTAAGGAAAAGAAACCCCGACCTTTAGTGTAATGACTGTTTATGTACACAGAGCAGACAAAAAGGCATCATTTCAAATTAACTTTATTTTCAACAAATTTTCCACATCCCACAAGGGAAAGAAGGCTGACTCCTTGAGTACAGATCCATCATTTAATCATATTCCAAGTCTGTTTCCCATGTGCTTGCTTTTACTCATCTGAGAGCAAAAAATTAGAAGACTGTATTTTGAAAACCTTTGCAAAGGTGAGGTGAGAGGGGGCACAAAGGTGAAAAGCATGCTCTCCCATGATAGAGCAGTTCATAGAGCAGGTTACATTTGGAGGAGATGGTTTATAAGGGAAACTGTATTCCATCTCCTCAGCAGTGGTGAAATGCATCTGAAATAATTTCTAGTGCCTAGTTTTGGTCCCCCACAGTTCAAGAGGGATGTGGAGAAAGTAGAGAGGGTCTCTAAGGCATTCAGAGGTCTAGGAGAAATTCGAGAAGGCCTCCAAACATTCAGAGTTCTAGGGAACATGATCTATCTCTGTGAAAGAAGATGATCTCCACAAATCCTTTCCTACCTACATTCCTACCAACCTCGCACAAGTATAATCTGCGATGCTTCTGAATTGTGAGAGATTCTTGGGAAAATTGTGGAGGTGTAGGACAGAGGAGATTGTTTCATTTTTTTGACAGGTAAACAAGGGTTTATAAACATGACAGTGTGATAAATGTTGGACAGAATCAAAAGATGCTTCAGAAGATGTTTGGGATTAAACCTGTAACCCCTAGGTGTTTTAAAAAAGGGTAAAAAGGAATTCCGTAAAGTCAAAACTCAAACATATATTATGAGTAAGAATAATACAAAGGTATCAGCAGAAAGCTGGAAATCATCTCAGAAAAATCAAAACATACTCCAAGAAAGTCAAAGAAACAGAGAAGTTCATTACAAAGAGGTACAAAAAATAGCAGTGTTCTGTAAATATGAAAGTTAACGAAGAGCTGAATTTGGAAATGGAAAGAAGCAGTAGTAGAAAGAGTGACTTCTTCACAATGTTCATCTTTGAATTTCTTTGTAATGGAATCCTTGACCAAAATTCAAATAGGTAATGAAAATGCTCTTTGTTTCACACAGGTTTGAAGATTCTGCTGTTTTAGTCAAAATGTTAAATCAAACCTTTCTGGGTGAAAGTAGAAGTGTCTCTGGCCATTTATGCAATATTTTTCTGAAAACTAGTTTTAAAGCCAAAGTTGCAATTATACTATGTTTTAATGTGCCTGTCTACTTCTGGGTTAAACAAAGGACCAAGGGATGATGAGATACCACACCTGAACAAAGCACTATGATTTCCACTACATTCCCCTGAGCTTTTAAATCTTTTTAGAAATGATAGAAGACAACTGCAATTCATAAAGGGAGATAGGTCATACTACAGAATGATTTGCTGCAGTATGATAAAAAACTTATAAATGCATTTATAAGACACAGGAGCTTTTGACAACACCTGATACCTTAACTGTTGTGGTAGATAAAGAACATATATTTTACAATATTTAAGGAGACAAGAGAATCCATCGATTGGCATTTCCAATTTATACCTGAGGTCAGTAACATTCAGAAAACGCTTCAATTTTTCCCAAATCAGAGAATTTTCATAGATCTAATATAATTTTTCAAATATTTTACATCTTTTATTTTCCACTGAATTGTGATTAAAAATTTTTAGTAGCACATCTTCATCAGGACTGTTGTCATTTATTTAAGACTGATGGAAAAATGATTCAAAGTGTAGGAAGTTCAATGAACATGAAGTAGTTTTCACACTAATTCATCTGTTAATAAAAAGTTATTTATTTTTCTTTGGGCAAAGAGAATATCTTCAATAACGATATTTTAAAAGCCAGAAATTATATTGTTTCACTGTCAGCTTCACCTGTCATAAAATCTTCACTACATAAAAGAAATCTACATTTCCCATAATGCAAGTATTTGTTTTTTCCTTGATACCTTTTTGTCATGTCAGCACCCAGAATCTCCTCAGAGGACTCCCAAAACCTCTACAGTCCATTTCTATTCTTTTTAATTCTGACCTATGCTAAGATTGCAAATGAGCCATTCAACTACTTTTTTTTTTTTTTTGGAAGCAAAATAGTGGCTGGTTCTCCTATATGGAACAGAATTGAAACATCCAGTTGTTATGACTGGTTTTGATTCCCGTTTCCATTCCCCCATCAAGATGTGAAACCATTAGGTAATGACCTCACCAAAATAAATTCAGAAACAGCTATTGAAATTTGTCTTCTACCTACCTAACTGAATTTCATGCTAGTCATATTTCCAGCGGCTTATTTAGTTATTCTGTCAAAATGAAAAGACCAACTTGATCTCTTCAAAAACAAGAATACTCACGAAAGAGAAAGTTTACTTGGGAACATGGACAACTACTGTCTCCTTTGGTAGACCCTGAACTGGCAAAGCAATAAGAGAAATATCACCATGAGTTAAAAACTCTTCCATTTCAGGTAACATGAATTACCTTTGAAAATATTATCTTGCCATCTAATCTTGATTCTATCAAAATAAGTCCAATTTTTTTTTGCTGCAGAATGGACTGCAGCTCTGTTACACATCCCAGACCTTTTCAGGATTTCTAGGAAGATGTGCAGAGATATTGTAAGGGAACAAATGCTACACTAAACTGTTCTTTAAACTCACGCAGTGGAAGAAACTGGTACCTGAGTCCACTTTTTAAAAACAGCAATTAAATGAGCTCAGGCAGTACTAGTTTTCAAACAGTAAGACACAAACATCTGTTGCTATGGTCTCAGGTAAATATGAATAAATATGAATCATCATCATGCAGTTTGGTTTGCAGTTATTTTCCATACTATAATGTCCCAGGAAGATTATTTAAACACAAAATTTTATAGTCTCAGCATGCATTATCTCATCAAATTAAATTAAGTATTGGGAAATGGGTGAATATCTGATCCACTCTACTACGGCACAAGTCAGTTGTGAACTATTAGCCAGATAATCATTTTTCAGGAAATTTCGTGTAAACTAACACACTTTTAAACTGTTTCTGAATGAAGAAGGTGTAGCACTCTGTACCATTGAATGATTGGGGAAGTTTGAGAAACTAGTTATGAGTATCCTTAAAAGTAGTCAAGAATGACTGGCACTTCAGGCTCACTTAAATGACTGTCTGGAGGAGCTAACAGTCTGAGGCAAAGTTCACTGCTCACAGAGTCATTAAGTATAAGAATCCACCTGACCTGGAGGTCGTTACTGCTTACATTAATTACTGCAATGACGAATAGTCCATGCAACACTCTACCACATCTCCCTACAGTCATTTCTGCATCAAAACCTCCCTCAGGTTTCAAATCTATGGTGACATCTGGCAGCCAGGAACAGCATGTATAAACACATTTATTTGAATGAAGATAAAACACCAAATGTTTGAACTGAACAGAATCACCAACCAGCTGGCAGACCCAGCCTGTCATTTTGTAATGACCCTAAGCATCCCTTTCCACATAATCACTTGTTACTAGGTATAGATCTCCCACGCTTAGATTGTATGTGCATAAGCCTTTGTATTTTTCCAGCCTAAACAGCTTTTTAACCAGATATAGATCTGCTAGGAGCTACATTAATGTGAAAAGGTTTAGTGCTTACTTGAAATGAAGCACATCAGGAATAAGTTGAATTACTATTGGTTATCTGACAGTATAAGCTGTGAATAAACCTGCAAGTCATGCATCTGCAATACCTGCACCTCATATGAGGTCTTGCTCTGAAAAGATTTGAGTTCTCATAGATATACAAGCATAGGATGGCAATAAAAAAAAAAGGTCAGCATTTAAAAATTTGACCTAAAGAGATATGCTAAATGCAAGGTCTAAGGTAAGAGAGACCTGAAACCTAGATAACTTCCAGGGACTTACTCAATAGCTCACACTGGTGTTGGACTCAGAGCAGAGTAACACCACTCAAAACCTTTCTATGAAACATCACAGTCAGGAGACTTTCCTTACAGCTAGGACTACAACTAACTAGCCTTTATTAATCGATTTGAATTGTATTTTGAGTTGTTTACAGAATTACTCCTCAGGTGAACTTAAAGTTCATGTCCTTGATTCAAGTCCTCATTTCCTTAGTCACCTGTGAGAACCAATTATTTGCTTAGTACCACTGGCTGAAGTCAGAGAGACTACTCTAGTTGAGCAGCTGCTCCCCAGGATACAGGAGGGTTGACAACCTGGGTCTGGAGGGTAGAAATCTCAGTCCTTTGCAACAACTCACTTCTTTTTTACAATGTAATGCATGGCAGTAATACCACGTAAAACAAAAATAAGGTCTGCTTCACTTCAGATTAGTTAAAACAATTTGTATTTTTGGATTCTGACACACCAGAACTAAAGAGTATAAAGATAATCATTACCAATACATTAATTCTGACAGTTTCCATTTATCTGTTTCCAAGACTGTAGCTGTCAATGCAAACAAGGTCTCTTTATTGGATATAATAGATCAACTGGACAGTTTCTGCAAGAAAATACATGAAAGAATGTAAATACCTCTTCAAAGGATCATTAATAAAAGGATGAATATTCTTTCAATATATCCATGTTTTTATAGTAGTCTTATGCACTGCTTGCTGCATGTAGCCTAATGCAAAAATTGTAATGCAAGGTCTGAATGTTCTTGACATATTGTATTATAAATGATTATAAACATCTCCAGTGCTGTTGGTAACAGTGTGAGCTGCTTTCCTGAGGTATTTACTGTAGACTTTCAAAAAGTGCTACATGAATTAAGGGTTTGACTTTTTTATGGCCATGGTGGCTTTTACAGGAATATAACAAAGTGTTTTATTAGTGTACTTTCGAATTTTTAGTAATTCAACAACAGCTTGCAGTGACTTGCTGCACAGCACTAACAAACAACTGAGGTTTTAAAAGACACAGAGGGGAACAGTATTTGATAGGAAAGCATAAAAGGAATTGTCTCTCTGCATCAGTAGTAATAGCATCTAATACTTTGCAGGGAAGATGGCCTAACTGGGCTATTAATTGTATTTTTTGTCTGCTTTCATGCAAATGAAAAAGCAACACCTTCTAGTCAGTCTACTTTTTCATGCTTTACCCAGAAACAAACAATATCTTTAATAAAGAACAGCTTCAGCTCCTTGAAGACCTCCAGACCTGTCATTCTTAGACAAGGTGGGAAGATAAAGACTTTTTTCTTGACCTTTCTGCTTTAAAATATGAATGTAAATGACAATGTGCCTTTACATTTTAAATGAAGGAGGAACTAGGATCCACCTAAGAAATATATGCTCCTAAATCTAAATACTGGACTACACCTTAAATAATTTGTTTGTTGATATAAGAAACTCATGTCAGATAAGCAATGTGTAGCTTCAATACACAGCGATTTTTGTTTTAAAGGTAGAAAATTGAGGTATGCTAATATAAGCCTCTAGCAGGTAAGTCCAAGTATAAGAATAGAGGCTTTCAGGCACAAAAAGAAGTAATTAGACAAAGTAAGGTGAAATGAAATGACAGAGCAAGGTATATAAACTGCACATTGGTTCTAGGGTACTTGAAAGAATGTCATGTCTGATAGTACCAGCAGTCAGACAAAATGCCTGGAGGATGAGAATAAAATAGTCAGGGTCAGACAAGCAAAGATTATCCCTATCAAGTTATGTACGAGCAGTAGGAGAACCTGAGCGTGGCTAGAAACCAAAAGGTGAGCTTGAGCAGGGATTACATGTGTTAACCTGACACTTCTTAGGGCTTTGTGCAAGATGCCTGGGTGAGCGGTGTGACATCGAAGGGAAAAACAAAAGATGGTGTAGAAACGAATTCCTGAAAGAAAAACTGCAGGAAAAAAATCTTAAGATCTTCACAGATAAGGTTAAAGAACAAATAAGAAATGTGATTCAGAGCTTTGTCACATAGTTCTGCCTCAAACTCAGCAACAAAACTGAGAAAAATCCAATAAGAAGTCCTTTTTTTGTTACACAAAGTTATTTGAAATGTCACACACCTTGGAGAACTAGTTGGCTTGTAACAAGAAAAACTTCATCTGCTATAACCTTTCAAAACACTAACTATTCAGCTAGAAATATATTCTGGGTGACTTGTCCTGTCTCTTAATGCTTGTCTTATTCTGGAGTTTAACAAGACCTGTAAGAATAACATATTAAGATGCATATTATTTTTAGATCTTTTGCATCTTATTCAAGGTGAAAGTGCTTTAGAGTTTATCACCATAAACATTTAATGTCTTTTTTAAATGAAAATGACTTTAAAATAATATAAGCTCTCTGTAGGTATTTGTTCTTTAATTTTGCCATCCACATTTATTTACAAAGTGTAGAGGTTATGCAAAGAGGATTATGTTATGTTAGAAGGATTTTGCAGTTAGATGCTATTTCACAGTTATGGCAAGTAAGGTCTTTTTCTTCATTTTTATAATAAATTTCCATTGTCATGTTTCTGCATAGAAAAGAGTATTAGATTTGCCTGAGCTTAACAGTAGTGGTTTCTGGACTGTGGGTCAGGCAAAATGCTCTGAGAAGACAAGATTCAGTCTTACTTGTGAGCATCTGAGCAAGAATCTCAAGAACCACTATAACTCAGGAAAAGTGTGAAATCTCAGGAAAAAAAGGGCTTGCAAAAGTAGTCAAAGCAAGCAGGATGGTAAGAAAGGCAAAGAGCAGATATACAAACAAAACTCAGAGGGGACTGTCATCCAGGATGTCATTGAAAGTCTCTTGTCCACATAGAATACCCAAATATCTGACCCTGTTTTCCTGTGGGCAGAGGTCTTCTTACCGAGCCACTTTATTTCTGCTCTTTCTCACACCACATTTTCTCTAGTGTACACATTCTGATAAAACTTAGTTTCAGAGATTCAAATGCTGTTGGTGTTCCCAAAGAAAACATATTAAGAAGCAAACCTTCCTCAATACAGTAGCCAGCACAGGGTCCACACTCACAGTGTGGTTTAAATTTTTTGGTTATATTTGAATTTCCACAGGAATAATTTTCAAATATAGGCTACCTGGACAAGACATATTTAATTTTCTAGGCACATCTCACAGTGTTTCAGAAGGATGGTTACAGTTTGAAACAAAACCCTTTTTACCTCACTGTACATTTCTAGGTTTATTATGTTAGATTAATCCACATGCTTCCATTGTCTTACAGTGGTTCAATCAACAAACATACTTAATACAGGCAAACCCAGGACCAGCTGGAATCCAACTCCCTGCTACTTGATATTAAAAGAAACAATGATTTTTTAAATAAGTCTGAGAGAGGCATTAATCAGTATGGATAACTCTCATCCTCTCATACAGCCACCACTCTTCCACTAGACATCTTCTCTGGTTTCCCCCTTCCTTCCCCTTATGAGTGTATGACCTCACTTTCAGCATAACTGTTCACACCACCCATTATGTATTAGGAGCCTCTCTGTTTTTTCTATATTTCATGCCTAACATACCCCATCTCTCAACTCTGAATAAAGTTTTTAGTAAGGACAGTGAGAGCAGACCTCTTCCCTCATGAGTCAGGAAGGTATGGCAGATGGTGCACTAATGTGTTAATTAAATGGCTGCTTTGCCTGTGATTTTCCTATTTCTCACCTCCTGATGTTAAGAGCTGAGAAATAATGGAAGGGGTTAATGAGACAGAAACTTATCCAGGTGGTCAAAACTTCGCTGCAGCTCCTGAACACTAGGTGCCATCTCAAGAGTCAACAGCAAAAGTGATGGAAGTGACATGCCACCAGCACAACAGAGCACTACAGCCTGCTGCAGGACTCATGTGTCCTTGCAAAATTTATACCACAGAGGCAGGCTGAGGGTAGCATAGTGTCAGCAGATGAGGAAAAGGCAGAGGTATTTAATGCCTTCTTTGCCTCAGTCCTTAATACCAAAATCAGTTATCCTCAGGATATTCAGCTCCCAGAGCTGGAAGTTAGTGATGGAAGAGGAGTGATGGCCCCATAATCCAGGAGAAAATGCCTGGTATGCCACCCACAGGCCTACGGGTCCAGATGGGATTCACCTGAGAGTAATGAGCAAAAGAGCCAAGCCACCTTCAAGCATTTAACAGCAGGCCTGGTTAATGAGAGAGGTCCCAGTTTAGCAGAAATTAGCAAATGTAACACCATGTCTCGGTTTTGAAAGACAGGTGTCTGCTAAGGAAGGCAGAGGCCCCCCTTGAAGTGGCAGATAGAACCCCTTTTCCCTCCAAGTTATTATATTTTGAAATCAAGGGCCTTTAGGCAAAGATGTGGGAAATAGGAATAACAGTTCTTTACTCTATATATATATGTATATAACCAGTCAAACAAAACAACAACAACTATGGCAGTAACAGCAA
>NW_008239080.1:1850430-1864120 GCF_000691975.1 Corvus brachyrhynchos | reverse complement strand
CAGCAGCGGAGCAGGGCAGCCACAGCTCGGTCTCCAGCAGGGCAGGGAAAGCGGCTTTTGGGGTCCCGGCGTTGCTTCCAGCAGGAAGAAAGAACGGCCAAAAAGAAAGAAGCAGCAGCTCCTTTCTCTGCAGCTTCTCTCTCCGGACGCTCCGAGCGAACTGACCCCACACCCAGGTGTAGACAAAGGAGTAGCCAGGCCCGCCCCACTCCCCTTTTTGTCTTTCTTAAGTACAGTTATTTGTCCCCTAGCAACATGCATATGGGAGAAAATTCCTTTAACAGGAAAACCTAAGACTAAACTAAAACCCCAACACACCATCTACAAGAAGGGTTGGAAATATGATCCAGAGTACTGTCTGCCTGACCTCAGTTCCATGGAAGGGCATGGAGCAGATTATCCTGAGAGCCATCACAGTGTGTGCAGGACAACGAGGGGATCATGCCCAGCCCCTCACTTCAAAAAGGACACTGAGGTGCTGAAGCAAATACAGAGAAAGCCAACAAAGTTGGTGAAGGGTCTGCAGCACAAATCCATGAGGAGCGGTTGAGAGAGCTGGGGGTGTTTAGTCTGCAGAAGAGAAGGCTCAGGGGGAACCTCACTCCTTTCTACAGTTACCTGAGAGGGTCTCTTCTGCCTCAAGTGAAAGATTGAGAAAAATGGCCTTAAGTTATGCCAGGAGAGGTTCAGATTTGATATTAGAAAAAAGAATTTTCACTGAAGGAGTGATCTGGCATTGGAATAAGTTGCTCAGGGAGGTGGTGGAGTCATCGCCTCCAGAAGTGTTCAGGAGGTGTCTGGATGTGGCACTTGGAGAGATGGTTTAGGAGTGATGATGGTTGTGCTGGGTTGAACTGGATGATATTGAAGGTCTTTTTCAATCTTGATGATTTCTGTGATTCTGTGGTTCCATTATATTGAACGAGAAATATTGTCAAGCTGATATAGCCAAACGCACCAAAGGGGAGAAATTATAGTAGTGCTACAGCTTAAAGAAGAGGGACAAAACCAGTATTCTACAAAGTAGTTATTGCCACTGCTTCCCACCTTTTCCTAGGGTACAAAAAAACCTGTCCTAGATTAATTGCTCACACACCTAGCTCTTTGCTATCTACCACAGTTTTAATATATTCACTTTTTCAGAGATAGCAGTTATCCACAGGTAGCCTCAGCTTCCACCTTTCCAAGCAGACGTACTGGCACCTCCAGCAGCTGTTTACACCAGACAACAGGGAAACTTAAGAGATCATTTTATCTCCTTTACTGTGTCCTTACTAAAACCTTACACTGTCACATAGGAATCCTGTGATGGGTGTTCTGTCATCAGTTTATGCTCAACATATGTGATGCAAAGCTGTTATTCTTTCTTCTCAGACCTTAATTCAACCCCATATTTCTTCCACAAAGGAGAGCCCCACTCCTTTTCCAATACTGTGATGCCTACAAAAATTCATAGTAACCCCTGGTATCGTGACAGTCCTGCTTATCCTTCTGACCAATGTCATTTTGCTGCTTTTGTATTTATAGCCATCTGCTTCCTATTTCCTCATGTTTACACTGAGCATGGGATGGACCAGGGATTATTTCTTTGTTCTGCATTTAAACAGTGCATAGCATTGAAGAAGATCCTCTGGTTAACGATTACAGCTCCCAGAGACAATAGCAATATAAATAAATTAAACAATGTTAATAGCCTTAGTCACTTCATTCTAGAGACTGAACAATATCCAAAGATTATACTACCTCTGCATTATTTCTGGGGATATTTACAGGACTAAAGATGCAGAATGTTAACAATCTGTGTGCAAACCAACAAATATCCAGACTGAAACAACACTTGCAAGCATAGTTAAGTGAATCTCTGGTGGATTCAATAAGAATCCAATACTTGGCAGGTCACCAATCATTGTAAACCATTCCAAACAAACCTTTATATGTATCCTTGCTCCACAAACAACCCGCTGATCTTGATTTTAATCTATATCCACCCACTTTTTTTTTCATATGCAGTTACACTGGGGGTAAAGCTATATGCTTCACTATATGATGTAAGTGAAAGTCTGCCTGGGAGTCAGTAGGAAGCAGGCCAAGATTATACTAGATACTTACAGAAGTTGATGGATATCTGGGTAATTTTGAAAATCTCTCTAATATCCTATCTATCTCTTTTGGCTCTGAAATTCCTTAGAAAATGTTACTAATAATTATCTTGGTTGTCTTTGAGAAAATTACATGGTATTTGTACTTGGAATTAATTTTTAAAGACATAAAGTACAGAAGGGCAGAATATAATGGATAAATCTAATATTAAGAAACTGGAGAGGGTCCAGTATAGGGCTACTGAGACAGTCAAAGGCTGAGAGCACATGGCCTACAAGGACAAATGGAAGGAGTTGGGCTGATTTAATCCAACTGAAAAAGTGGGCAAGAGGGGATTTAACTACTTGCCTGTGACTCCTTGAAACAATTATAGAAGTTGTGGAGCAAAAGTGAAATAAAGTTTGGCAACCACCACAAGTTGTGGTTTAGGAAGTTCAAATTAAATAATAGAGGGGGGAATAAATCCTGAGAAGGTCAATTCAGTGTTGACTCCTGTTGTCTGGAAAGGTTATGGACTCTGTGCTTGCAGGTTTTCAGGACTTGATTGGACAAAGCCACAGCTAACCTGTTCTGGTGTGAGTCCTGGTTCAGATAGGAGTATAAACTCAAGGCTTTCTGAGGTCATTTCCAAACAATATTTCTATGGTTCTACAATACTGTGATGCAAATTTTTCACAGCATCAAGACAGTGGACATTTTAGAAATGTCAATGTCTTTAAAAAACATTACTTTGTACTGTAGTTGATCATCTGTAAAATTAATACCATACCTCCCTATGTTCCAAGGGGACTAGTTAGGGGATAGTTCCCAAGGGAACTATCTGGATGAATGAATTCTGTATGTGAAGCTGCCATCTACTACAGTTAAGGACGCCAGAGTACATTAAAAATAGTCTAAATAAAAATGTGTGACAAAAGCCTCTACTGGTCTAAAGTGCTGTAACTCTAGTGACTGAAACAATATTGCACTACTTTACTCCAGCTGAGCTACCACCCCATGTTGTTTATTGATCCAAATGAGCAACTGTTAATTTGAATACTGCTCAGTATGAATTAATAAAGTCAGGAAGTTTTGTATGCAAATATTGGCTCTCTGAAAAGCAATGTTTGCCTTAATTTTGTATCACCATTAGGGAAAATTTAGAGAGTTGTGAAGGACTCCAGAACTATGTTTAAAGGACTGTCCTTACTGAGGGCTAGTTATGGTAACAGACTGCTAAGGACTATGTGTTTTCAGGAGGAGAGACCATTTCTCACATTCTGTTAGAAGTATAGTAAAAATTAGTATCTGAAAATTCTAACCTGTTATATTCCTTCAAAACCATTTCTATTTCAAAATGACAATCTCTTATGCAAATCTGAAGGACAAATAAAGGACCCTCACTCTACTTAATTGGCCTCTGTGTTTGTCAGAAAAAACCTTACACAGTCAAGCAAGGCACCATAAATTAAAACAGTTTTCAAACACACTTTCCAGGAGGCAGAAGAAAAGTTCATAAAAAGGTCAAGACTGCAGTCATCAAAGTAGTGGAATCAGTGCTTGAGGAGAGAACTACCATTCACACGGAATGGAAGTGTGCCAGATAAAGAAGCTGCTGCCCAGACTTCTTCAACCCTTCCATAAGAAGAGGGCTAATTTCTTAAGAAGCCATTAGAGAATTATGCTGTCTCCTTGAAAATGGGGCATCACTCAAGAAATCACTTACAAGGAAAGAAGAAATCTTTTCTGAGAAGCCAGGTCAACTTCACAGATAGTATGGTAGAGAGATTGAATGTGATAAGCACTGTAAAAGGGCTCAGATTAAATTAAGTAACTCTTTATTACTATAGAAAGCCAGCTGAGCTTTGAAGAAAGAGCAGGTGATTAATTTAATAGGGTAAAAGATACTGCTAAGGCTGGTCAGTAATTAATTAAATTGGAGACCAGTGCTCAGGTAAAAGAGTGAGCAGAATCCAATAGACTTAAGAGTATGTACCAGTGAATTAGCCACTGGCAGTTTGAACAAATGTCCATACTGTCACGGATAAACCCCATTTACTAGATGATCTTTGAATGCTGGTACAGCCCAAGAAACAGGAGGCGACAGTACTTCTATCCATAAGTAACAGTCATTTGGAACCCCTGAGGAAAAATACTAGAAACAGCAGCTCTTCTTTAACTTGGCAATCAGTCACCAGAGGTGGCCCCCAGGGATTAGTGTTGGGCCCAGTCCTGTTTAATGTCTTTATTGATGATCTGGGTGAGGGGATTGAGCCTACCATTAGCAAATTTGCACATGACACCAAGTTGGGAGAGTGTTCATCTGCTGGAGGGTAGGAGGACTCTGCAGAGGGACCTGGACAGGCTGGATGGATGGGCCCAATCCAATGACATGAAGTTCAACAAGACCAAGTGTCAGGTCCTGCACTTTGGCCACAATAACCCCCTGCAGCACTACAGGCTGGGGACAGAGTGGCTGGACAGTGGCCAGGCAGAAAGGGACCTGGGGGTGCTGATGGACAGCCAGCTGAACATGAGCCAGCATGTGCCCAGGTGGCCAAGAAGGCCAAGGGCTCCTGGCCTGTATCAGCAATAGTGTGGCCAGCAGGACCAGGGCAGTGATTCTTCCCAGCTCTGGTGAGGCTGTACCTTGAGTGCTGCATCCAGTTCTGAGCCCCCAATCTAGGAAGGATGTTGAGATGCTGGAGCAAGTCCAGAAAAGGGCAGCAGAGCTGGTGAAGGGTCTGGAACACAAGTCCTGGGAGGAGCAGCTGAGGGAGCTGGGGTTGTTCAACCTGGAGAAAAGAAGAGACCTTATCCCTCTGTATAACTGCCTGAAAGGAGGCTGTATCCAGGTGGGGATCGGTCTCTTCTCCCAGGCAACCAGTGACAGGATAAAAGGACACTGTCTTAAACTGCCACAGGGGTGATTTAGGATATATATAAGGAAGAAGTTCTTCATAGAACAGGTGATTGGGCACTGGAATTGTCTGCCCCAGGAAGAGGCGAAGTCACCATCCCTGGAGGTGTTTAAGGAAAGACTGGACGTGGCACTCAGTGCCATGGTCTATTTGACAAGGTGTTGTTAGGTCATAGGTTGGACTTGATGAATCCAAAGGTCTTTTCCAACCTAGCCGATTCTGTGATGCTGTGAATAGTAATAAAATATGTTCATAGCATAAGAAATACAGAATAATAGTAACATTAACAAAGAAAAAAGAATGAACAAATAAAAAACTCTGTGTTAACTATAACTCTTTTTCACAGCAAGACAGCCTGACTCTTTGCAGGCCACACAACTCTGTTCTGTTAGTACCCCAGCAACAAGCATGGAAAAACAGAGGGGAGCACAAGCAGAGAGTGGCTGTGCTGCTGAATTGACAAGCCCACACTGACAGCTTCCCCCAGAGCACTGTGAACATTTCTATAGGGACAGCTACACCCAGCCTTACATTCACATTGCCCTTGTAAGTCAGTGCTGATACCAATCCACAGCTACTTTGGGTTTACTGTAATGATGTGTCATTTTGTCTCTACTAGCAAATAGAATAGGCCTTGATCCTAGGAGGTCTTCATCCATACTTCATACCCATAAATTGTTAGAACTGCCTAATGTTTTCTTTTGGGCCAGGTAGCCTTGCCACCAGCTTGTTCAACAGTGTAGGAGTAGACAATTAGCTCTTCCTTCACAAGCTGGTTTCACCTGAAGTAACATTTTTCCTCACATTTTTCCTTTTTACTCCAGCTCCGCTAGGTTTCCCAGTCCAGTCTCTCAGCTCAGTCTCAATTTGCCCTGTTACCTCCAAGCTCACCCCCAGCTTTCCCTGGTGTCAATGTCCCAGCTGATGACAGCTGACATGATGCAAGGCTGGAGGGGCTGCTGAAGGTATTGAGTGCTGCAAGTGCAGGGTGAAAACTCTTGGAGCCTAGTCAGGAATGCTGCCCACAGCTGTCAATGCAGCCTTCACCATAAACCAGCCCATGGGATTTCCATATACCAGATACCACCACTATAAGCAGCTCCTTTGGAAACTGCAGCTAGTATTACCTGCTGCATAAAACACAGAAGAAACAGACATTTACAAACCTGAGAGTTTTCAGTTACTGATATCAAATGAAAATGGGGAAAATTCCAGGCTGCGTAGCAAAGTTTTCATTCAGATCCGCTGTCAAGAATATCCCTCTCATTTCCACTGAAGATGTTTTCATTAACAAATTAACAGTTAGAGGGGTGAAAGGTGCACAGAGCTGTACTTGCTTGGCTCACATGTGCTCCCATGTAGGTATTATGGTAGTTGTACACAGGCTGACGAAAATGTTATCCATTATAATCTGAAATTAATGTAAAAATACAAGAACATTTTATTGCATTTCTCAGTTTCTAACCCAGAGTGGAAAAGAGAGATGTGTCCCTATCTAGCTGTTTCACAATGTGTTAAAGATTCCATGCCAGGTTTTTTGATAATCGTTACTTAATTTATAAAAGCTTAGAAAGCTTAGAAAAAGGATGAACAGTAAAATAAGAGTTGTATTTCATGAGAAATTCAGTTCAACGATTTTAAGCTATTGGGATACCACTGTCATGTCTTTGGAGGGAAGAATTCCTTTCAGTTCTGTTTTCGGCTTATCAGAGGCTCTAGTAATAGATACAACATTTCTCTGCATACAGAAGGCAGCAGAGAAACATCTCTATCTACTCCTACAGGAGACTGATATGACAAGGAGAGGTTGAGCGTCACAGTGGGGACAAAACGGAATTACTACATAAAACTGTGTATCTGTAAATGTAATTTCCAATAAAGACTAGGGTTATGTGGAGTGCTGTCTTCATCTCAGGGGGATTCATAAGAATAAGTAAGATACCACCATTGTAAATGCCTTTTTTGGCAACTGCAATAGCTACTGTAGCTCTGGCAGTAACTCACATGAAGTTTTTAACTTAAAAGTCACTTTTATTGGCTGATGGAGTACAGGTCAGAAAAGCTGTATTTTCTTTCTCTTCACTGAGGGATCTTTAAATTTCCGCTTGAATAACCACCAGAAATGGGCACAAGCCTGGTTTTGGCTTTTTTCTCATGTCTTTTTTAAGTAGGTCATTTTCTCATAGGCCTTTTGAAAACTATTATCTGAAGCATGTCCTGATAACACAGTTGATGCCAATTATGCACTCTCTGCCCTCTCCTCAGCAATTCTGTTCATTTATTAATTTGTTCCGAGGTGGCTAATGCATTGTACCCTTAACACCTGGGAGACGCAGCAGTGGTCTGTACACTGCTGAGTGTTACATTCCAGTATTCAAGACCTCCTTCAGCTGAGGCACCATCTGGGCCACCCACCATATCTGGATTTAAGAGCTCCCTCAAGGCTAAGAACAGAACATTTCTAACAAGGAGGTGACAGCTGAGTTTAAAAAAAACCCAACAACCAAATAAAAAAAACCCCTACACAAATTCTTTCATTTATTTATCTTAAAGACTTGTGAGAAACAAACACAGTGTATGCAACAGGCAGAGATGGCAGTTTCAGCACTGACACAGCCCAAAGAGCTAGAGTGTCAGACCAACACACATAGCAAGCCTAGGCTGCAGCAGATTTAGACTGGCATTCGAAGAAAAGGACACTGTATTTGACGCTTAAATTAGCATAGCAAGGGGGAAAGAAAATAGAGGACCAGAAAAGGGAAGGACATTTTATTCCCTCATCTCTTCAAATCTGCCCAGAAATGCAGTAAACTCTGAATTAAACCATTTTGTCTAGCATGAGATGACAGCTGCCACCCTTTAAAAACTGGTGACTGCTAGGTAAAATGACCACAGATGTTCTGTCACACAAGCTGTTTTTAAGAGAACAGAGGTTATCCCACAGTACATCATCAATCTCAATGATACAAGCAGTGAAACCAACCCCAGAAGCAGCACACACAAGCAGGAACCAGCCAGAATTGACACAGCTGAGCTGCCTGCAAGCAGCGGTTGTTGGTTCCACAGAAGTGCCTATCCCATTTCTGCTATCCCAGAATTTAGTACCAGCCACTGGTGCACAGGGTGACAAAAGTAATTTTGGTCAAGTTTGAAGCTTTTAGACCCTTGATTTCTCTGAAGAGGGACACAGGAAACATAGACTCCCAGTTTGCCAGATTTTGGAAGTTCTTCTGTTGAGAAAAATAGACATGCCATGCACTTTCTCTGGAAAAATGGCAGCATTAAAGCAGTTGATATGAAGGTGATTCCTTGCACCTAACAGATTTTGTTCAAAGCAACCTCTAAGAAACCTTCATCCACTGAACAGATGGGTTACTGAATTCACTTGTACCTGAGGAAGGGTACTAAAAAGTTGGTCTTCATAGACTGGCTATGACTATGCCCATTTGAGCAAAGCAGTGAAGTTTCTCTCTGCAGGAGCTCCTGGCATCCATGCCAGTATATGCACCTCTGCTGGTGTCCTGAAATCTGTCATCTTGGACATGCTGCCCTAATACCACATCTATTTTCCACCCCTCTGCTGGCTGCTTTGGTGCAAGCTGTGGAACCACAGCACTGAGTTCTGCTATGCAATGCCAACACAACCTTAGATAGAACCTCTGAGCTCAGAACAAGAAAGGCAAGCAGGGATCAGGACTTAGCAGTAGGAGGAGTCTCTAGGCCCAACACCGGCAACATGCAATACTGAGTACACAATGCTCTGTATCAATGAGAAGTTCCTGAATACTGATGTCAAATACATTGTATTACCACAGGTGACATTCAGTAAATAACACAAGATGGTTTTAGAAGGCCTGCTGACCTCAGCCCAGAGGGTTCCAGCCACCCAGGCACAGCTGAAAGCTTTAAACACAGACAGAAATATCAGGACCAAAGCCTACCAGGAGAGACTACTCAGAGGAGGAAACAAATGAGCCATGACATTCAAATATTATACCCAACACGCCACAGAAGAGAAAGGAAACTCAGTTAGGGATCCACTGTTTAACAGATCTAAGTTTGATTAACCAGCATAGCAATTGATAAGACTATCTTCTCTTCCTGTTTCTCAAGACTGGTATGACAGGCATTTTCACTGCATTCAGTGTGGAGAGTATTCAATAATATCTGTTCATATTTCAAAAAATTCTTTAGAGAGCATGGCTAAGCCCCACGTATACTGAGATAACTAATGGAGCATGGCATTGACCTAGAAGTATTTAGTGGCTTTGAATGGAAAATACCTTTTTTTTCCCACTTTCACATATTTATGCAGTAGCTAACAACACATGAATGTAAAAATACTTGCTATTCTCTCTCAAATAGAAAAAACCAAGAAAATTTATACCAGTACTTAAATAATGAGTCATGTCAAAATACTAAATCAATTTCAGTTTTAGAAATTATAAAAAATGTGATTTAAAATCTCTCTCCCTTGTAGTACAAAATGGATTGCTATAATTAATCATCTGAAATCAAATACATAATTTGTACACTTCTTGAAGTCATACAGCCCAACATACAGGTTTTTTGTTCGTTCCCCAAAAGATTATTAGTGCATTTTGAATAGCTACACTGCTCTTATTAGAGTTGCCACATTGTACTGCTGAGGTGGTCATCTTTCAGGGGAAAAGAGTGAAGCCATTGCAGTGTGTTGTGTTCTTGCACATCCAAAGCTATCAGTGCAGGCACAGCAGCTTACATCCCGTATTCAGCTGCAGTGGTGTAAATCTGGCACCACCATTAAAGTACACACAGTTATGAATTATATTAGAGTAAGCAGAATTTGGGCACAATGCATATTCCTTTTCATTAAAACTCTAAAGTCTTTTGAAAGCCCTTGGGTAAGAAGTACTAAAGAAATGTAAAGTATATTAACAGTTATCCATGTGCACACTTACATGAATAGAAAGTCTGAGTATAAACTGCAAAGGACTATGGAAAGAGAATACTGGATCCTGTGAGAAACATAACACAAGCCAGTTCATATGCTGGGGAATGAAAACATGCTTTTTACTCCCACTTCTGCTCTAACATACACCTGGCCCAGCTCAGACACCCTCAGTGGCTGTGTACATCTAAACTGGAGCTGAAAATCTGCTAGTCATGTACCAATTTAAAGCATGTGGTGACTGACTTGTGAGCTCAAAGGTGCACACACTGACAGTGACTGATATGGCCTCTGTTTTCACGTTTATTCAAATGTTATGAATATTCAAGCACATTAAATTTACAGAGCATAGAGGTACAGTCCCCTACACTGTCTTACTCCTGCTATGTTCTTCCCATCCTGAGAAGTGGAGCTGGCACATAGGTCACTAAAGCATGTTCAGCTAATGGCTCCCAGCTCCCTCTCGAGTCCACACAGGTGTGAGTGAACAAGTGCAGGGATCCCTGCACTTTGGGTTGTGCAAATACACATACCCAAATCTTCCTTTTCATGTCACTTCACATTTACCACAGGGAATTATTTCTTGTCATCATATCTTGTTAAGCATATTTTCTGGCCAGAGAAATTGTTTGAATGAAGTCTTAGTTATATTTTTTTTATTCTATCTTGCTTTTTCCCTTCACGGATTTTTTTTACATTCTGCTATTTCTTTTCTTTTGTGGTATTACACCACCCCTCTCATCATGAAGTTAATTCTACCGTCCCCTATCAGTAATTTTGGGGTTTTGTCATCCTTTTTTTCCAGCTGCTTGCCAGAGCTGCTGGCTAGGGTGGCACTGTAATTTATCTGCAGATTCCTTGTCAATTCCAATGGACTCCAGCAGTCCCTTCAGCTCCTTGTGTCATGTTGCCAAGCAACATGCTTCTTGGTAGGGCTTTTTATTATTGTTATTGTTATTATTATTATTAGGAAAGGTAAACTTTTTGTTATATTGCAACCATTTCAAACACATTTTCATTACATAATTTGCTTCAGTTCAAAATACAGGAAAATGTTGCTCAGGGGAGTGAAGGAGCAAAGCAAACGAATCCCGCTGTGGCACAGAGATAATGTGAAGTTTGTCTGCATGGGTACTGCTATACAAAAAAAAATTGACAGGTATAACAACACAGCCTTATGTTTTGTTACTTGGAAAGCCCTGCATAGAGAAGCTCATCCTGATACGAAGCCTTCACATTCTTTGCCAAGTGACTTGAGGGGGAAGAATTAACATTAGCCTTGGAAGCTAAGGAAACAGTGGGAATATTAATGTTATAATTAAAAGAAAGGAATCTTGCATGCCCAGTGAAGCCTTTCTGTAGACCAGGTCCTTGAAAAGGAAGTTGCAACAGATGGGTACTAAAGAGATTTCTTTTTTATTATTATTATTTATTTTCCTAATATGATTAGATCAAAGCAGCTAACTCCATTTCAAAAAAGGTAATTTTACTATGAGCAGTTATTTATATTGGGAAAGGCTAACAAGAAAAAGACTTGCCAACCTGGTTTTTAATCTTGGTCCATCAGAGGCTTTCTGTGTAACATTAGGTAAGTGATTTATGCTCTTTTCTTGATTTTCCTGATCTAAACTTTAGGTGTTTCCTTCCTAGTTCTTAGGATTCACCACAACAGAGTCAACTAGCATTTCCAAAAATATGGAGATCTTTCAGTGGAAAGTGCTACATGAATATAAACTGGTATTTAAAAGGAATAGTAGTTCCTACAGAAATATTTTCTGACTCATACAAGCCGCTTTTGCTCTCCACTTGAAAGATTATTTTTGGTACTCTTTCAGCCCTCCCCCAGGTGTATGACTGAAATAATCAAAACGTACATGGATTTTATGTTTATGAGAGATGCTAATTTGAAAGGTACAAAGATGGAAGCAATCTAACCACAGAGGAGATCCAAAGTTAGTGTTAAAAAGACGTGAATCCAGTGATTATGCATAACAGACAATGCTGCTTCTAGTTGTTTTCCCCTGTGTTTGTACAATTCTCTCTCTTAATCCAGACATTTAGACACTTGCCTCATTCAAAGGTAAAGTCTTATGCATCCCTAGGGGACTGTTTCTCTGCTTAGATTTAGGCATGTAAGAAGGAGGAAGGATGAAGAAGATTACAGTCTGTCAAACAGGATTTATTTGTTCTATGAGTAAAATACATTTCAACAAATATTAAAGGAATTCCCTTCTTCTAAAAAAGTTAAAGGACCTGGAAAAAAGAACAATGCAGAAAATGTTTATATTCTGGGCTTCACTCCTCCCAAAATTAGTTTGTTGAGGCTTAACAAAATTAAATTTAACAATCAGCAAGAAAGTAAGCCAAAAAAGAGGTTCAATATTTAGTAAGTAAATGTATTCCATTCATCAGAGTCTTATGACAGTCACCACAAGCACTAGGGAAAAGGAATTAGGACAAATAATTTTCATCCCTTTGGGTTTAAGAACATTATTAGAAGTCTACCTAGTTTCAACCACAGAAGTCTCAAAGGACTAGAAAAGGGAATCTTTGAAAATGGGAGGGTTTGGGGTGTGCCAGCAGAGGGGGTAAGGGAAGGTTCCAGAGCATTACAGAGCACTTGACTTCAATTCCCAGAAATATTCTGGAACAAACTCTTAAATAATCAGTTCAAAAGCAGCAGAAGACAGTAAGATGATAAAAGACAGCTTGCTTGAGTGTGTTAAGAACTGATGATGTCAAACCAATCTAACGTCCTTGTCTGCCAATATAATTGGCGTAATGGATTAAAGGGAAGCAGTAGATATAATGTATCTTGCTTTAGTAAGGACTTAGAAACTGTCTTGAGACACATTCTTCTAAAAAGGCTGAAGAAATATTACCTAGATCAATTGTTCTTACACCGTAAACACAAACAGCAGTGCTACATGAGCCACTTCAAGCGATGCTCAGCAGCAGCTGCTCCTGCGCCAAAAGCAGAAGGTGTGAGACGTGGCACTTCAGGCTTAGCTGCAAGAGCAGGGTGAGAAAGATGATGTGGCTACAGAGGTCAGAGGGGTTTTAGTGAGTGAAAGAAAGGGAAATGGGAAATGTGATAAAAGGAAACAGGGGCAGTGAAAAATATGGGTAGGATCTCGATTTAAATACTCACCTAGAGGAACAGGCCAGGTAGGGAACACCAAGCTGGAGAGGCAGGGATGGTCAATGGATTCTAGGTTAGAAATCTGCACAGGCAAATTAGGAATCTGTGCTGGTAAATTAGAATTTACATAAATACATTTTTGTTTGGGCAGCAGGCTCACCACAGTGAACTGCGAATCTATTTAAACATTGTCCTGTGCCTACATTTTCAGCATGTTTGGAATGGCAACTGATCTGTACTGGAGCTACTGCAATATTGCTCTGTCAGAGCTGCCCACAGTCCAGAAAACCCAGAAAAATGTATGAAAAATAAATCTCAAAGGCAAAAAATATCCTGACTGTTATGATAAACTCTTTAATGGACACAGAGGATAAATGTCACATTGGAAAGTTGTAGAAATGCTTACTTTCAAAGCTTCTGATGCCTCTGATATTCATCTCTGAATGAATCTTTATGCAGCTTCAGAAGAGAGGATTATGCTGGATAATCCTGTGAGGTCTTCTCCAGTCCTGCATTTCCATGGGGACATCCTTTTATTGGCAGTTTAAAGAAGTGGCACTGCACTCTCTGGACAAGGGCCAGTGAAACAAAAGACAAACCTGCCCCCAAAACCGAGAC
>NW_008239080.1:1839136-1850235 GCF_000691975.1 Corvus brachyrhynchos | reverse complement strand
CACTGCACTCTCTGGACAAGGGAAAATGAAACAAAGGACAATCCTGCCACTAAAGCCGAGACTTGCAGGAGACAGGCAAGCTGAAAAAGCTGACCTCTGTTCCTCAGAGCCCCACCTGAAAAATATGCTAGCTGGAAATCTGCCTATTGTCTTCCCTCCTTTGCTATTCTCAAAAAATTTAAGAGCAAAAGGAAAAAAGCTATATTTGAGGAGTTAAAAATGTACTGCTAAGTTGGTGAGTGCTTTAACAGTCAAATAAAAATATAGCAGTTACCGTTAGTCCCGTTTCAGGAATACCAACACATTGTCCAAACTGACTTTAAAAAAAGCCCATTTAATAACCCTAAAACTGTTTTACAGAAAGCCTACAAATATAGATTCATTCTCCTGGATGGGTATCACTCTTGTCCTTCCAACATAGTTTGGTGAATGCAGACTGACAGCTTTCTGCCCCTTGGGCAGTAGAGGCAGGAGACATTATGACAAACCACCGGCACCCTGCCATCCTCAGTGGGAGAAGCATGATGCTCGTGGTGGGGCTTTTTTCCCCTTAGTGCTGGGACTTCTTGTTTTCCTGCTCCCCGACTGCCAGCTGCCTTTTGGCAGTGCCCCCAGGCCCCCCAGTCACACACACACACAGAGGGCAATGGTTTGGCAGGCAGTGACTGGGGAGGAGCCACCCCGGGGCTGAAGCTGGAGCAGGGAGGCAGCAGCCACCGACACCAGCTCAGAGTTTAAACCAGCAACACCCAGCCCAGGCCATGGCGAGGCTGAGCCCCTGCGCTGCTGGGCCAGTGCGCCCATGTGGGCCTTACCAAAGCAGGCAAAACAATCTCAGCTCATAAAATTGTACCTAATTTACTTCAGTGGCAATGCACATAAACTTTTACCTAGGGATTCAGAGGTGTAGATGAATAAATAAAAGACTGTGTACCAGTGGAAACAATTTTCCTCTCCTTTCCCCAGGCTCAGCTTCAGCCCAAAACCTCTCCTCCCTTCAGCAGCTCTCCTCCACCCTTACTCATCCCAGCTCCCTTATTTTCAGTATGCTTGCACTCAGGCCCTCCTAAGCCTTTGGCTGAGGCGATGGATGGCGCAGGAGGTTGGAGTCTGGATGTAATGGCTTCTCTCTGCCCCTCTTTCCTTCTTACTCCTTTTCTTCTGACTGCCCCTCTACTTATCCAGTGCTTACCCATGACTGGAGCCACTCAGGAGTGTCCCTGCTCTGGCATGAGCCCTCTGGCACAGACCCCTCAGAGGCACCCTTGCTCAGTCACAGAGCACTCCTTTCCAAGAGTGAAACTCCAGCTGTGTCCCCAGCAAGTGTCCCCTTCTGCACCTCTCCTTCTGTGTCTCCTCAGATGTGTCCCCATGTAACTCCTCAGGTGAATTCACAGGTATCTGTTGCCTCTGTCAGCTCCCACCCTTTCTTGGACACATCCAAGGATCACACTGCTCCAGCTGGCTGCAGTTTTGGGGCACTGTGTGGTGTTTCAAGCTATGGCCAAGCCATATGGAACTAGCCATGACCTCCCCAGGCCTCAGATGCACACACTCCATCAGGTATGATGAATGCAACCTCTAACAAGAAAATTAATATTCAAGACAAACGTACATGTCATAAGAAAAAAGAAACGGGCTTCAGGAGACATCATGGGCTGTGAATTGTCATAAAGATAGGAAAAGGGTCCCCCGTGTGGGCCCCTTGAGCCTGCTCTAAACATAGAAATCAAATGGTTCCCAGACAAAATTGTATAGGATTTCAGCTCTGAAGCACTGAGGACTGACAATGAGGTCAAGGGTGGTTAGAAATGACAGAGCAAAGTTCCTCTAGTAACCTGGAATTTATATGTTTTACTTTTTTTTAAAGTTTTGTGAGATGACGTACTGCTACAGTCAACACTGTGAATTCTTTCTTCAAATATTCCATGTATTTGGCACAACATTTTTGATTAGTCGGTCTTTACAGACTGAGCAGAACAACCACTTGAAACAGGCACAGCATAGCTTATTTTTTGAAAAAAAAAATCTGCTAATAATACCCATATACATTCTTTAAAAGAAAATTAATCCTTTAGCATATTAGAAATCTATATAATTAGGAGCAATGGAATCCAAATAGGTGGAAAAAAATCAAGGAATCGGCAAATATCTCTGACACTGACATCTATTTGGCTGGGGAATGGCATCCCAAGGAAAATGGTGTGCACTTCATCTTTATTCACGTTGAATTTAAATGACCAGTACTTCAATGACTGTTCAATATAAAGCAACCCTGCACCGAGTGTGTTACAGACTTACTTGATCTAACTTGTGTTTGTATATCATATTTCTTGAATCAGAAAAGAGAGGTTTTCACATAAAGCATACAAGCCATTACTTATATTCTCAATATAGATTAGACTGCAGTAAGAAAGAAATAGTTATAGATATCTACAGCAATTTAGGGCCTTTTTACATTGATTTATTGATGGCTACTCAAGCTTTCAGCTGCACTAAAAGATGCAAATTTTCACCTACGATTGCAGATAACTGCTTTCAAATCACCAGATATGTTCCATCAATGTTTATGGATATTGCCTTCATAAGAATAAAAAAATCACAATGTAGGCATTGAATCAAAAGCTGCACTTGAGAATACCTTCCTTATGGCATACACTGAAATGATCATTTGTTGTTTCTATAAATTAAAGCTGTGTCAGTCAATCATTTTTTTGTTTTAATGACTGCCTCCAACCTGCTGGCAATTCTTTAGAAATGGGTGGCTTCAGCCACTCACAAGGGAAAATCTGTGCTCAGTATCTCACCGATTTATTCTCACCCATAGCCAATGAGGCAAATGATTTTCCTGCTGGGTTAATGACCTCCAATTGTGCTGTTCCTACAGTTTCACTAGCCTGGCCTCACATCAAGCAGTGGTCTGATGCAGATGCTGTCAAGATAAGGAAGGTTAGAGTCAGCATTTGTTTCGGAAAAAAATCCCCAAGGATATTTAAAAGTGGAATAATAGGAACAAACATACCACTTATAAAGTGTTGTTGAAGAACAGAAGGTAATTTTAAAATTATTTTAATAGACAATATAGTCTTCAAGGTTCAATTCCTTCTATGCTAACACAAGCAGGCTGGAGCACAGCATCAGAAAACACAGTCTATTGTCTCTGCAGGCTGGTGGTGCCTTCCCTCTCCTTGCTCCTGCTTTGCTTCTGGTCAGACGTATGGAAGGGAAGGGAAGGGAAGGGAAGGGAAGGGAAGGGAAGGGAAGGAAAGGGAAGGGAAGGGAAGGAAAGATTAAATACTAAACATCAGATTTTACAGCCATTTTATATTTCCCAGAGCCTCATCTGAGCAGAGGAAGGACATTTCAGTTGAAAGCTCATTGAGTAAAACAAAGTTATTTGAAAGACATTACCAGCAGTAAAATCCCTTCCTGGTCTGAAAATGAGGATTTATTTCCACTAAGAATACCCTTAATTTTATCAAGAGATCATTGTGCAGAATATGGGGTAAATGTAACATACTTCTGTAAGAAAGACCTTGAAATCTAAAGACATATCTAAGTTGACAGGCTCCAGTTAGAAATCTGTTATAATTAAGAGCTGGTTGAGGAAGACAGTTCATGTTTATAGGCTGAGATTTATCTTGAAACACCTTGGAAAATATACCATATGCATCAAATGGCAGTAGAAATAATGGTATGCTTACTTACAAAAAGTCCCTGGTTCTCAGGGACTTATCAGGCATTTCAGAAAAACAGAACAGAACATTTCTATAGAACCACAGTAAATTATCATCTTTATTGTTCCACAAGCATTTTTCCCCCCTTTACCTGGTCTTAATCCACACTGTGCATTAATTAATCACCATTATATAAAACTTAAATCTTAAATCACATTGCAGAGTACTTTGGATTCAGCCCATTGGTTAGTAATTAACCTACCTTGCCTTTAGCCATAAACCTTTACGTTGCAGCCCTGCTTTTGATATATGAATCAACAAGTCTGAAAGTCTTAAACTCTGCTCAGATTAATAGCTGGCCAACTATAAGATAGATTTTTCCATTTAAAAACACCTCTTACTCTTTGAAACTTACTGCTTTCTCAAAGGTAAGTTAATGTGCCACATAACTGCGACTTAAGGTACCATGAAATTTAAGATCTCACACATAAATGACAGTGATATGATTCCTATTGATTTGCCACCACTTGCAAGTTTGTACGTTCCATATATTCCTGCCAGGAAAGCTGTGCAGGTTTCTGCTGATCTGTTAGGGTAGCTCAAGGCAACCATCTGCATCTCCTATTTGCTTCTGTGGGTACAACCTGTCAGTTTAAGAAAAAACAGGGCACCAGCCATGTGCATTACATCCTTTCAGGTAAGCGTGACTCATGTTCTCACTCACAACATGTCTCAGCCATCCCTCTGGACTCTGAGAACCTCTGGGAGCACCTTTGGGCCTGCAGGGTACAGGTATTACTGAGACCAAGCAGGGTTCAGATCAGACCGTTTCCATTCTACCTTGCCACAAATCTGGTAATTGCATTTGCACTGTGTCCTCCTTCAACTATGACAGAGCTCCCAATAGGGTCCTGCTTCTTACTTCCTTTCCAGAAACCTCTCACTTCTGGTAGCATGAGAAGTTCTTCCTTGCTTCCTTCCTTTTCAGCATGAGGCTGACCTTCCCTAAGAGAGGCTGAGCCATTTTGCTGTTCATTTATACTCACTCTGTGGACTGGGCAGTGTCCAAGCTTCACCTGACTGATTCTCATAAGGCAGTGATGATGGGAGCAGACAGAGCTGCATATGGAACTACTGGCAACTGATACCAGGAATACTCATACCTGTTAATGCAGTTGGGTCCAGAACTGAAATAGAAACTATATTTTCTCTGGACCACTTCTTGTTGTTCCCTCCCTTTGTTGCAGAATAGAATTCTGGTTTTTGGAAGCACTGGCTAAAGAAAAGAGGGTGAGGAAGAAAAGATTCACAGAAAAGAGAGGGAAGGAGAGAGGAAGAGAGAGAGAGGGAAAAGAAGAGATGAAGGGAAAGGATTAGGGAAAAGAAGTGGAATGTCAGCTCAAGACATCAGGTAGATGTCTCAGTAACAATCCCTAAACAAGGGAAAATCAAAGTATAATCACCAATCTTATCATTATATTTCTGAAACAAGAAAGTTTGGGGACCTAACTGGATCTGGATGAAACACCTCTCTCTTTCTTTATTAGTCAAACTTCAATTCCCAGTTGATTACAAGCAATTGATTTGGTTTCATCACAAGTAAATTACTAAGATTAATTGGGGGGGAAAAAAAAGCATATGAAAGACTTTTTGGCTCCTGCACAAACATTAGGGGGGAAATAAGAACATAACAGCCTATAAGCAGTTACTATCTTATCAAATTTCTCCTAAATTGAAATATTTTAGGAACAAAATAACTGCTTGCATAACTAGGGACCTTTCCACAAAATCAGAATGACCTTTAAACAAGATTGTGCCTAAGATTATTTATTTGACTATGTCCCTTTAAAAGAGAAAATCTCATGCTATGAAATAGGACCTCATTGGATCATTGCTTAGATCAGCTCTTTTGGACTCTTTATTGATATTTTTTACCTCCCACAGCCTCATTAACAGACTGGCAAGGTTCTTGCTTATTTTTCTCATTCCTTGTGGAATACATAGATTTCAGATAATTTTTATCCTTTACTTATTTTCCATGCTGGAATTAATAATTTTTTTTTTCACACACTTGAAAATCTAGAAAAATGCACCACCTCAGATTTCATTTAAAATAATTACCTTCAGTATGATTAATAAAAGAGTACATTACTGACATGCGGAGGTGGTTTTATTTATCTGATATGCTTTGTCTGACCAGCAGTAGCATAATAGCAGGAATATTAAAAAGCAACAGGGAACTGACATCATCCTACTTTTACAGGACAAGTATTCTTATGGAAAAAGAGGAAACTTTCCCTGAAGGGAAAGCATGTTCTTGGCAAGGTCTTGAGCTGTGACTCAGGGTATCAAAAGTCATTTTCCTGTTCCACCTCAGATTTTCTCCGTTATCTTGCACAAGATTGCTTAAGCTGTGTGCCTGAGCAAAAGTTAAAAATATCTTCCTTCCTTTGACTGCTGTCATGACTATTTATCACATGCTCTTCAAAACTATCTCATCTCTCTGCGCATGTCTCTGCAGGGAGGGACTAAGCCAGGGAGGCAGACAGAGCTTGTAGTGCTCCCTCTGCCCATCACAAGGGGAGCACAATATCCAGAATTCACCGCTCAGCTAAGTCACTCTCAGTGAGCACTAGCCGGTCCCAGGGTTTTGGGACAGACATGTTGGATGCCCACAGAGTGCTCACCACAGTGTGTTATGGTAGATTTTGGAGCTGAGTTCATATGGATTTCTGACATTTGGAGCACTTAACCAACAAACTGATGAGACTCATAGAGAAGTTATTGTTCTTTATATTGCAACAATTAAGTCTAATATATTTTTCCAAAATACAACCTGGAAAAATAACAATGATTAGCTATTAGAAAGCTATGCCTAATTATACATAGATACAGATTTAGCTCTGCATACATATACGCCTCTCAAATACAGGCTTATTTTTGCTGTTAATTTCACAAGTTGAAATGAATGATTGCTTGCTCTAATAGTTAAGCTTAAATTCAGAATTTTCCAATTTAAGTTAAAGAATACAAACACACAGAGTTTAACAATTAGTCAGAAATACTACTTTTGCTTGGTCTTCTTATGGTGCCCTCTAAAGGAGATGTCTTTACAAAACATATGGAATTTCACAGGACACAAGATATTCTAAACCTGAAACTGAAAAATAAGCTTAAGAAAAATAGTTCTACCTTAAGAAGTGTAAAGGTTAATCTCTGCTCTGCTCTCCGTACTCAATGTCATAATATGACCCAGAAAGGCAAAGTGTGATTAGACTTCAGACTAAAACACCTACCTTTAGATGTGTACACAACAGGGTCTACAAGTATACGAGGTGTCCAAGGAAGTATACTATGGTCAAGGAAGATCTATCCAGTAGAGTCAGTGGTGACTCAGGTTTAGTTCAAATCACTTATACATCTGAATTTGGTTAGATAAATTGCATTTTAAACTTTTTTAGCTGTACTGATTAGGTTTCCAATAATTTGGGCTGAATCCTGCCTTTTTCATCTCCAGTTGACTACTCACATACAGTGTGTGTTCTGTTAGTGAAAACTGGTATCTTGCAATCATCTTGAATCCACCAAACAGTTTGGGTAGCCTTGTAATAAGTAGCACTGCAAGGCTCTACTTCAAGTGTGAGCTGCACCTGTCATAGCTGTTTATGTTTTGAACAAGTTAGACTTCTAGTTACACCTCCAGGGCTAATGAAGCCTTGAAATGGTTGATTCGGTGGTTGATGGCTCAGGGGCAAGGTCTACACACAGAAAACATAATAGTGCCCATAAAATCCTGTCCTGGATGCTGCAAAATGATTATCTAAGGGAAAATAAGGATTCAGTATTGTAGCCACATGCAACATTGAATCACAAGTCTTGACCAAAAGGTGTCAGAAGTATCATCTCAGCCTCTCCTCCCTGACTGATGCTTTCTCCAAGTCGCTAGCATGAGCACAGTATGGTCCCTACCTGGCTGGCTGTCAAGTGTGCCTTGGTCATCCCTGGAAAATGGCCTAAGTATTTAGTCTCTTAGGTTGGCATGGTGATAGAAAGCTAAGTGTCAGTAGAACATCAAAATCTCTGCAGTCTTTTCCACATTGTTACCCATTCTTGTGGCCCAATAGAGAGACGGGATGTTCAGCACACAGCTTGGTAAAAATGGGTGAAATATAAATGAAACTGCTGGTGACATGCATAAACTGTGCTGTGAGAAAAGTATCGCCAGCCATGTAAAATGATTCTAATATTGTCAATAATAAACTGTCCATACACTTTGCAACTCCCACATGAAACATCCTCAGCCAATCTCCAAACAAGACGATGTAAGTTGACATTTTTAAAGGATGTAGGAAATTGAGAGGTACTTCTCATTTTTTTTTTGCCACTGCTTTTCATAAGAAAAGATCATGAAGGCCCAATAATCAGGTGGACATGAAGGAAAGCACTGAATATCAAGTTTAAGGATTGAAGAGCCTAGAAGACCACAAATCTAATAATTATTTCTTACAACTTGATGTTTTCCTTGGCATGCTTACAGAATTACTGTGGTCTCCTACTGAACATTCAAAGCCTGAACACTCCCCATCTGTTGCTGATAGCTGGGGTCCCAACTGTTCACATTTTCAGGAGCGTGCCAAAGCACTGACTCACTCATTTATTATCTCCAGCATACTGTTTTCAAAAGTGTTTAGGGCACTCAGTCTCACAAAGTCATTGCTGAGGCAAATTCTTGATACTGGTGAAGATTTTAAAAGGGATGTTTGTGGAGGGGTTTTTGTGGTTATTTATCTTTATAGGAAGAGATAGAGCTATGTGTAAGTCAGGTTCAGAACAGTTATGTTTCCATTCTTTATAATTAATTTAATCTTTCCAAGCAACTAGTCATAAACTTGTCTTTTCTTTTTACTCATTTGTCCTCAGGAAATGGTCTTTTAGGCCTACCATGGAATACCATGAATTTTAGTTTATATTAATTATATGTTTATGATACTGCCAACAGATGCAAAGTATGAGTGCAAAAAAATTATGCAATGTGCAAAAAAAATATAAGATGCCACACCAAATGATTGCAAAGTAAAAAAGACCATTTATTTACAGTTCTTAAGTACATTACTCAGTCTCTTACAGTCCTTTTTGGGTCTGTTTATTATAGTACTCCTTAAAGTCTACCTTCTTTAAAACTGGCACTTAGTAACAGGTCCCTCACCTAAAGTGTACCTGCAGGATCCAATATCCAATAGAGACTTATAATCCAAGAAAAAATATAAATATGTGTTTTTAATATTCAATATCACCCACATCATCATACCTCATTAATACTTCCAAAATAATTTGAATCAAAGTCAGATGTATATGATAGGATAAAACTAGAAGGATCTTTCAGGAAATCTTTCTTCATTTTAAAAGAAATTGGAATATATTCCTTTGTAATCCAGACCAGGCTAACACTACTCAATGCATAGACATAAAAAACATTTCACTTGCTTTCATCTGTGAAGGGTAATGCAAAGATCCCTGCACCAAGGAAGAAAAAGGCTGCCATCCTATCTGGTACAATTTATATATAATATGGACATCTAACCAAGATCTGAAGATAGAATATGCCATCTGACACTTTATCCAAATCAACCGGCAGAATCAGCTTGGACATGCATTGTGCAAAAAAGAGATACAGGGTTTCTAGAGCCCAGCTGGCTCTTGCAGTGCCAATTTGGATTTCCCTTTACTGTACTTCAGGTTACTCTCTACACATAACCTTGAATAGTGGGGTGGGAATGCCTGATTTTAAGAATATTTATGTCTCATTACCATAGTATGTACAAACTTCAACCTTTAATTAAGCAAATACATTTGTGCTTTTCTGTAACTGAAGAACTAAGACACTGAGTAGCACAGCAGGTGTGAAGTTAGTGCATAACTCCAGCTACTGACCTATCATATGATACTTCTCCTCACCATGTAACTTTACAAGAGAAATTCAATTTTACATGACAATATGAAGCATTCTAGGTGGTCTGGCAAAGGCTATCAAGTATGATTTATTTTGATTATGAAGCTTTTTCAATCATTACAGTCAAAGGAACTGTTTCATCCATGCAACATGGTCCTCAGACCTTGAGGTACTTATAAATCTGCCTATTATTTTATGAGAGTAACAGCATTGAATCCAAGAATGTTATCAGAAATATGCCGTTATGCACATCTGCAGGATTTGTCACAAACTCTACAAGCAAGTCTACTCTTTGTTGCAATGGGGATGTTGCAACACGCGTATCAATCAACGAGGTTCGTGGAAAAGAAATACAAGGACAGATTCTTGATAGATGTTTCAGAGATGTTTATTTCTCCAGCTGCATGGCCAGGGCTCTGCCGAGGAACTGCCGCAATCATGGGACTGGAAGGTCCCTGCCCGCACAGGGGAATACAAACCAACCAATGGGGAACGAGGCTGACCAGGGGCAGGGAAACCCCGTGTCTCCCCCCAAAAGGGCCCCTCTCCCAGGACCACATGGCAGGGGGAGGGTCCCAACATTTCACCCGTTTATTTTTAACAAAAAGAGATGTAAAACTTAACATTGAAAACAACTGTATAAACAAAACAAGAACAGTTTCAAAACAAAACAAGCCACCCTCCTGAGCCTTTAAACATCCAAACAGATTCTCTGGAACATCTTAAGGCTGACAGGAGGGAGACAGGATTCTCTGAGCATGCTTTGTGGGGAAACTGAGGCAGGAGAGGGTTTCTTCAACTTGTACCTGTTGGAACTCTAAACAACAATAATTAAATTCTTCCCTTCCCCTCTTCATCCCCCACTCAGCATTGGAAAGGGATTTCTGGGGAAACAATTGGCCAAGGCATGGTTTTGTGAGGGAAACCATGGGTGAAAAAACGGATTGGGAATACACTGGGGGTAATAGAATATAGGGTAAAAGGGAAAGGTGGGATTAGGAAAGGGAGACTGTAGGGACCGTTTATAACGTGGATATTGTCTAACATGACTACAATTTTTAGCGTATATAGTGCCTTTCACAAAAACACCACCAGGCCCAGTGACCTCTGCTGCTTGTAACCCTTTTCTACCTTGCACAATTTTGAACTCTACTACTTCTCCATCTCCTAAACTTGGGATGTATTTTTCAGGGTTACTCTTTTTAATAGCAGTTCTATGAACGAACACGTCTTGCTGGTTGTCGCATCTCGTTATAAAACCATAATTTTGTTTAACATTATACCATTTTACTATTCCTAAAACCTTAGCTACGATGATTTTTCCATTTTCCAAGTGGCTGCTGTTTTCTGTCTCGCTGTGTTTTTGCTTTTTCTTTCACATTCGCTTGCTCCCATGTTGGAATTGCCAGGGTTGTCAATGCTGCTGGGGCCATTGGGGCTGCTGGTGCCTGCGCGCTCTTCCCCGGCTCGTA